>NC_079335.1:13700623-14009623 GCF_029582105.1 Oenanthe melanoleuca
AGAGAGGGAGTTAAAAAATTGCCTCTTCATTTGGGCCAGACACAGGGAAGGACCATTCATCTGGGTAGCAGAGGTCTCTCACAGAGCATTGTTTAAATTTTAGGCCTCCTCCAAAACATCTGGAAATTTGTGGAATTGACTTTAGGACTGTTTTTGGCCTCAATACAAGTGTGCCCATTTTACTTACATGGAGGTACATCACATGATATTAGCCTCTGCTGCCTCAATGAGTTTATCACCTGGACTCCAAAGCCAGAGCAGCAGAGAAGCATCCACTATTTCATACTACTGGACAGAGAAGAGAGAACCTGGCATACTTAAAATTTACCATTGGTTCTGCATCCCACAAGTATCTTCTTGTTGTGATTTATTTTCTCTATGGAATATTTTTGTTTTTCTTGCCATTAACCATATCACTGGGTCCAACATGTGCCTCATGGCCATTTTTATGATGTGCAGTAGTGGCAAATGTTGGAATTATTTCAATGAAACCAAACTGCAATTCAAAAAAAGAAGCTGAGAAGTGTGTGCATGCAAGTGCTTAGAGGCTGAACTGCTTTTTCATCCCATCATGGAATAATATGTATCCCATTGGAATCCAAATACAAGGAGTGAGCAAGCAGTTTAAAAAAAAATAAAAGAAAACCTAATTATTTTTCCAAGCCCATTTGCTTATTTACTAAAAGAAATGGATAAAACTATCATCAGGAAAACACTGTTACATGACCATTGCCCAAAGTGTATTCTTACCACTGGATCATAATTCCCTTTCTTTCCATTCCTTAAAAGTTCATTCAGTTCTAACTTCTACAGTAATGTTTATCTAGGGTACCTAATTATATAGTGCAACCTGCATCTGGAGTGCTGGTTCAAGGTTATTATAGTTCTCCACAGACATAACAAAAATATTATTTTAAACTTATCCATTGAGGAAAAATGGCTGCATTTTACCACTGATAGAAGCATATGAATGTAAAATAAAATCATTGGTACTTTAGAAACATAACAGTGTTGTCTATTCAGATTAATTTTCTCCATGACACTTGCTGTCACAGAAGTATTCGTTTTTGCTTCTGCTGCAGACATAAGATCTGTCAAACTAAACTTAAAATAAATAAATTAGATGTATAAAATGATGGATTATAGTGATAGGCAAATAAGAAAGGTGAATGTTTTTGAATGCTTGTCAGTACATGTTCCTTGTTGAGTAGATTTGATAAGATTAATGAAACGTGAATAATGGAGTAGAATTTGATAGTTTTTCAGTACTCAGTATCTGAAAAAAAAGCTTCTACTTGCTCTATATCATACTGATTTTTATGCAGAGCACCATTACTTTTACTACAAAGAAGAAAACTTTCTTTGGCAACAGTAGAAGGAAAGTGGGTAGATAAAACAAACTCTTTAATTCATATGTCCTTATTCATAGGTTTCCCGTCAAGCATGGTTTCTTCTTTATTTAGAATCAATACTAAGTAAGGAAAGGATAAATATATAAATCGCAAAACTCTTTCTGTGGGTGTATTGGTAGCCAAAGTAAATTGCTTGAGGTTTGGAGAGACCATGGGCTTGTTCTGTATTTGCTCTAAAATTCAGAAGTGATGAAGAAATATTTTGCTTCAATCCCTAGAATGAGGGCCACAAGCCCTGCTGGAGGACTGGCCATGTTTACGACATGCAGCATTCCCGACAGCATGCTCACTCCCATAGCATTCATGGCCTCTGTGGAAAGGCCATGAATTTTTGGCTGTGTGTGAGACCAAAACACACAGCCAAAAATGGGAAGTCACGAGCCTTTGGCTGGAGCCCAGTTATGATTTCTGCCATGCCAAGCATGTGCAAGGCAGGAACACTATAGGACCTTCTCCTAAGGGATTTAGAGTGTGGAAGTCTGATCGTGCTTGCTCAGGTAGCTATTCAAGTGCAAAGGTAGAATTAGTCCTTTAAAGTCAGCAATGACTTTAGATAAAGAATGTCATTAAAATTCTTTTACTGACAGTGGACTGAATTCCTACCTATTGGACTCCTACCAACAACCCCCCCCTCCGCCACTGCCAAAAAAAAATTCACTGTTGCCAGTGAATTTTTCCCATGGCAGTGCCCTTATGTGAAATGGATGCGGTAAAACACCCAGATGATGATGTGATAAAGTTGTGAAAGTTCACATTTTTGGCATATACTATGAACTTCAGAAAAAGTTAAGCAAGAAGTACAGAAACTCTGATTTTTTAAAGAATGCTTCTGGTTAGTTGCTCAGGTAAGGCAGTCTTCAGATAATGAAGTCAGTTGGGAGAAATCTCAAGTTTATTAAAGGTATGATTTAATGCTACTTGAAAGCTCCTGGGTCTTTATATGTGTGCCAATATTTTTTATTCCTCCTAATGATCAGAAAAAGCTTTCACTTTTATTTGGGTAAAAATAGTATCAATATTAAAATAAATTTGGGAACATGGGAATTGATACTTCCAGTAAATTTGAAGTAAAGTAAGTTAAAAAAATAAGAAGGTATGAAATACATGTGTATGGCATAGGTGCTTCTCCCTTCCTTTAAAATCAGGCATGTTCACTCCACCATTCAGGTAGGTAAGCCTGGTCAAGTTACTGCAGACAACTTTTTCACCATTCATAAAAGGTTTTAACACATAAGAGGCTAAATATCACTTTAAAATATCTGAGTATAATAGCTACCCAACTGGGTCTGACTGTTGCTTAGCAAAAATTGTCAGAAATGCATCAATATCCTAAAGAATTATTTGATTGCATTACGTTAATGTAGAATTTGATCAATCTTCCTTCCTTCCTTCCTTCCTGGAATCCTTCCTGGAATCCTTCCTTCCTTCCCTCCCTCCCCATTCTGAAAATGGCAGGTAAATCATTCTGAGCATTCAGGATGACCATGAGGCTTTATTGGTTCAGCTCCAAAGAAATTAAATTACTTTGAGGAATTTTCAAATTTTGCATAAAATTAGATGGATGCCAACCCATGTATTTAGATGAAAATTACTGTCACAGGAGATGTGGAAGGTCAAACAATGAAACAATGCACTCCTTGTACTTGTGTCCAACAATGACAAAAACAGGAAGGAAGTGGAAACATAAAGGGGTCTATCTGGGATTACAGGCTGCCAGCACTGGCAAAGTGGTTTAGTTGCATATCTATCCATAACTAAAAATATAGTAAAACTTTCATAAGGTTGGTCCTTATGCACATACAAAAGGTTCAAATACATGTACTTCTGGAATCACTGCCTTTCAGGGGAACTAACACCGAGTTCACAGAATACTTTCTTTAGAAGAAAAAATGTTGGTATAAGAATGGAGATTACATGAAAGCAGTATTAGGGGGAGCTGACAGAGAAGTGAGTGGCTCAGATCTCAGGTGACAAATGTTCAAGAATTTGATTGCAATATGTTGGAAGAAGGTTGCAAAAAAATCTCAGCCAAGATTACTTATGGAACAAACACAAGGAAAATAGTTCTCATTCTAGAGTGGAAATTCTGGAAGACGGTGACAACAGTTCCAATCTTGTTTTCATTGCTTATTTCAGCCTTTAGAAATACACTAAGAAAAGTATTTGCTCTCTACACTACAGTCCACAGTATCCAGAATAGAGCAAATAAAAAGTATGAAGTTGTTGAGGTCTAAAATAATACTATCAGTGATTATACTATCTTGATTGACATTTAAGACCCCAACCCCTTAAAAGCCCCACGGGTCATAGGAACAAAAAAGAGAAAAGTAGAAAGAGTTGCAGCAGCAAGACTGGTAGGCAAAGGGAAGATGGTACCATGGGTCTCTTCATGCCTGGGACACAGTGAGTGTATTTCTTGGAGCTGAGGAAGTGCCTTATTAGAAATACCAGGAAAGGAAGGAAATGTCTGAGCCCAGAAACAGGGAATGGCTAGTGGACACAGGCTAGATTTGAACAGGTAGGATGCAGGAGCTAGGGATAAATTTGTCAGTGCAAAGGGATACATGAGAGAAAACATTTTAGGCTGTTAGTCAGGAAAAGACGGGAGAATTTCACCCCTGCAAAATAAATCATAGGAGACTTTGTGGCGAGATTGTTATTTACCTAGAGGGTGTGGTAGGACCTCAACCAAGCAGAGTGCTTTCAGCCTGGGGCTCCATCCACAGAAAAGATCAACAAAGTCAAGTGGTGAGAGCAGCCAAACTGAGGCCAGACAGGTCCAAATTTGATAAAATTGCTTAAATCCAGAGATACCCCAGATTTCTTTTGGACTTTTAACAAAGCTATTACAGAGATAATTGTGAGAACGGGCAAACTGCTGCAATGATATGAAACTCTTGCTGAGCCCAAATTAAAGGAAAATAGCAATTAAATTTTTTTAAAATTTTTAAAAATACTTTCTTCCACTCACAGGGGAAGCTGAAGTATTCAGTCCAATGCAGTACAATATCAAGAGTTCCTCTAAGTGTGAATGAAAGCTCTACAATTCATACACTGTATAGCCATCAGTATTTTTTAAATTACAAGGAAAATGGTTTTTCATATAAGATTTGCACATGAGATAATGTTCACATGACAGCAAAATACTCACAACTACACTAGGAAGGCTAAACAGAATTGCTTATTGTCTAAGCTCACAGAGCTCTTCCAGGCCTCCCTGCCACACCAGCAGAGAGCAACAAATGTAATTTTTCTCTGAGAGTTGCACTTTGGTGTCTATCTGGCAGGTTTTAGAGTGCATTCCTTATTGTCCTTTTCACACCTCCAGTCAAAAGCTCCTGAAGACCACCACTGAATTCCACTGAGAACAAAACAAAAAGAAAAAAAGGAAAGGGAAGAAACACCTGCCTTTTGTTTTTCTATTTCAAATAATCTCAAAATATGTGAGAATCGTTTGTTCCAAAGAAGAAGTAATGTAAATGATGAATTTTGTTCTACTTGAAGCTAGGGGACAATGGGATTATTATGGAAAATTTGTCCCAATTATTTGTTTTTTCTTGAGTTCCACTAGCAAAAAGTAAAAACTTATTGAAATTTGGATTTTAATTTTAAATGCTTGATAAGTTTTCACTCAGAAAACACAACACAAACCATAAAGCATGTGGGTACACTGGAAACCTGTTTGGGTTTTAATGAGCATAGTGTATATTTTTACTGGGGAGGAAGAAGTTCCTGTGTTTTTTTTCCAATATACCATTGCTTTAGTGGGAATCAAACGTGAAATGAAACCATTGTGTTAACCAAGAGGATACCAAGATGATAGTGTTCTTCAGTTGTTTCCAGCACTAATACCCACTTGAAAGCAGTAAGGAGACCTTATTTCCTTTTGGGGGGCTTATTTTAGCATTCGAAATATGGTAGATAGCATAATTGGATTTTAAATATCTGATCCAAATTTATTTCAGGGGTCTGAGTCAAAACAAATACAAATTCAAGTTTGTGTAGTGCATCTAAAAACTGGCAGCACATTCATTTCAGGACCTCACCAATTACAGCATTTCACTTATTTCTGAAATAGTTGGCTGCATATCTAAAACCTGGTCCCACACTTTCAGGCTTAGTTGCGGATTCATAAGTGTTTGTTCTATTATTCAATCATATTATAAAATGAACCACATTTTCCAATAGCTACTTCATGTTCCCTATTTCATTTTTAATTGCGGCATTTCTTCAAACATCAGTTCTCCCACAGGATTTCGGTTTTGGACCACTTTTGCAAGCCACTAAAAATGATGAATTCTTGAAGTTTGCAATCTGAGCTCTCTTTAAGTCCACATACCAATTTCTTATCCAAAACCATGTCAAAGAAGCCAAAACCAACCATACCACTTCCTAGGTCTAAGTTGCATAACAAATAGGTCTGAACCCTCCCATAAAATAACACAAGTCCCCTGGCCTACTGCATTTTCAACAAACAGAGTTATCTCAATATCCATGGTGCATTGTCATGCACCATGTAAACATGAGCCTTTTGTCCGTTGTATCTGGCTTTTACTTTTGCATTTTAAATCATCTGATTTCCTATGATCTGGTGGCGTTATTTTTTACTCAAATACAGGAAAAAAGATTATGTGACAGGTTAGTTTTCATTAGCTAAACCACCTTTTCATATTTGTTTTAATTTCTGAGTGTCCAAAACTGTCCCGATGCTTCTGGTTCTTCTCCCATACCCATTGCAGTCTTAAGGACCCTTCTCTACCCTGTGTTGCAACCTCTAAGATATCCCACGCTCTCTCAAAGAAGTAGATGGGTCTTTCAATGTGGTCCTAAAGAATTCACAGAAAAATCCCAGGCCAGTAATTCAGCTTTCTGAGGAAAAAGACAGATCATTATTTTAAGTTCCACATGTAAACAGAACAATCAATCATCATTTTCTGGTGGAATAAAAAAAGTGCTAGCTAGGATGGGGTTGCTGCCATATGACTTATGGTGGCTGGGATCCAACCAATCACCACATCACAAGCAGCTCAAAAAGAACAGGCATCTCAACTACACCTCCTATCACCATTCTGTTTGTAACAGCTTGTTGCACCACCAAAAACACCAAATTTTAAATTTTCTTCTATGTTGTAAAATACTTTGAGGAGAATTAGTTCTTTCACCTACATTCTCCTGAAAGGTTTTCATTCTGGGACCAAAGTAATGAGTTTGTCACTGGATTGCATTGGAAAATTGACTCCAGGCTAAGATGCAAAGCCAGCCTCACATGCTGCTGGAGAGGCAGCAAACAGATCACAGAATAAACTAGACTGGAAAAGACCTTTGAGATCGTCAAGTCCAACCTATGACCTAACACCTCCTCATCAACTAAAACATGGCACTAAGTCCCGTGTCCAGTCTTTTTCTAAACATGTCCAGTGACGGTGACTACATCACCTCCCTGGGCTGATGATTCCAGTGCCCAAACATTCTTTCAGTGAATAATTTTTCCTGATCTGAGATAAGGAGTTGCAGCCTCTTCCAGTTGTCAGCAACCCTTGTTGGTCAAGGGTCCTGTAACCCCCTGAGCAGCATGTTGGAGGCATGTAGGGAGCACGGGGGTGATGGCAGCGCTGCCCATCTCCAGTGTCTTTGAGCCTACTGTTCTGAACATATCTGCCAGGTTCCTGCCATTATCCCTGCTGGGACATGCATGGAGTTTTGGTGGTATCCCCTGTATCCAGCCTGGGGAGTACTTGTGAACACTTAAAGACAAGCAGCTGGGGAGATTTGCTGAAGCTCTAATAGCTATTTAACCTGGTCCATATGGCAAAGCAAAAGCAAGCTCAGTTTGTTTTTTTTTTTTTTGCTGAGCAAACTGAGTTTGCAGTTCATGTTTCCAGACAGCACCTGAAACCCTTAGTCTGCATGTCCACCGCTTTCCTACATTACAGTTTTGGGCTTCTTAAATTTCCCTTCTGTCACACAGCTGCTCACAAAGCTTATCTCCCTACAACACAGATCATTCCTGCCTCTTTTAGGCCAGGAATCCTCAGATATTTCAGGAAGGACAGTCATAGCAAGACAAAATTCTGTGCTTTGCATTCAAGTCCAATAAGAGGCCAGATGCATTTCTCCCTACACTGTAATGAAAAATATGGTATCTTTGCTAATGGAAAGGCCTGGGCTAGATCTTTCTTTTTTTCCCCTTCAATTATATCTCTTTTTGGATCTTTAGTCCACAAACAGCTGGTGAATAAAGGTGTCTATAAGGCATGAATGAAGTATATCAGAATATTAAAAAATTCTATGTCCTTTAATCTCAGAAGCAAGCAGATTCATTTGCATGTCCTGCTCCCACAGCCAGGAATCTGCAGAGTCCCATGGCTTGGGAGGGTCCTGCAAGAAGTTTGTAAATGGAAGAAGTACAAAGGAAAAGCAAGAAAACCGCTGAGTATAGAGAAACACAGTTAAGGGTGGACCTACACTCTGGGTTAGCAGTTAGTTCATAAGCCTTTACTACATAGCTCCTTTCAAGCCTCAGCAGTCTTCAGAGTCTTCAGTATATTTATGACTCCTCATCAGAGGAGTATTACAGCAACCTCCTTTTGGGTGGCCAAAATGTTGATGATTGTTACAGGTTTGCATCTGGCAGAAAAAGGCATGTGTGCCTTGACACGGCCATAAAAATTGGTTCTGGACTGAATTACTCCTGGAGAGTCCAGGTATGCAGCTGGAATATGCTGAATGCTGTATTTCACCATGCTACAAGAGTCAGTTCTGCTTTCTCAAGGAGGAGTGCTGGTGTGAATTCTGCCAACTCTTCTGGCTGCCTTCCCTATTCAATTCCTCCTATCTGGCACGAGTAGTGAGATTTCAGCCAAGGCTTAAGCTCCTCAAAGTGGTCTATCACTCATCATCCATGTCAGAAATAGCAGTGATGTAGGAACTGAAAGTCATCAGTGAATTGGATACACCAAAGTTAACATTCCTTCCTAATCTTTCATACAAATGTCTTCATACAAATGCTAAGCCAGATACAAGGGGATAAAAGTTAATTAGGGAGTACAAATTAATAGGTCCCAGTTAACCCTCTCTCCCAAAAGACTGGAGCTGCAGACCATTATCACAGGTACTTTCCTAAGATTTCCTTATGTTTACAGATAGTCACTGTAACTCTATGTGAGCTTCCAAACACAGGTACAATGCTACACACTATAATGGACAGTATAAACTAGTGCTTAGTAAGATTGTTCTACCATCACACACAGCATCTGGTCCAGCTGGGCAAGGGAGGGATTGTCCTGCTCTGCTCTGCTCTGCTCTGCTCTGCTCTGCTCTGCTCTGCTCTGCTCTGCATTGGGGTGGCCTCACCTTGAGTCTTAGGTGCAGTTTTGAGCACCACATTAATGAAAAGACATTAAACTATTGGAGAGCATTCTGAGAAGGGCCATAAGGGTGGTGAAGGGTTTTGAGGGGAAGCTTTATCAGGGACAGCTGAGGTCACTTTTTTCAGCCTGGAGAAGAGGAGACTGAAGGGAGACCTCATTGTGGTCTTCAACATCCTCACCAGGTGAAGGTCAAGTACTGACGTCTTCACTCTTGTGACCAGTGACAGGACCCAAGGGAATGGTATGAAGTTGTATCATAGGGAGGTTTAAGTTGGATATTAGGAGAAGTTTTTTCATCCAGAGAGTAGTTGAGCACTGAAACAAGCTTCCCAGGGAAGTTGTCACATCATGGAGCCTGCCAGATTTCAAGAAGTGAATTCTTGGGGTGCTCTGTGCAGGACCAGGAGCTGAATTCAATGATCCTAATGGGTCCCTTCCAGCTTAGCATATTCTATGATTCTTTGCTTATTCCCTTTTTAATTATCTGCAGTGCAAAGTTCCTTTTGACTTCTATGTACATATCTATATCTGGTTGGAAGTGTAGGAAATTAAAGCAGGAAAGTGAATTCCAAGTAGAGCCATTCTGCACGCAGCTACACAGAAGCACATTAAATTAAGATTACAGTTGGTAGTTGTACTTTTGATGCTTCTTAGCATCTAATAGGCTTTTTTTCAGCAATCTTTCTTTATATGAAGACAGGAGGAGTTTTTTGCAATTTTTAAGGTTCTTTGAAAAGCCAGCAAAATTTTCTCCTCTATTCCTCTATATGGAATCTTATTTACAGCATGGATGGACCATTGGCAGGGATGAAATTCCTACCCAAAGAAAGTAAGACCAGATAGCCATCTTCTAGGTGGGCCAGCTTTCTAAGGGAGTGTGAGACGCAGGCTGAAAGTGAACTTCACAGATACTTTTTACATGAAGACACAGTAAGTCTCAGCAACTGGGTGTAATTTCAAGTCTTCCTGGCCACAGATGTGTACCAATTTACAAGGCTTTCCTTTCTTGTTTTTCTTTTCTCTCTTGACACATTCATGACCTTTTTTGCTTTATTCCCTCTAATCTCCTTTCTTATCACAAAGCTTCTTTTTCCTGCCTGCATGGCAAGTCTCATACTTGCACACTATTCAGCATAACACTAAACTTTCTGTTCTCATCCACAGCGTCCTGTTTCTTCTTTTTCTTCCAATTTCATTATTCTTTTCTTCTGTGTACATGATCCTGGTTCTACACCCAGCCTCTCCAAATTAGTTCTTTATTAGTGAATATACTTTCCACCCACTTTTTTTTTATCACCTGGGATTCTTGTTTCAATCTTTACTTTACTCCAACCAGTTCTCACAAACTGCCATTCCTAATCCTCTCCTTAGGCTGTTCAGTCATCTCTCCCCAAGTGTCTCTTCATCCAGACTGACTTCTCATCTGTTCTGCTTTCTTTTGTAACTGGGTCTTCATTCCTACAATGTCCAAAGGTGACCTATGTCCTTGCACTCATTCTTCTTTATGGCTTTTCAGGTGGCCAGCAGAAGTTTCTTCATCCCTGTATCTGTTCTGTTCTGATATTGCCAGTCTTACCAGTTTTTTTAGCCCATTCTTTCTTACTGACTTATCCAACAAGTTTATCCTTTTATTTTCTTTTTGACAAAACCCACCAGTTTCCATGCTTTTCCAGCTTAAGCTCTTGGTCCTCCCTGGACATATATCTTGGTCTTTTGATTTTTTTGATCTTGGTCTTTTCTCACCTGGACTGAAGAGAGATGGCTTCTTGCTCTCTGTGGACCTGCCAGTGTGAGGGCACAGGAGGCACCAGTCACAAGCCATCTTGCTGCAACTCTTACAAGCATTTGCAAAGAAGCCCTGAGTTGGTAAGAATGCAGAAGGCATAAATTACTCTGTGGAGATAATGCAGTTGGCCTGTAAAAGGTAGCACATGCTCAGGACAGACAGAAATTTTGAACAATTTACCATCCAAACTCTGCCATATTACTAAAGAATAGAGTTTAAAACTCAGCCAAATATGGGCAAATGCTTATGTGTCTGGCACCAGGAGGCCTCCAGCCTGCCAACCTCCAAGTCAAAGCATGGAGTAGCTAGTGTTTCCAAAAAAGAATTCTTACAACCAATTCATTAACATTGGCAAAACAATGTCTTTTTTCATAATCTTTTTTCTGGGAAATAGTATAACCATTTTTGCTGCAACTTTCCAAAAAAAATCGAAATACAGGCAGACACCCAGCATAAAAATTTACAAAGTTATAAATAACCCGAATAGGAATTTATAATTAAAAGCATTGAACAATTTGCAGTATTGGGTAGCACAGTATGGATAACAACAATTTGTACTACTGTAGCCCCAAAAATGCTGCTCAGGGACCACAGCTCCACTGTGTAAAATTCATGCAAACATGGAACAGGGATGTGTCTGCAATACTGTGTTTCCAAATAGTTTATACTCCAGATTTGAGAAAACAGAACACAAATAGATCCAGAGACATGGAGAGTGCAGGAAAACAATAAGAAAATCCTATTCAGTGTGACTGGCAAATCATCCTAAGGTACCATCTGTCTGCATATTGCCTACTTATTATAGGTATTTGGAAAAATACAAGCCTTTAAAGAAAGTGGGGCTTGATCAGAGGACAATGAGGTAGTTCTGCAGTTACTTACAGAGGTGTGGGGTCAGGATAGGAAAAAGCATGGAGGAATTTTAAGTGAAAGTAATCAGTCATGCTGTGGAGCTGTGGGACAATGACATCCAGCAGTAAGAAAGGGCCAGTAGGTGGAGGGACAGGGAACTGGAAAACAAGCTAGTCAAGGATGACCCCCAAGGAGTCATCCTAATTATTGGGATTTCCACATGTGAGCATCCCTGAGACTAGAGGGAACCATATGACTTAAGGACTATTATTTCTCTTTCCTTTCACCTTCTTGTGAGGGAGCTGTCTGCTTCACTCTTGTGTGCACTGGAAGGATCCTGAAGATCCTATTTCTTTGTCCCCCAAGGGAGACTGGTTGGAGGTAAAAAATAAAAATAATAAAGCCCATGTATAGCTCTAACTAAAGTGGGAGTTTTGGGGATAGAAGTGACCTTATCAGCTTGACTCGAAAGCCTGAAACTCTCTACCATCCTAAGCGGTGCCGTTCAGCGGGGCCGGAGCCGGGGCGCGGATGCTGGACCGGCACAGACACCGTGTGGGGACTGCGAGCGGCCGCGGCCCTCGGGCCCTCGGAGCAGCCCGAGGCAGGCAGCAATGGGGGAGCCGAGGGGATCGGGGGGGATCCTGCGGGACGGGGCCGAGGGGATCGGGGGGGATCCTGCGGGACGGGGCCGAGGGGATCGGGGGTGGGGATCCTGCGGGACGGGGCCGAGGGGATCGGGGGTGGGGATCCCGCGGGACGGGGCCGAGGGGATCGGGGGTGGGGATCCTGCGGGACGGGGCCGAGGGGATCGGGGGTGGGGATCCTGCGGGACGGGGCCGAGGGGATCGGGGGGAATCCTGCGGGACGGGGCCGAGGGGATCGGGGGGGATCCCGCGGGACGGGAGCGCAGCTGAGGCGGAAGCGCGCGGCGCGAGCGCCATCTGCTGGACGGGGGCTCCGCGGTGCCACCGCCCCGTAGCAAGTGCCCAACGCCGCCCATAACGCGTGCCTCCCACCGCCCCATAACATGTCCAACCGCCCCATTACATGTGCCCAACATGCCATGTAACATGGGCCTGACACCTTCTGATACTGCCTCCTGACCCCGTAACATGTGCCCAACCTTTTCTGCCACTGCCTGCCACTGGCCTGTAACATACACTTGCTAGCCCTGTAACATATACCTGACACTGCCCTGTAACATGTACTTGACACTGTCCTGGTAACATATATCTGACACTGCCCTGTAGCATGTACCTGACACTGCCCTGTAACATATATCTGACACTGCCCTGTAACATATACCTGACAGTGCCCTGTAACATATATCCAACAATGCCCTGTAACATATAGCTGACAGTGCCCTGTAACATGTACCTGATACTGCCCTGACACTGCCCTGTAACATGTACCTGACAGTGCCCTGTAACATGTACCCAACGCTGTCCTGTAACATATATCCAGCAATGCGCTGTAACATATACCTGCCCTGCCTTGTAACACACACCCACCAGCACCCACCACCACCTGTATCTGGCCTGCTGCCAGCACCCCACAGCCTGCCATTGCCCCATGCCTGCTGCAGGGGGTGTGGGCTGCAGATCCATCCCACCCAGTTGTGAGGGTGGCTGGCCGTGATCAGCATGGTCTGGGGGTGACAGGGCAGCAGCCACCTCTGTCCCTGTGCTCAAAGTATGGGAATGGCACATCATCCAGAGGTGCAATGGTGGTGGAGGTCTCACCTTGAGCATGATGCCATCACAGCCAGCATCCAAACATCCAACATTCCAACTCCAGTCCCTGAGAGGTTCAGAGACAAGTAGGTACTGAAGAAGAAGGCTATGAGCTTTTCCTGGTGCACTTCACCCTGATCCCTCTGCCAGTGCCCCCAGGCTGTGCTCAGTGTCATCTTCATACCTACTGGTGTGCCAGGGGTTTGTGCTACTCAGCTTTTGGCTCTTGTTATCTCTTGCAGGTGGCTTTAAATTTATTCCAGAGCTTTGTCTGCAAGCCTGCAGCATCTTTACCTCCAGTAATTTAGACCGGGCCAAGATGTCCATAGTGAATTGCATTGAGCCTCTCCCTGTGGAAAGCATCCCTTGCTCTTTGATAGGTCTAGTTTTGGCAGGAAAGTGAGCTCTTCCAAATGCCTGAGCCTCCTTTCCAGCAGCAGTGAGAGGGCTCATCTTCCCAAAACAATCCTTCAGCAATCTTTGAACATGCATCCTGCTGAAAACACACAGCCTGCTAGCCCCACCAAGCTATCTCTGGGGGGCATAAATATTCCCTCCTGCAGTAAACATCATCTGGGACTTGAGTAGCTGGCCAAGGTGAGAGTGCATTGTCTGAGGGGATGGAGAAAATGAGATGACCTCAGCTGTTTGTTTGGATTGTAAAACTGTTGGAGAAATAATATTGCCATTTAATTGCCAGTGGCCTAGTGTGACCTGCTTTGCTGCAAATGCTTGTCTTTGGCTCACACTTTCAACTCCTTTTACCACATGTTCATAAAGTTTCAGGGGAAAAATATTCAGATAATTTTCTGTTGGATTTCACCATTATTTTCATGCTGAGTTCTCTGAGAAAAAGACACCCTTCAAGATAGATCAAGAGGTGAAGAATCCTTAGCTTCCCTTGGCAATTTGATCCAAGGACTAACTGTCCTCTCAGTTAAATTTTAATTACTAATTTCTAATTTGTATCTCTCTGGCTTTATCTGCTATTCTGCTTTGCCCCCTCCCCCCTCTATCTCTAATAGTTGGTAGAAATGCAATCCCATATTTTCTTAGTTGTTTGGCAGATTTTTTATTAGCTAAACTGGCTAGGCCTGTTACAGTCACCACTGTAAGTAATATCTCTAGAGCTTTGGCAATTTTTGTTCTTTATAGTATTTCCTCCAGTTCTTCAATATCCACTCTGAAAAGTGAAATCCTGGTTTGACAAATATGCTGCAGTTTCAATCTGGTCAGGAAGACCATGGACAGAAGAAAATCCCAATTCCCATGGGTCCTATGTTGACATATCTAGACATATCTATGACCATATAAGCTCTATTGAGGATTCACACTGAAAGTTTATACTTCTCTCTTCTGCTTTCTAGCACTCTTGCTGTTTTTTCTGCAACCATTGCCTACATTTTTATTTCTAGACTCTCTACTTTCACTTGATTTTAATAAAAGTTAAATGATTTGAAAAGGCATGGCTTAAGAAATGATCTGTTGCTGCTGTTGTTCTGTAAACATTATTTTTTACCACAAGACAGACCCCATTTGATGGTAATTTTCAGTGACAGCTTCTTTATGAGCTTTGTTGTGGTAGTGCATGGAGTCAATATGTGCACATTTCAGGTAGGCATGTGCATAGATTCTGTCCTCATTGTCAGAGGCTGAGGCACAGAAGTGGTCTAACAATTTATGGCATTATGGGCTTTGATGAGTAGCTGTATGCATGCCCTTAGATCATAACAAACGTGAAGTAAAGCCTCAGTAGAAGACATGCACATCACTTTGCATGTGTATTTCTAAACCACTGGGAATTCATCCTGCAATTCCTCAATCTGTGAGTCACCTACTTGTCTGAGTCCTGAGTTAGGTATGGGATCTCAGAAATTCTTCCATTAGCACATCTCCAGGACTGTATTTTCTCTGCAAACACTAATGTGAAATAACCTAATAGTACAGTAGTTACCAAAAATGTAGAGGAAATGTATTTAAAAAGAAGATTTGAAAAACATCCAGGTCTGAATTGCAAAAGAAGTTAATTGTTTACATCTGTCTCTTTGACATTTTTTTGTCAGATCTGCCCATAATTTCTGTAATCTCAGCAGAGACAATCTGTGTTGTGGTCAGGGATCTCTTTCTTCAGATCTGTGCTATCCACAAAGGTTCCTTCTGCTTTTCCTGCCAGTTTTCTTCAGTTATTTACACATAATGTTTGTGGAAAAGTTTAACTGTTTTCAAGAGAGGTATATAAAATACCTTATGCCAGCAGAGGAGATTCACTTTATTGAAATAATGGTGCACAGTCCTGGGATTTGCACTCTTTTAACTAGATTGATTTCAGTCTAAATTAAAGCTGCGCCAAAGAAAAAGAAAAAAAAAAAAAAAGAAAAAAAAAAAAGAAAAAAAAAAAGAAAAAAAGAAAAAAAAAGCTGGCAAGTGCTAAAATATCCCACTGAGATTTTAAAAACTCTTACCAATTATTAACTGCTTTCTTATAACCATTTAACTACTCACTTCTGAAACCTTACCCTTCAGATCCTTCCCCATACAGAAAACAAGTGCCCAAATCTCCACTTGCAATCCTCTTTTATTAATGTTCCTTGAAGCACCTTTTGGAAAATATATGAATGTTGGTTTCAGATCATTTGCAATGATCTTGTTCTTCATCAGAGTCCCTAGATATATCCTTCCACCATAGTTTGAGATAAAAGTGTGTTTCAAATCACTTGTAAATAAAACAAGACTGCAGAGGTGAAACTGAGAGCTTAAGGCAAAGGATAAAAACTGGTGCTCACCTTGGTGGCACATTCCTTCCCAGTAATAGAAATTAAAGCTGGCACATAAAAGCTTGCCTTTTTCTGTTTTCTCTGCTTTTTGTTTTGTTTTAAATAACAAAATAGCCCTTATTGCTGCAGCTAACATAGTAAGGGGTTAGGGTTGGCAGTGTATGACAACTGTTACTCACTGCTTGCTCTGGGTCTGCCCATTTCCAATGTCAGTAATGCAGTTTGAAATGCCTCCCCTCTGGGTCCTGTCAGTAATATCCCTACCTTCAGTGAGTCTGCACACCTAGAAATAGGAAAGTGGGAAATCTTTCAAATGGATGTAAAAAAGATTGAAAGCAAAAGGTTATTCTTCTCTTTCAAAATCCTTCTGAAATCTTATATGGAAGGCATTATCCAAATAATAAACAGGGTGAATTAACCTAGACTTTGTCCTTGGAGAGAACCAGACCAATTATTTCTTGTAAGGAATAGAATGTTTCCTTACATTTATCCAGTTTTGGTGGTTTTATCAACTTTGCTACATTTAACCCAAGACTATGGGCATAGGTGAGTGTAGGGGCAGCAATGCACTCCTTGGTTCTGTTGAGTGCACTCTGACCTCCTAACTAGGTATAGGGAGACTCTCTGCAGGTACTTGTAAGGCCAGATTTGAAGATAAAACCCTACTCAGGAAAGTAAAAAAACCTGCTGTTAATCTCTATGAAACTGTATCTCCTCAATGTTGGTGCAATCAACTAATTCAAATTTCTTCCTTGCTGAGAAAATTTTAATGTTGTCCTGTGGGGAGAAGGATACTTCTGCTCTACATCCTGGTTGCACTTTTCCTCAAGAAACAATTTATCTGCCTCTTCCTTCTCTTCCCTTTTCTTCCCTTGTGTGTATGTGTTGAGGTAGTCTACCAAGTTTACTGTGAATTGCTAAAAGTAGTAGTGTTCAAGGAATCTTTCTAATTGTTTTAATCCTGGTGCCCAGGACTCCCTGTATGCACAAAGGACATACATTGACCCAAAGACTTTGGTCTAAACTGGATGTAGTCCATCTTTTAACATTTTTTTATTAAAAAGATCACAAGCTATTGTGGACCATGCCTGGAGCTGACAGGGTGATTTTGGATGGTAACTCCTACCAGGGCAAGGAGTGATCTGGGAGGAAGGAGCCATCCTGATGCTCAATGCTCTACATTTTTGACCACTTGGAAGCATTAAGCAACCTGACAGCTTGTCCATAATTAAAAGATTTACTAAGATAGGCCTGTGATAGAGTGACTGCAATGTCGAGATGCAGCAGCACTTTTTCTTTCTGCTGTAATTTATATTAACTCCCAGAGGAAAATCAGTTGTGCTAATTAGGACATGTAAGTCTAAATGCCAATATGTAACTGTAAGATACAGAGGAAAAAGCTCTTCAGGATGATTTCTTTCCTGTACAGAAGAACATGCAGCAAAACATTCATGTAAAAGGTTAGTCCAAAGCCAGTGGAAAGGCAGGGAACAACCATTTAAAAATATATTTGGTACCTTTTATCTGTTGCAGAATGAATTTTGGACATTGCCTCTTCTTGAATAAATACTTGTTATTTCTTCATTTCAAAATATACTGCAGTACATCTGAGTCTCTGTTGCTCATATAAATGGAGAAGGGAAAGCAAAAGAGGAAGGTAAAAGACATTTTGACTAATTCTAATGCTAAAGGTTAGATATTCAAGAACACAGAGATTTGCTTTTTTTTTAGCTCCCTGAACTCTTACCTTTCCATACAACTGAGATATAAAATAAATTTCTTAAGAATAGTGAGATAAAAATAATTTCTAGTAAACTGTATTTTCATTAAGTGGTTGGTTAGATATTGATGTTTAAACAACTGTAGAAAGAAAATCAATAATGAATGCAGCAGTTTTGAGGAAAGTCTTTAAAAATAGCATTTCTTTTAATGTCCATGGTGAAGAAAAAAAAATCTATGATATTATTACTGTCTAAGGTAGCCAACCAATAGCTAATTTCTTTCGTTTGATTAAATATGATCTTGAACAAGTTATTTTTACTTTATTTGATATGACATAGCTTTAAATCAGTATTTATAGAGTGTGACAGCCAAGAATTGGAGGTACTGATTAAAACCAGCAGCTACTAAGTCCCAGGAAACAGAGCGAACTGTAAAGTGCACAGACCCCCAAAAGCTGTACAACACAATATTATCCTACAGATCTGGAAAATAACTGAGACCTGCAGGTTATTTGCAACATTTTAATGCAAATTCTAATGCAACTAGAACAAATGTTCCTTTAGTGTTATGAAAACTGGGATATAGCTTTCTTAAAACATGCCTGACATCCATGAGTCTGTTCCTCATGCCCACCCTTCACTGCCCACTGAATGCACGCTCTCACCTCTGTTGGTCTTAGCCATTAATTTTCTCCAGTCAAGCATACAAAACCTACTGACCCCAGTTTGGATATGCTTTAACTCAAGATGGATTTAACACGGGGAAGAAATTGGTAATACAGTTATAGAGACTAGGAAAAACCTAGTGTGTCTCAACAGATAATATACTTGGATACTCAAGGCATGCAAAACCAGTCAGTTTATAGTAATACACGTTGTACTTTGTTGTCCATCCTAATCTGGGTTAACCTAGATTCTCAAAATTAAGTATCTGTCATATAAGCAAGAGCTAATACTCGTTCTCATCTTCTGCCTGAAAATCATGCATTGCGAAAGACTGCAAGAAAGGACTATGTTAGGAGATCTGATTCTCAAGAAAAATACAGGTTTGAAACCTATATATGTTTGTAGCTCTGACCTAACAAACCTATAACTTGCCAGAAGTTTGTAATAACAATTTGGGCCCTAGCAGAGTGGTAACTTCCAGCTGAAACTATTTAGCAACAAATATTTTCTTGGCAAAATCAGAGCATTTTATGGTAAAAATAACAACTTCATGGAAAAATAGAATTGTTTTTCTACAGAGCAAAAATGAAAATGAAGTATTTGGTTTCAGGTTTGCTTGGATAAAATTGTTTTGCTAACCAACAGCATGTTCCAGCATCCATGCCCAGGATTCACAGCTGCTGACGTGCAAGCAGCAGTTCTGGTCATGGATTCCAGAATTCTGTCCCAGAGCAGAAGGGAGGTGTTTAATTCCACAGAGAAAGCACAGTATGGAACATGATGTTCTCATTGTTCCTGTTGTCTAGCTTGTGGTCTCTCCACCTCCTTCCTCCTGTATCCCATGCTATCAATCCTATTCTGGGATTCTGGGCTCTTCCCAGCCCCAGTGCTCAAGAAACGCCCTTGGGTTTTTGAATTCCACCCAGTGAACAGGGCTTTCCTTGCCAGTTTGCATCCAAATTCCCTGATCTTTCCATTCTGTTTACTTACCCCAGGTTTTAATCTAACATTTTTTCTCTTGCACAATTTCCTGCTTGTACTTCTCCTCTTTCCTTGCTGGTGCTCTATTCAGTGCCTTCTGGGCATAGTTATTTCCTCATTCTATTGACTAATCCTGCATCCATCTTTGTGCCATTGGAGAGTTTCATCCCCTGTATGCACATGCCTTCTTCCAGGTCATCACTACACACTGGAGGCAGTCTAGCTGGCGATACTAGTCCTGGGTATTTAAAGCTGGGATTCAGTCTGTCAGAACTTACAAGACAGAAAACTCTTAAAGAGAGAGCTGACAGCAGGATAGGGAAAGACTGTAGAACAAAATATCTCTTGAAAATACAGAGGAGAAAAAGATGGAAAAACAGTAGTGAGAGAATAATCAGTTTCAAACAGACTTTGAAACCATGGCATGAAAATCTAAAGTTAAAAAAAAAATACAGCTTTAACCTTCCAACTTACAAAATGACAAGACACTTTCTACTGGAAGGCCTGTTGGTCTTTAGGATGTACACCCCTTTAATTAGCTAGAGAGTCCCTGTCTTAGGAAGAAATTAGAGATTTCTGAATGTCTTTCTGTGCTCACATAAAGTCACTGTTGCCAAAATAATATAGCATATGCACAGCTACCATCAGCACAAGAATTTTCAGCCTGCAGCAAATGTGTAAAATTTAATGTAGTTTAACCCTCTGCTCTGAGGCTGACCTAATTCCAGTGGCTATGCATTTGTGGTGATTAAAATGAACACACATCTGCTGTGATGAGGATGACATGGACTGCATCACCCCATGGTTTACCATTTTCATGGATGAAAATGTTTCATGTTTCAGAGAGTCTACAGGCACCTTGTTCACACCTTCTAGACTCAATGGGAATTTTTTCTTCATGTCACTGGTCCTCAGAATCAGTCCTACAATGACAAAAGAGGCCACTTTCTGTCTAATTATCCCCTTGCCAAAATACTTAATATCTTCTTATCGCAAATGTGAAATCACTGGGATGGGAGACTGCTTCCAGTGCTAAGGTGATTGATATCACTAAATGACTTCTGCACACTTGCACTCTGCCAGCACTGTGCTGTCAATACAGGTCAATAACAGACTTATCACAAAATAAATAAATTATATGTGCCTGTTGTAAGCTCCAGTCTAAGTAGAGCAAGCAATTACAGAGGAAAACAATTTCTCCTTTAGATGGTTTTTAAGAGCACAAAGGATAAGTCAACTCTGGCACTGCTGATTTAGCAGGAATCTGGTGGACCTCAGTAGAGGTCTGCCTCTGGGTTGGTGGTAGAATTTTAACAAGGATTTCCTAAGAGACCCCTCAAAGCACATCACTGCATGTAATTCATTAGCTCAACTGCACCTGAGGTCTTGGTTTTTCTGGTTAGGAGGATGTGCTTCTGCAAAGTAACTATAAAAAATAGAGACCAGACTCAACCACAAGTCTCCGGAGGAAGTCCAGATGGCTATTGTAAAAATGCAATCAAAAACAGCCTCTGGCCATGATGATTTTTAGACTGATTTTAATAAGAATTATAACAGCATTTTCTCTCCCAAATTGTGAGAGGATTTTCCAGTATGAAAATAACAATCTGTCACTCAATTAAAATTTGTTTATGCCACAAACTACAGGGAACTTGGATGGTGAGGGATAGAAAGTGTCACTGACAAACCAATTTGTCAATTTTATTCTTTTGGATTGGTTTATTCTCTTATCTTTTCTCTAACATCTTTTAAAATATTTGAGTAAACATTACAATAGCTGTGGGAAGGTTAGGGGAAGAATAAGTTTAACTAGATTTGAGGAAGTCAGGGTCTGAGCAATTAACACTTCAGTTGTGGTTGGCAAAAGATACAATTTCAAAAATCTTAACAGGTGCAGTGATGCTACATGGGAAGGTAGTACAATGTTTTCGTTGCATATTGCAGGGTCTGAACACTTCCTAATGAAAACACAGGTAAAATTTGGAGAATATCAAGTAACAAGTGTTGCCATATCTTTTGAGAAAAAGTTGCACAAGAGATTATTTTCTAATGCTTGTGCACACTGTAGCCAGCAAGGAATACTCTTAACCCAAAGAAAATGATTAATAATTAATGTCTTATCTTTCACAATGTATAAATAAACTGTGACACTCATTTTTAAAAAAATATTGAAGTCAAGAGTTTAACAGCATTCAAAGAAATATTATATCTTACAAGGATAATACTAAATCAAATGGGGTGGAAAAAAAATCAGGTAATAGACAAACTCCCTGCTGCAGGCACAGACATCTCCTAATTAATAATAAGATAAATATTCCTCTTGGTAGGTTATCCTGTAAGTGTTGACCATGGAGACTCCTGATGCCCATTCCCTCTGCCAAGAACAAACTTCCTGAGACAATGACCACACCAGCAAACAACCAGTGCATGCTCATGTCCCCATGTACTTGAAAGGACTTCACCAAAAGAAGAGCCCATCAAAGTTACTGTGACTTCAAGAGAAAAACACTGTCTCAAGCATGATCAGGAAATTACCTTCAGTTCTTGTATTGCCTGTTGTGTCAGAAAAATTGACATTTTATTCTAAAAATAAACAAGATGGTTAACCTCTGGTAGGGGATGGGATAAACAGTGCAAGGGATCTTGCCTGTACAAGGGGGCTAGCACAGAGAGACAGAGAAGTCAGGTCTCTGAAGTGACACAAACACACTGACAAACTGTTCTTTTGCTTCTTCCACTGTCACCTGTAAGAAATTTGAGGATATCTGAAAAGGTAATGTTCCAATTCAGATTGTCATAAAACTTTCTTTCTATGGGAACAAAAATTAAAGCGGTTATCTATGAAATATTATATACAGGTAGCAAAGGTGGACTCCAACAAAGAGTAACAGAGGGAGGAGAGAACAGTGACAATACATAAAACTGTGCTTTCTTTAAAAGCACCTTCTTCTGGAAACCAAAATAGCTGACCAAAATAGCTAAATACTCAGGCATGAAAAAAATGAAACAAAATTTAAAATGGAAAATTCCAGTGAAATATTTCCTTTAGCTCTTTGCACAGGTAGGGAGACTAGTAATGAAGACTACAAACTAAAGAACATTCTGAGCAGGAGGCATCAAATCAGTCAGAGACCTGGTCCCATTTGTTACTCTTGATCCATTGACTTCTCACATGAATATAACTCCTCCCTGACGCCCAGGATCCTATCATGCCTCTAATTTACTTACACTCCTATTTCATATTTCCCCTATGAAAGCAGCATTATAATAAATCCCAGGGATTGCAGTTTTAGCAGGAGGCTCACTGTGGAGCTGCCTGGGAGATAAAACGGTGACAAGCAGCACAGGAAGCTTCATTGAAGGATGAGACGTTCCACGTGAGAGTAAAAGCAAGGCCAGCAGCTACAGCTCAGAGGAGAACATTCAGTGGGCCACAGCTCATTGTATGTGAGGGTGTTAAATTGGTTGCTAAGTGGGTTAAGAGAGAAATCCCCCTCTCCCATTCAGCACAGCCAAGGTGGAAGAATGAAGCAGCTGCTTACCTAAGACTGCTTTTCTCTGAAGCCTTTCAGCAGTGCCATGAGAAAGGTGGGGGGCAGGGAGTGTGGGCTTGCTGCAGTGTCCAGTGCCATCCAGTCCCACGTTCAGAGGAAACATATCTGCCTCTTCAGGGTGTGTAGGATGGGGTCACATCCACCAGCTCCATGCAGATATATCAGATGCTTCATTAAAGACCCCTTAAAATGGGGTGCCTGATGTTCAGGCACCCAGACTGAGCCCTGAGCTCCATTGACTGAAACAAGAGCTCAGACACCTAAATTTAGATGCAAATGTCATTGTCTAGAGATGCAACTGGAACCTGTAATGTGTTATCTGTGGCTGAGTGTTAACTGCTCAGTGATTAGAGGATATATGATGGTAACATAGCAAATCCCTGCAAACCAGAGTGCAGGATCTCAAATGTCATCACATTTTTGTGAAAAGGAACTGTAAATATTTGGTCCCTAAATGAGATTCTGGAAAAAGAAATTACAGCACTGCTAAATATATCCTTTGAATCTTATCCTGTGAATCTCAGAAGACCTGAGCTGGCAGTGTTTTCTCAGTCAGAATTTCCTCTGCTCATGGGATGATGAACTGTGGCTGCAAGTACCATTGTGGGCAGAGTGGGAAGGTGAGCTCTTCCCATAGGCATGGAGCAAAGCCAGAGAGCATGACATTCCATCCTTGCAATGATCTGGGCCTCCATGCCCCCTTTGGTCTAGGGGAATCTGCTCTCACCTTCCCATGCTGCAGAGCCAAACTTTTTCTGCATCTGCTTCACCAGTTAATGGAGCACAAAGAATTGGATTACATTAACCTCTGTGCTCATACAAGGAAGGAGGAAAGACTCACTTTCTTCTTCCTGGTTGCACAGGTCCAATGACATCCTCACCCTGGGGTGCTGTCTTGGCTTGAGTAAACCCTCAATATAAGCATAGACAGATCTGACTCAATTAATAAGCAGTCTGAAAATTCCATATCAAAGATATAAGGCTATACATATGGGATAATGCAGAATGTTTCATTTTCAGATAGATTTACTGCATTCTATTTAAATTCTGTGACCTTCAGGGAAGCAAGTTAGTTCTAGATTTTAGTTTATAGATTTTGTGTTTGGTATTCAAGGTTAACTTCTTGCTTGATTAGACATAGGCGAATGCTTGCAGCTGCACTCCCACCGTGGAAATGTAGCCCTATACTGTACTTAGCCAGAAATGTGAAGAACCTAGTAGTTATCTACAAAGAACTCATTTTGTCTTCCATTAGCAGCATTAAAGTAAATTTGTTACTGCTTTGTTTTCATGTTGCACAACATAAAAATGTCATAAAATGGAACACATAGGATGACTTGAAGATGACCATCCCTATTTACACAGGGAGTACATTCTGTTGTTAATTCATTATAACTATCAGTACCGAAACAGCAAATGAAAGTTCAAGCAATTTGGAAAAATATTTGTCAGCTAAAGAAGCCATGTAAACCATCCTGGTAACACTGTAAATGGATGCTAAAAATTCCAGAAGGTTGAACAAAATACAATTCATATCATGTGGCACACAAGAACAAAAGCAAATAAACCAAATACTTGGAAGCAAGTCATGTTCAGAAAAAACAGCAGCATTGCGTTTGCCCCTGATTAGTTGCTTAAGATGCACTGATGCTGGCAGAAGCTGGCCTGTCCAGACAGCTGCCTGTGCCATGTCTGCACAGAGTCTTGTAGGGACATGGTACCTGTCCTTTGGCCACCTAATAGCTGCCATGGTTTTTGACACACCTTTTACAAATGCTGTGTCAGACACAAGTCTGCACCTCCTCAGACTATGAGGTGCTCCAGATGAGACCTGGGTTGCTCCCAGGGGCTACCAAAGCTGAAGCCAACCTCAGGTCCAGCTTAAGAAAGTACATGCTCAAGACTGTTTTCAGGCTGCTCCAGACCTCACTAGCCTTGGTAGCAGGGTGTGACAGGGCTCTCTCTTCTAGGAGGGGGCCATTGGTGTGTCTGCTGATGGGCAGTGCCATGAAGCCAGGCCAGAAGAAATGGGTGAAGATGTCAGGCCAGGCACTGAGTGCCACCCATGGGCAGGCAGGGCAGCCCTCAAAGAGGCTCTAGTATTGCCCTGGCAGGTAGCATTAACTTGTCCCAGAGACACTTCCCAAGGCCTTGCCTATGAATTGGTCTCCATTGTATAGTCATGTCAGCATTTCCAGGGAAATATCTTTGTCATATAGCTGTTTCATGCTCCCAGCTCCAGGGTGAGTGTCAGCTTCAAGTCAGACCTTTGCCTTATGTTTGGCTTACAAATATTACTGACTTTATATCTAAGTGAAGAGAGACAGATTTAGTTTGTAGTCGAAGTAAACACCTTTGAAATTACTTTAGCTAGTACACAGCTGTTATGCATCAGTTTGAAATGAGCTTGACAAGAGAATACACATTGGCTGCTTCTTTTGATGCACAGTTCAAGTGAAGATGAGAGCTTGTTGACTGGGAACATTCAGATATGGATCAGGGAAAGAATGTTTTCACAAGCAGCTTCCTCCTGCACCTTCTCTTTACTTCCTTTAATATGACTTCCAGATATTTTCCCAAGACATTGGCAAGAGTAGTTGCTACATGGCAAAGAAACCCTATTTAGAGTTTTTACAAGCCATTCTAGACATGTATTCAAAAGATTTTCTTGATGCTACAGGAATACGACTATTTTTCTGCACTTACAAAGTCAGGATTCAACCAGCTTTTTTATTGTTAGGAGTTGCCAGCACAAACTAGAATAAAGAAATATATTTTGATGCCTTGGTATTTGAAGAGATCTGATCTTGCAGCATTGCTACTAAGGTATACAGCATGCTGAAATTTCAGCAAGATAGATAAAAAGTACTCTTTGTAGAGAAGGTCCTAAAATTGTCATCAGAATTTCAACAGCCCTCATAGCTGTCTATGTGGGCATACAAAAGATCTTGAGACTCGCTTTGTTTTTTGAGGAAGGAAGGAAAATGTCATCTAGAACTCTACTGTGGTATGGCTGTCCAGAAAGATTTTTAGCTCAGAACTGTTTGCAAGCATCAGGAGGACCAAATAATCTGCTTTGGATACCAGCTCTGAGGCTGTCCTGCCATTGGAGGTGGACACAAGTGGGGTTGGTTAGGCTGTAGGCTCTGAGATGTGAAGCTCTCCTCAGATTTGTTCTGCCACTCTCTCTAGACACACCTGGTGCAGCTGTTCTCTTCTCCTTGTACTACTTTGTCCAACAAAGCCCTTCCCATCACTAAAGATATGAGCATCTCTCTGTGGTGGTTGAGGGATTTCTCCCCGTCCTGGGGACTGAAGGTCTACTAGATCAGACCCGCCCTCACAAGCACCCAAGGAGCACAGGCTGCTCCAGAGCAGGCTGTAGTGCAAATGCAACCTGGTTATGTTGTACCCTGGAAAAGGTTAACTTAGTGTTGCTTCTGGGCTACTGTAACCAGCACTGGCCTCTTCACAATGCCCAGGAAAGCTGAACATACCTATGTTATATCACTGTGCTGTTCTTGGTGATGGGCTCAGTTTGTACTCTGCTGAAAGCTGGATGGGGCCGACTGGGAGAGAGTGTTTGGTAAACTCCTGTAGGGTTGGCTGGGTCTCATGGCACTACATTTGCTGAACAAAACATACAGTCCTGCTGCTGAGCTGCAGCAGGAAGTTGTCCTCTAGAGCACCATGAAGATCCAGGAGATGAACTCCATGTGATGCGGAGGCTCCTTCCACTGGGTCATATTTATCATTCCCTGAGGAAGGACCATCTCCCCATCACGAAGGGTTGGCTTCTCCTCTGGGCAGCTGTCATGCACAAAGAACAGCCACTTCCTTCTGCCTGCCCATGATTCCCTTCTGAAAGCAGTATCATACACAGTAGTTTGCAAGCCAATAAATCAAATAATTCTTTGCTTGTGATCTGTGACAACTATGTTGAACGTGACAGTATTGCAGGTAAAGCAAACCAGCAGCTTCCTCTCAGAGTTATCTCAAATGATGGACAGGTGCTTTTAACCAGCATCAGCACAAGCTTATGCCACTATTCAAAACCAAGGGACACTGAAAATAGGAACATGTGCACTGGTGATCCTGAAATAGAAATATCTGAGTAAAGTGATGACTAGGAGTAAAAAAGCTCAAAGTGATACAGTATACACAAGGAAGTCCAGGCACAGAGTCAGGGTTAAATGGCTGGGTTTCTGAAAAGCCTAAAGAAGGATCAAGATTTGGGGCTAAAAGCTAGCAAAAAGGAGCACAAGAAGACATGTTATGCTGTTTCACTTAATCCTTTTGGGAAAAGAAACAGGGTTCTGAAATAAAATTTGCCAATGAGAATATTTCAAGGCATTGCCTAATCCATGGACCAAAATATTTTGGAGCATTGGCTTGCAGTTGGTGGCCTATCATGTACATTTCCTGGATGGCCCAATCTACTGATTTTGTGCCTGGGAGCTCAACTGCATCTTGTTTAAAACATGACAACCAGCTCTTAGATCCAAGTGATTACTGGCTGATTCATATAAATGTTAATATTAATACAGAGGTGAGGGCTTTCCTTTTCCCAACAGAAGACTGCAAAATAAACTATAGATGCTAATGTTGACGTCTAGGAAATGAAACCTAAAGTAAACCGTCAGTGAGACAAGTAAATGGCTCCAATAATTTTGTTTTGAAGAGAACTCAAACTCTTAGCATCAGCCAGCTGGCACATTCAAAGTTTGTAAATATTAAAAGTTTTCTTTGGCAAGAATACCAAAATACTACTGGTATCTCTGGCACGTAATTCAAATAAAAATTAAGTCAACTCTAAATGTTAACAAACCTTAAATAGTCCTGATATCTATTAAATGGAGAGTTTCATTATGCCAGGCTGACGTGGCCTCAAGTAGTGCTTGAATAATAAGGGCTGTGTTGGGTGATTCCTGGTAGGTGCATGAAGTGTTTAATGAAGCATGTTTTCTTAGACAATTTGGTACCTTGCCTTTGATGTGGCTGGCTCTGCAGTGATAACCCTCTCCCCTCTGGCTCCTTCTGCAGCAAGCCCCAGGCTGGACTGCTGCATAGCCTGGTTAGGTTTTCCTCCGTCTGGCCCTTGATGTTTGAGACATCTTGAGCCTTTTGCATAAGACTAGAAAGCACATGTGCCCTTCAGAGAAGGTCAGCACAGCAGCACAGGCACTGAATGCTAATGCTGAGGATGCACTGAGGATTTCTGGATGTGCAGTGGCCCTTGGTGGACATGTCCAGCCTTTCCATGAGCACTTTTTGCAACTGCTTAATGCACAGGAAGAGGCCCAGACATTCAGGGAAGAATTTCAATTGGAAGTCCTGTAGAAATAGAGCAGTTGCCAAACTATGTGTGGAGAAGAATTGAGAAAGATGGTTCTGGAGGAGGCTGACTACCCAGTAGCCTTATCCATTCCCGATTCCTGGAAAACATGTCTCTTGCAGCCAAGTAAGGATGTTGTGCTTGTTACTTTCACTTGCATTGATTAAGCCTGGTATGTTTGCAAAGATGGCAGTTGGCCCATTAATTCACAGGTCATTTATCTAGTCTGAACTTAAGAACAAGCTGCAGAACACTGCTTGAAGGTTGCTTCCCAAAGATCCCAGTCAATGGGAAGGAAGAACAGGAAATCTGATGGCTGTTGGCAGCCTGGGCTGTGATGTGTATTTCCTCATCAGCCCCAAATCTGCCTTAACTGCATGAACAAGGGTTTGAGTCCATGCTAAGGTACTGTGTGTTCCAAGGTTCCTCATCCTTCTCCTCCTCTCAGCCCTCTAGAAGGGTAAAAGGAGAAAATTTGCGGGTTGAGATAAAGATAGTACCATTCAGTAAAGCCAAAGCCGTAAGCAAAGTAATACAAGGAGGTGATCCACCACTTCCTATGGACAAGCAGATGTTTGGCTATCCTCAGGAATGAGGCTCCATCACATGTAATAGTAACATGAGAAGACAAGCAGCACTACTCTGAATGTCTCCCCCTATGAAGAAAATCAACTCTATCCCTGCCAAAATCAGAACAATCTGGAACTGAGAACCCTCAAACTAATAAAAGCATGGAGGTGCCCCTTTGTTAGTAAGCACAGAGACTGTGGCACTGTGGCTCATTGCATATGCTCCAACACACAAGCAGCTACATCTGTGCAGCAGCATGGCAAACTCCAGCAGAGCTCTCCATGGCACAGCACTTAGCCTGGGAAGACCAAGACTTGCAGGATCTTTCATTTAATTTTTATAGCTCTGTGGTATAGAATGATGAATCTAGCAGAAATTAAAATTTTGTATTGTTGAAAAATCAAAAAAATAATATCCATAAAGCGGAAAGAATACATTGTCAGGCACAATTATTTCTGGATAAAAAGAATAGGAGTTGGCATAAGAAGTAGACTTTCATTTTTCCTGTCTTTTCAAGAATCAACTTGGCAAAGGGTTAGGTATACATAATGCAATATTCCATGGTTACATAGAAGGACAACCTGTGCAATATGGCATCATATTTTTCAAGGCTATATGATGAAAGAGGCCAAAACTCTGTCTAGATTATTTTTCTGCAACTGAGTAATGTGGAAGATAATAAAATATTTATGTTATGTAACGGGAACCCTCTGGTTATGCTTTATTTTTGGAAATGTTAAAAAAAAAGCGACAGGGTTTCTCTGAAATGAGCATTTGCTAACTTAATGGGAAATGTAATGTGGGTTTAGCAGAAGCCATGAAAAAAGCAGCAGACCGAGGTATCAAGTGGAGTGCTCTGGAGTTCTGTTGCATTGTACTTGCTGCAAGCCCCTGTCACATGGAGGATTATGTGCTTCCCACATTTGCCAGAAGGACAGTTTTGCTCTGTGTCTCCACACAAATGTGTGTCTCGTGTATGCTTCTAAGGCTTTTAACTGAGATGGAGTATGTTTCCACCCTGCATTACCACTGAGTAGCTTATACTCTATAAGAGAGGAAAGCAAGAGTTCTGAGCATACTGGTGATGCCCACACTTTCCAAATAGGGTTGGAGGCTGGTTTTGCCGAAATATTGCAAATGAGGAGGTGCAGGATCACCTGCTGCTAGTGATGTTGAAGTGCTTATCTCTCCTATTGTTAACCCTCTGAGTGCAAAATAGGTTTTGAAATGTTCTCTGATAACACTACATCATCACAGGCATACTTGGCCTTTTCCAAAACAATGCAAAAAATATCACAGAAAAATAATGTTCCTGACATACCCCCTGGGTATTTCATTGCCTCATAGCTGCATACCAATGTTATACCATTCTATGCCATTATCTACCTCCTGACAGGGTATTATCCTAGGTAAGGACTCAGGCATCCTGCTGATAAATTTCATGAGTGAACAGATGCAGGAGGGAAAAAAAAAAAAAAAAAAAAAAAAGGAAGAACTGAAGGACCGCTTAGTGGAGATAAGGTTGGCAGAGAGCCTGAGCCTCAAAATTGTAAGTCTGTTGGTGATCAGGTTAGGGAGAATGGACTCACATACACAACTCATATTACTACTGATCTTATTTATTCAATTAACAGTACTGAAATCAAAGCGGCTTAATTATTTGTTACAAAAAGGCTATGTGAGACTCAGAGTATTTTAACACTGGTAGGATTTTTTCATCTCTATTTTAGCAGCTGCTTTAGAGGACTGCTTGTACCAGCCCATGACTGGCCACACTGGCACTTGTCAATGGGAAATCCAGATTTTGCATCTACTTTGGCCAAGTTGGTCATGCTGGGAACTGTTAGCCAGGCTCTGCAGAGCTGCTTTCAGGGATAAAACTGGATAATGGTGAATAGACACGGATTGATGGTGACTGCTCAAGATTTATATTGGGTTTTTTCCCCATTCATCTGTGGAGGTGTGTTCCCCAAAGCTGATGGAGACAATGTGGCTCCTTCCACAGTTCCTGAGTTAGAATTCAAAGTATGGGGAAGATGGGTGATTGGGATAGGAGGTTTTTATGAAACCTTACACAGTTTGTGCTCACTGTCATCTGGAGAAGGTGCTGTTGATTTTCTGCTCATTTGCTGAGATCTGTGAGAAGGAAAAATGTCTGCTGTAACCCAGTGTTACACAAGCAACACAATACAAAGTAAACATCAGCTTGGATCAGGACAGTATGAGGTTCCCTGAGTCCATTAAGAACAGTAAGCTTAGTTATCAGTATCTGCAAAATATTATAAGAGATGAAGCTCAGAAAATTCACTGCCCCTGGCTGTTGGCAGATGGAGGGTGTGTGGAGGGACAGAGACAGGACAAGGATAAGGCATCAGCCACTGCACTGATGGAGTCATCACCCCACAGACCCTCACTTCTGTGCAGTCATTTACTGCACCCACTGTGGCAGTGTCCCATGCAAATGTTTCAAAGGCTAGTGGAACAAAAAAAACCCAAGTATTTGACGAGCACAGAGGTACAGGGAGGAATGGAAAGTTCTTACTAACCTATCAGGATACCACAAATAATGCAGCTATTGAAAAGTTGGGAGGGCAAGCTGCAAAAGTGATTAGTAGCACACAGAGCACGAGGATATTTAACTATTAGACTCAGCTTTCCATACAGTTCAAAGGCTGTCAGGCATCTGTGTGGCCATGGATATGTTGTTTTCTGATAAGGATATCAGTACTTGAAAAAAGATTAAGGAAATGTGATGGCAAGATCCTACTTTATATCAGCTACTACAGTTCTGGGCATCTAAGGAGAGGAGAGAGTCCCACTCTATCCAAATACATAATGCACCACGTGGAGGAAAGATATATTTAATTGGCAGATAAGAGACAGCTCAAAAGATTTCCACGTAGCAGAATTTCCTTCTAAAATTTCCAAACAATGCAAAATCAGAACAGCTTAGGCATATTCTGTCCTTTCCCCAGTTTTCTGCCAATTGCTAGTAATTTCTGTTTAAGACCATTCACGTCCCAGTGCAGCCAGGGCTGTCTGTGTTCCTGTATCTGCAATGTGCCAGTGTATAGTTTGAGCTTTACACAATTAAAAGTTTAAGAGGCTTGTGATACAGAAGGCAAATTCCTAAATCAAATAAAAATATTCTTCATTTGCTTCAGATTCTACAATAATTTGTTCCAAATTTCATGCTCTCCATTGGTCCAATTTACACAAACTCACAGTAATTAGCTGCAGAGCTTCTTTTAAATTTACAAAAGCAATCATTCTCTGGGATAGCTTGATGCTATGCCTAACTCCCTCTGAATAGACTTTAATGACACAGTAACCATGGTTACAATATATAAAATATGCAGCCATGAAATGGGGAAATGTAACAGTGTAATATAATTTTCTCTGGAAAATAAAGGGGTTTGGCATATTTGCATTAATTAGGACATCACCATTAAGTATTCCATGTTTGCATTCTTTATGAAAATAAAAGTCATTAAAAGCAAAGTGATTTTTGAATTCTATTCAATGGCATACAGTACCATTGGGAAAGCATTTTCCTCAATAAAATGGGACATTTTAATTGGACATCTATAAGTGCCATTCTGGTAAACTGAAGTTATAGCATGTTGGGAGCAAGCTGAGAGATCCACTGCAACTGGAGCAACCATATGTCACAGGCTCAGGGTTTTCATCTGAGTGGCCACTGGGAGGAAGCAGCTAAAACCCTCGCCTGCACAGCTCAGCAGGTAACAGGAAATCTGTAACAGGAAATCAGCACAGCAAACCAACAGTGGATGCATTGTGTTTTCAGGCATTCTGCTTTCCTGATGCTATTTGCTATTACATCCGCTTAATTGGTATAAAATAATCTATAGCACACAAATCAAGACTGTTGCTCAATAATAATCTGAATATTTTGTGAAAGTTGCAGCCCCTCCATCAAAGCTTCATATACCACACGACTCTCTTGTATGGGGGTTGAGGATCCTGAGATCCCTTGTCTCCTGACAATATGTCTCTGCAGCAGACTTCATTGTACTGGTGGGCTGGATATAATCTATAGCATTTTATCTCTCCAATTTACACCTTCAACATCTCTACTTTGGTGCTTTATTAGGAAAAGGGGGAAGGATGGCCATCTCAGGGCAAAGGGAGAGGCAAAACACAGCTCTGCTCTAACTTTTGCTCTAGCCATATTTCACGCTACCATATTCATGAAAAATGCAATAGGCTGGGTGCACCCTCCACCTCTAGTTTGGAATTCTAGAGATAATTTGAACCAACTCAGCTGGTTAGCAGTGACTGAAACTCAAAAGATTACTTCCAACATAGATGCTACCTGTTGCTTTGTGCTGTCCAGGGGACAACTTCAGAGTGGTCCTGACAAACCCATGTGCTCAGCTGTACTTGCAGCAGAGATGCCATGAGTGGCAGACTGCATTGACGTGACAGTTTTTATCAATACAAAGGCAGTTACTTTATTTTCTCTTGAAGCATTCATCAAATGATGTTAGATGAGGAGTGTATTTATATAATCTGGTCTCCTCATGACAAACTGATGTGCAAGGGAAAAGATTAAATTAATTGAAAAACATTGATTATGAACAGGTCATTTAGCTCTTGCCTGAAGCAAACCATTTTCTTATCAGCTAGGTGTGGAAAGATGCTCTGAGTTCAGCTGCACTTCCTGTTCTCTCAGCTGCAGCCTAGTGAAGGAAGGAAGATTAAAAAAGAAAATACAAAAGGATGAAAGGTTGGTGAAAATCCTTCAGCTCCATTTAGGTCAGGCTGGCATTCAGCAACTACTTCTGTCCAATTAGGCAACTGGAGCGAATCTTCTTTTTGTCCCTGTATCTTGTGCAACCTTGTTGCAGAAACAGAAGTGGGCAATAACATTTTTATTTCCATTTCAAAATACAGATATAATATGATTCCATGTAGGGAAATGAGGCTAGGTTTCTCTTTTTTTTGCTAGCATGTTAGGTTTTTTTTGTTTGTCTTTGGTGACTTTTTTTTCCCACCATCCAGAGAAGATGACATAGAAAATACAATTAAGATTGACATGTATATGTTCTTTAAAATCTTGGAATCAGTTTCTGAGATATATATTTTGTTGGTGCAGAAGTGACAAAAAGGACAGGATTCCTTTCTGAATCTTCTGTGTGTTGAAAGGATTTATGAAATAGAGTCATAGGATGGTTTGGGTTGGAAGAAACCTTAAAGATCATCTACTTCCAACATCCCTGACATGGGCAGGTGTACCTTCCACTAGACCAGGTTACTCAGAGCCCCATCCAACCTGGCCTTGAACATTTCAAGGGATGGGGCATTCACCACTTCTCTGGACTTGTTCCTCATAAAAAGTCCCTCTCTAGCTTTCTTGTAGCTCCTTGATGTACTAGAAGCACTGGAAGATGCTGGAAGTTCTCCCAGAACTTTCTCTTCTCCAGGCTGAACAGCCCAAATTTTATGAGCCTGCCTTCACAGGAGAAGTGCTCCAGCCCTCTGATCATCCTTGCAGCCCTCCTCTGGACTTATTCCAACAGGTACAAGCCTTTCTTATGTTGGGGGCTCTGGAATTGGATGAGTACTCCGGGTGGGGACTCACCAGAGTGGAGTAGAGGGGCAGAATTCCTTCTCTTGTTCTGCTGGTCACACTGTTTTTGATACAGCCAGGGACATGATTGGCTTTCCAGGCTGCAAATGTGCATCATGATGAGCTTCTTATTGACCAACATCCCCAAGTCCTTCTCTTCAGGGCTGCTCTCAATACACACTCTTCCCAGCCTGTGTTTGTGCTTGGGATTGCCCTGATTGGGATTGCCCTGATTGCACACAGATGCAGGACCTTGGAGAAGTTGAACTTCATGAGGTTCACACAGGCCCACCTCTCAAGCCTGCCCAGGTCTCTCTGGATTTCTACTCACAGCACAGAGCATCTCCTTAAGATATTTGCCAAGAACTTGTTCCTATGGGACCAAAATTAAACATCAGAAAAGCACAGGAAAAACTATTTTCTACTCTACTATATGCTTCCAAAGAAAAAGAACGACTAAGGAGAGCACCAATTCCAAACTTTATTCTAGGTTTAAGCTCATTTCTAGCAAAAAGCACCACAGACAACCATCTTCCTCTCTTTCTTTAATGAACAATAAATCACCAAAGAAATTAAAGGACATTATTTGAGAAAGTAATGGCTATGACCTGGTCTACTTAGTGTCATTCTGATAAAAAGCATGGTAATATCCTTCAAGACTTCATTGGGTCAATGCAAAAATTAGCATCGATTTAAATACTTTTCTTTTCATGTGAAACACAGTTTCAACACTCTCTTCAACACTGACACTTGACATAAGTAATTCATGACTACTGGCCAGCCAGGCAGAACTGTTAGTCAGAGGACCAGAACTCATGATGGTCAGGGTTTCATGGCCAACATCAGTGACACTGATGTTGGCTCTTGCTCTGTGCCCACCTCTCCTGGCTCAGCTCTGCATCTTGCACAGTGATAGCAAAGGCACCTTGCACCCTCCTCTTACCCAGACACACAGCACTGACGTGCCCTGCTCACTGAACAACATGTCCTCAAACCATCCTGGTGTTCCCAATAATTCAAACCAACTAAAAATAGATGTCATTTCAAAGAGTAATTACACACTATTACTATCCTTTGAAATTGAGTTATATTGAGTTACAGCAAAAAAAGGGCAAAGATATAGAGCTGTGAGTCCCTTCTTATTTTTTACTGCTATGTTTTTGAGCTATACATTTTCACATGCACTGGGTTCTGTACCCAATAGCCACTTATAGTATTATATGGTATTGTAGTTTCTTCTCCAGTCACACTTCCATGCAAAAATGTCAGCCAGACACATCTCAGAAGCTGCTGTTTAAAGACTAATACATATTGTTTGATATTATCAATGTATAATACCTGTGTTTTATGGTCATAGCCAGCGCTGACCTCATCCAGGAATATTTCCTAATTAAGGGCTGCCCTATCCATGGCATTACTGAGGAGACCCTGAGAACATCAGCTGATGCAGTATACATAACATCCAGACCTGCAGTGGTGTTTAGATTCTCCCTCCTCTCCAGCTCATGTTGAACTGTATTTATGCCTTTTTCTTTGTTTTTTAAATAACTCTGCAGGTAGATCTTTTTCAGTTGCTTGGAATGAAGAAAGTCTTTGCTTAAAATTGCTGCATTGCAACATCGCTACTCCCAGCTATTAAACATCCCACGACACGAAACGTCGAGTCCACACAGGCCTACCTTAGCAAGTGTTCCAGTCAAGCATGACATGAGTCATCTTCTGAGCTTCAGCTGGATGACTTGTGAGGAATTTGCAGGTGTGTGTGTTTGTTTGGATTACAAGGAGACTATTTCAAGTGGAGACAGAATGTTTCATTCCTGCTCCTCAGTCTCATATGCACATTATATTTGTCACTCCTGTCAACAAACATTTCTAAACTAAAAATAATGAGTTAAATATATGCACTTTATTACACTGCTCTGGAAGCCATTTCTGCTTACAATGTGAATTTCAGCTCTTGGCTGTCTCTTTTCTTTAGGAGACAGCACTCTCGCTTTGCTACTGGAAAGAATGATCTGTCCCTCTCCCCCCACCCATTTTCAGTTTACTCACCCTTACTTTCAAACTTTATATCCAGAGAAGAGCAACATCTTCTGAAAGTCCAAATATTTTGTAGACAGCCTTGGGAAAACTTGCTTGAATAATTTTTCGGGGCAAATTTGTGAGACCTCATTTTCCACCAGTGGAAGTTACATGCAAGCAAATGACAGCCTAACCAGGACCCTGTCAGGTTAAACAAACATGCTCATCCTTTCCAGCACAGGCTTTCCATTTGGTCTGTGTCTATTTTGCAGGATACCTCAGACTCCTGAAATAATTGTCTCATTAGGTATACAGGATACAATTTGTAAACTGCATTCTGTCATCTCAAGAATAAATTATCCCCAAACAGCTACTGAACAGTGAGACAGAATACAGTCTGGCACATCTGTTTTGCATGATTCTTGGAACAAGAAATATCTATATGTAATCACTGCCATTCAGGCAGTAAGGTCAAGGTCAAATTTTTTGCATTGCCTGATCTCTTCCAAAGGCTGTGCAAAAGGGGTGCAATTATTATTGAGCATCACCTAACAATGCATCCAAATATTTTTTAGGAAAATCAGATCAGATCTGATTATTCACAAGATCTCCCCAGTGGCCTTTCACAGGTGCATGTGAGACAGGTAAAAAAAGAGGTGAAATAGGCAAAGTAGGAGACATATATATAGAAAGCAAGACAAAATTAAGAAGGAAAAAAGAAAACTAGGTGAATATTAACTAAGGATTCAAAAACGTAAAAATTCAAGCCAAAATAAAGAAATGAACAAGCACAGGATGCAAAGATCATAAATAAAATAATCTCATAAGACTGCTGTTATAGACAGCTGTCTTCTCTTCAGCAGATGTACAAAGAATTTAGCTTCTGAAATTGTCTGACTGCAATTTAATTTTACTTCAAGCATACAACAGTGTCACAAGTGGAAGTAGAATATACAATTATTTTCATTTTCCTAAATTAAAGCAAAATCACATTCAATTTATACTTTGTTTCTTTTCTAGAACACTTAAAGAAAAGATAGCCAAAATGATTGGACCTTTTTGTCTTTCATTACATCTTCCCCTCTCAAAGAAGATAATTTGCCTCTAGATGGTTTAAGTGTTTGATCAATTAGGAATCCCAGATATAAAAACACACAAGATCTTCATTAACAGAAAAGAACAGAGTAGAATAAGAATGAAGGAATTTAGTGATGATTTTCCTGAAATGGACAGTGCTAGCTAGTGGTTCACAGGCTGCAGGAGAGCTGCATCTTTAATAAATGAGAAGCTGTGCAATTTCAGGAGTCATACAGTAATATGTAATTTTGCTCTGAGACACTGGTTCAACGTATCCAATTTTTTAAACGGTTCTGATAGGTCATTAAGACCATCCCCCCCACTTCCTCTGCTCTTCTCTCATGGTGCCTAAGGCAGCTGTACTCTGAGTCTGTGACTTGTCACCAGCTCAGTGTGTATATCACCATTGGGAGGAAAGGGTTAAAACCAGAAGATTTGGCAAAGAGAATGGAATAGCTTCTCTCAAACTGACCTTGCAGCTGGGAATGCTAAGAATGTCAGTGTAGGAAAATGATGTTTTATGGCTAGTATTATTCTTCCTCTGCCTTTTGAGAGGTGTAATTCCTGTGTGGAGATAACTCTCAGAGATACACTTGAGTTTCCTGCTGAGGGAGAGAGAGAGAGAGGGATCCTAAAGACACAGCCTTGTGATAAATTGCATGTGTGAGCAGCCCTTTGGAGCAGGCAGTGGCTACCCCACTGCTCTGCTGCTGCGAGCAAGGATGAACTGAGCCTAAGGGAGCCCGTGTCCCCACGTGTCTCTGCTGTCCAACATTGCTAGCTAGGTAATGAAAAAACCCCAGTCTTTGTATCTCAGTTGTGGTTTGGTGGTGACCCTGGTTATCTACACGTGTTGATTCACACAGTCACACTGCCACTGTATGCCCATTAAAATAGTCTCAAGATATTTTCACTTGTTTACACTCTAAACAGAAAGTAATTTTAATCAGTTGTTTCTTTTTGACTTAACTTGCTTCTTTAACACTTTTTTTTTTTGGTGTTTTTTTTTGGGTTTTTTTTTTTTTTGGGGGGGTTTTTTTGGGTTTTTTGTTTTGTTTTGTTTTGATTTGATTTTTTGGGTTTTTTTGTTAGGACTGGTCAGTTTACAATAGCGCTAATGGGTTCTTGATTCTAGCTAGACCACTGCTGTCAAAGAAAGTGTTTCTTTTTAGACAAACCAGAAGGCTAGGGTGAAGCTCCCTACTTTGAGGGGTGTGCACATTGCAGAGCCATGGTCAAAGTGTTCTGGCTCTTACAAGTGCTGCCAACAAGAGCAATGTGCAGCTGCAGAGATGCTTGTGTGATGCTCTTCATTACAAGCCCACACCCCAAAAGTCAAACTCCTGTGCTGAATCTCTGCCGTGGAGCTGTTAGGGGTAATGATAAGACAAATTTTTCCTTTTATTAATATCCTTCCACCTTTCTGAGGTATTTCTGATCAAGGATGGTATGTAGGAGGAATAAGAGGAGAAAGCTAGGAAATCTTTGTGTACAAAGCACCACTAGAAAAACACTTGCAGAAGATAATTTCTTTCAGCAGAAGACAGATGATCTAGAAATAATGATTTGCAGTGTAGACTGTGCACATAGTTATGCAGAAAGAAAGAAAACTTTACAAATGAAGGAATGAAACTCTACTACTGTGAGATTAATGGGAAACTCCAAGGACACGTTAACTCTGCCTGTAAGAGGTGGTAGACACTTAGGATGCAGAAAAGTATTTCTGTATTATTTTAAAGGAGTGGCAAAAATACTGAAAAAATAAGCAAAGGGAATTGAAGATTAACTTTGACATGCAATATTCATAGCCAGAGAAAATAGCTATTATGATTTATGTAAAAAAGATAGACAATATAGGATTCTTGTGGACATCCAGCAATTTCTCTAATAATGAGAAATAATTTCAACCTTGTTCTAATCATAGACAAAATAATCTCACGTATTTCTAATACTCAGATGAAAAATAATGAGCAAACAACAGAACAATCTATTTCACACATAAACACCTCCTTCTGTATCCTTGTCTCCAAGGACTGAGAAGGTTTTGGTTTGTGACCCAGCAACCCAGCTGTATTTGGAGTTGTCCCTGGAGACAGCCTGAGCAGCTTGGGATCACCCTAGGCCACTCCAGGCTGAGCACTTCATCCTGCCACTCTCCTCTTGTGCACTGCAGAGCCAGCAGGTTGGAGATCTGTGCTGGAAGGACATGACTGACCCTTGACTGAACCACAGAGAAGCAGCAGAAAGAAGATGTCTAGAATCTAGATCCCTGAGTCATTCTGTTTTAATGTCCACACTCTTTTTAAAATTTTCTTAAGAACTGATAATTGAAAAGTGATTCTTGGCTGAAGACATTTGCTTTTTTTTTTTTTTTCCACAACATCAGTATTTTCATTTGGAGAAAAATCTTTACCTGGTGAGCTCCAATTAAATGTTGGTTTATTTGGATTAGCAATCAATACAGTTGCAAGAATCTGGAAGTGTTGCAGATGATCACACCATGAGGCAGCTTTGGGAATCCCAACTGCTCAGGATGATGTTTTAGGATAGTGCTAATCCTGTAATCAATAGTTCCCACATTTGTGCAATTTGCATGCTTCTGAAAATCAATACTGTCGTTGAGGGACATTGTTTCCTTGAGGGAGACATGTCATGTATGTGGCTGAGATGCTGAAAGGTGCTGGTGTTTTGCATCTGGGTGACAGGACATGATGCACACTTCAGCACTCGTGTAGGCAAAGAGATGTCAAAGGTGAAAAACTTTGGGCTGGATGAAGTGCTGTCAGAAAGTTGAGTGGTACCTGAAATTGTGCTTCCCACTCTTCCGTGGAAATATTCAGTAACAAGCATAGTTTGGACAACAGAAGGAGTACAAAATACGGGGAAATCTGAAAGATATCAATATTAAATGTGTGTCTTCTGTGTATCAGGAGTTGAAATTAACTGGCTGTGCTCACAGGGAGGGAATAAATCACCATTTCTATCTTTGGGGTTTTATTAAAAGCAATTTAAACCCACAATGAAAACTACTGAACACCAGAAATGAAGACTGGCAAAGGCACAGTTCATGGGTAAAGACCTGCTGCACTCATGCTGGCCCTTTGGTGAGCTGCTGAGATTGAGGCCCTTGTGAAAACAAGTCACTTTGTTGGGTGCTTGAAATAAAGTTTTCCTTTCAAGTCTTCATTTTACGCCTAAGTCTGGGATAGATGAGAATATGGCTAAAAGTCCTTCCCACATAAGGACTCTGTGACAACATGTGTGAAGGGTCAGGCAATTTTTTTATAGATTGGTATCTATATCACAAAAACCATTTTAAAAGTATGATCATTTGATTTGCTTAGAGTGACATGACTATGGAAGTAAAATGGTTACTCCATCTGAAACCATTTACTAGAGAAAGCCATCTATCCTGAAATGAAAACATACTGTGAGAATGAATAAGGAATACAGTTTATAAAACTCACAGAAAAATTCTAATAGAAACTGCATATTATTTTATAATAAAAATCATAGATGATAGCATTTTATGCAAAATAAAAAACAACATTTATGTTAAAGCCTGAGAAAACAACTAGTAAGTAAGCCTTTTTGTCATATGTGCTACAAAATTAAACACTGATCATGTACAACAAACTAAAACAGCCTTTTAGCAACAGCAGGGCAGAAAAAATCTCTAAAATTAGTGACGTTTTGACTGTAAAAAGACAACAATGCAAGGCTATGGATAAGCCAGAATATCTTAGGGAAAATCTCTATGACAGAAGAAGAACTAGGATTATAGGATAAAAAAGGATAAGGGATTTCCTTTGAAGGGGTTTCTTTAAACAATTAAACAAGTATCAATTAAATTATTTACAAAATAACAAGTGAAATAACAAATAGTGCAAATTGTATAAAATTACTGAATTTCCCAATATCAGTTGATTGGAAACTGCTAGCAGCAAAGGTAGAACAGGGTAGAATAGTGATTTCTTTAATAAATGTTCAATGAAGGACCAGGAAGCAGTGCTGATTTGGACTCTGTTTCAGTGGGTGTTAAACTCTTGTAGGAAATGTGGCTGTAAAAATAACTATAGGTAGGCTGAGTTCTTCAAGTTAAATTGCAATATGAACAAATGCAAATCTGTAACTAAATTAGAGAACTAGGGCTGCTAATGCAAAAATAAAACCACCTTAGACCATATGATGTAATAAAATTTAGTATGCAGGAAATTCCTCTTCCATATCATTAAAAAAACTGGAATGTGAACTGGCAAGTCCGGTAGAAGGCACTTGGTGAAACCATAAATGCTGTCTGAAAGGCTGCAAATGTATTAAGTATCTTCAGAGAAGGATGAAAACCTGATTCTGAGCATCACCTCTCAATGTAACTTTCACTGTGTGATAAATTTTTGAACAGATTTTGGAGGAATGCATAAGTAAGACCAGATTGGCAATACAGAGTAGACTAAATTGCATGATTTTGTTAAAGATAACTCGAGACAGACTAATACATTTTTTAATTTAATGTTAAATTGGTGAGTTACTACATAGAATTATACAGCAGATATAATCTAGATAGGTTTAAGTGTTTCTTACAACACTTTACAGAAATTATAAGTTGCAAATATGAGAGATTAATATGAAATGGATAAAGAGCTGTTTAAGGGAAAAAAATTGGCCTAAATCATATTTTGGAAAGAGTTATTAGGCTGACAGTGGTTACTACATCAATGCTTAATATTGGACCTATGCTCTTCATATTAGTGGCCAGAGACAGAATCAAATTATTTGCTAATGGAATTTACAGATGACACAAGGTTGGGACATATTATGAACAGCAAGAAAGTAGAGTCACAAAAGAAAACCTTTCTGCAGAAGACACTGAAATACTTTGGAATATAGTGTCCTATTCTGACCTATGTTGAAGAAAAGCAAAGCCAAACAAAACAAAACTAAATTGGAATAAGAACACAGAAGGCTTTGGAAAATGGAGTTTTCATTTTACAGGGAAAACTGAAAAGATTAGGGTTTACTTAGCTTAGGCTAATGAAAGTTTGAAGAGGATTTACAGTTCCTTATATTCAGAGGAAATTGTTAAAAAGGGAGAAGAATTTCTTATGTAAATTAAAAATGCTATAAAACAATCATGAGTATTTATTAGCCTAGAAATTCAGAAGATGACTTTTAAACATCCCCAAAATTAAATTCATGAGTTTTCAAAAAAAAAAAAAAGGTGGTGAGAACCACAGTCTGAATTTATTTTAAGATGGAACCTGGAAAATTAATGGAACTGCTGCTTGGCAGCCTAAGACGCCTCAGTGAAAACTGAAGTCTTTGATATATATATATATTAGCCTTTGCTACTTGGTATCTTCAAGACCTTGGGATCTTCAAGAGACTATGAAGGATGGCTTGCTGCTTGTTTGCATCATATTTACACTGTATCTGCATGACATATGTGTTATTCTATATTTAGATTTAGGTTATTTAAATTTAGATTTAGATTTAATCATACTTAGATTTATTTATGAGGGTCATTCTTAGCAGAAGAAAGGAAAATGTTGTTATCCTTGATAAATATCATGCAACTTCTACAGTGGAATGAATGTGAAAGGGGATTACTTCATGTTTTCATGAAACTCTGGATGTTGAACAACTTAAGAGAATGTAAATAGAAGACAGTGGTGGTTCTAGTGTCATTAAATTCTTAGATGATTGATAGATATATCCTGGTCTAATACTCAGTGGTAAAACAAACATCAGATTTGGAGTCATACTGGTGGTCTGGGGAAATTGAAGTATTGCTCTTTCTTTTGTCTACTCTGCAACATATAGTAGCAGGCACTTCCTAGTATAATATAAGAGTTTTATTTAATATTTGCCTTCCAGGGACACTGATGAGTTCTTGGAATTTTTCCATTTTTTTAATGATTCATTATAATGGAGTTTGTTCTTTATCTAATATAGGCTTGAAGTTTAAGATGCTGTGATGCATTCTTATACTTCAGGCAGTAGCCTGATACAGATTAGGAATTTCACAAATTAACAGCTGTTGCATCGTTTTCATAACTGGACAAAATAGAATTGAGTGACTCCTGTGGTTTTTTATTATTATTATTATTATTGTTATTATTATTAATAATAACAATTAATAGTTAATATTATTTTTGTTTCTTTGCCCCACCCTTCTGTAATTGGACAGATGCTCAGTCAGTAATAAGGGGAACAGGTAGGTGGGTTAATCACCTTTGTTGCTCTCTGCTGGGCTTGCTCCAAGAGTTCTGTGTCTCCCAAGTCCTGAGGACTCCAGAACTGGACACTCCTCCAGATGTGCCTCACCAGGGCTGGGCAGGACCACCTCCCCTGACCATCTTGCAGTGCTCATCCTGATGCATTCCAGGATATCACTGGTAGGCTCACAGACAGCTTGTTATCCACCAGGACCCCCAGGTCCTTCTCCTCAGAGTTGCTTTCCAGCAGATCAGCCTTTGGGCTGTACTGGTGCCCAGTTATCCCTCCCAGAAATTCCTCCAATCCTACAGTTGTGTTTGTTGAATTTTAGACAGTTCTTCTCTGCCCATCTCCCCAGCCTGTCAAGGTCCTTCTGAAGGGTTCACAGAACCATCTGCTCCTTCATCAAAGTAATTGATAAATAAATTAAAGGACACTAGCCCAGTATTGAACTTTGGGTGAAATCACTAGGGAAAGGTCTCCAAGTAGACCCTGCACTACTGATTACAATTGAAACAAAGTAAAAGATAATAATAATGATGATGATAATAATAATGATACCAGTAGTAATGATAATACTACTAATAATAATTGTGATTAAAAGGAGATGTAGATAAGGAGAGAAACCCCAAGGAATGTAAGTGATGCACAGCATGGTTGCTCACTCCTACCTTATGCCCAGCCTGTCCCCCCAACAGCAATTGGCCCTTCCAGGTAATTCCCCCAGTTTATATACTGGGCAAGATGTTCTGCAGTATGGAATATCCCTTTGGCCAGTTCAGGTCAGCAGTTCTGGCCATGCTTCCTCCCAGTTTCTGCTGCAGCTCCTCAAAGGCAGCTCATGAGACACTGAAAAGTGTTCGACTCAGGGCAAGCACAGTTTATCAACAACCAAAACATCAGTGTGTTATCAATGTTATTCTCACACTGAATCCAAAACACAGCCATGTACCAGCTACTACAAAAAAGTGGTATCTATCCCAGCTGAGACCAGGACAGTTTGCCACACTAGGCACTTTCCATTCCAGAACGGAAAGTTGTTCTTTGTCCCCAAATTTGTAATCATCAATGCTCTTAGCATGAAACCCACAGCCATATGCCTCATGGGTGTGGTGAGATGGGTACCATTTAGGCTAGTTGCATGCCAAGTCTCTTCACAGCTTTAATTACTGCTGTAGGCTATATCCATGCAGATATTTGTTGATATGACTAGTGAGAGAAACAATAGTAGAAAGGTTAACAAAACTGGTCATGATGTTCCTGGAATTATTATTGAACTAGACAATTGAGAGGACAGATGTCCCAGTCCTACTTATCTTAGAAATTGTTAATATATGTTGGCAGTATTTCAGGACCAACCAGCTGGACAAAATTCAGTATCTTTGCCCTCCTATCATATTTTATACTCCTAAATATTTGTTCCAGTAAACAAATGGTTGGGTTTTAGAAACATCTATTTTATTGAATAGGTTATCTACTACCCACAGGAGAAGGAACCTCGTGTTTCCCTAAGAATCCATGCAGATTTTTGCTGGAGAACTCAGGAGCATAGTTTTTCTGAACCTTATATTCTTTTTATCAGCAGGAGGTAATACGCTTTGCTAATCGCATATTCATGTAAATCCAAAAGCCTAAAGGGGAGATTTACAGAGGACTCTGTGAAAGCAACTTTGCAATACTTGCCTGGTTCTGTACTCTATTAGCTTCTGCAGGAAATGCAGCTCATAGTTACTGCAGTATTAAACTAAATAATGGACTTAATAACATAGCAGAATATATTCAGAGCCCAATGATGCAATATATATTAGATTATTTCAAAGACAGGACAATCTGAGTCTCTGAAGAAAATCAAATGTAATTAAAATTATTTCTACTCTAAAAATTCACTCCTCATTACAAATGTTGCCATGGAGTATTCCCAATGTAATTTTTATTCAGAGTTAGAGGTATTAGCCTTCCTGAATACTGTGTTATCTTCAATAAAATAGTGTATGCCTTGCCTTGAGTGAAAAGCAAATGGGAAGTAGATGCTAGGTTGTGTCAGAAGACTTTGTCTTCACATTTACATGATCTTGGCAGAAAAATGTGGTATTTGCTGATGCAGAGATGTGAGACAATCCCATGTGTCTTCAGAGTGCAATTATATAGTATTTAAGGAAGTTATTAAACATATGTGGAAAACGCTGGGTAAGAAATGAAGGAATCTAGTCATAAAAAGTGATGTTCACTAAACAAAATCCTCAGATTACTTACCTAACTGACAATACTTTATGATGTGGAATCAGGGCCAGCAGCAGCAGGTCATTTTATTTATCTTTCATTCATCTACATTTTCTTAATTTAAATGTTCAGAGAAAATGAGAATAAATTAAAGAGATTCATAGAGACTGAATATAAAACATATGCTTTTCACTGTTATAACAAAAGAGTTTGCTGAGGAAGAAATGTGCATAAATCTTTTACTTGGACATGATGTTTAGACAGCAGTAGGTAGAAGCACCACACAAAAATATAGCTTTACAATCACTTGCTTCTCCACAAATAATACATTGTAAATTCTTCCTCTGGGTGACAGGAACAAGATCATGATTTCTCTAAAAAGAGACTAAAAAAGAAGATGTTGATACAGCAGGGAAGAGCTACAAGGCAATAATTACAAAACTGTTGATACAACTATAATTGATATACTTAAAAATACTTTGCCTGTGGGAACTCTGAATAAGCTGGAGATAGACAGATGGCTGTCTCTACAAAACAAAACACAAAAGCCAACTCTGCCATTTCTAGAGAAGGCCAACAGGTTTAGATTTTTGACGCATAGCTGAAAAAGTGAACTATATCCAAATGTACTAAAAATAGAGTATATTGATGCAGAGTGATGTCACAGAGCTCCTCGATGACAACTCACTGAAGAACTGGCAACAATCCAGCAGCAAATGTAAATACAGACATTAGCAAAAAGATTTGGCAGAGGTCAAATGGGATTTCTATTTTCTTGTTCCCCAGCCAATCTTGTCCTATCAACCACCTGCTCTCAAATTCTGGTTTTCCTGACCATTGTCATTTCACTGCTAAGTGAGTAAGCACTATCTACAACCACCGGTAAATTTTTCAATGAAACCCACAGAATTGCTTCCCTCTTTCCACTTCTCCCTCATTCTCCAGGAAACAAGATGAAAAGACACTCCATCACCTGTACTGGCAAATGACTCTGACAGACACTGCAGCTCAGTAAGCCCTTTGTGGTTCTACACTCCCAATATTTTCACCCTCTTCTCCTTTTTGGAGGAAGAGTGTGAGTGTGAAAGAGCAGCAAATGAAAGCCCTCCACTGTGATTAGAATCAGCTGCCTTCACTAACAAGCAGCATCCTTCTGATCAAAAGGATGGAAGAAAATGTTGTCTAGGCTCATTCAGCTTCTTCTAGAGAGCCAAACATCCTCTTGCAGGAGGATCAAAGCCCATGTTATTCTGTGTTTTACTGTAGCCTTCTAATAGCTGCCATCGGACATATTAATCACATCATCTAGGAAGAGACAGCCCAGCAGTTCCAGTTTTATGTGGTGGAAAATACTCATCTACCAAAAAAAAGATGCAGTTGGTGTTCCCCTTGTGAAGGGCATTGATCAGGCACCTCTGGGCAGCAGGGGAAGCACAGACCCTTCCTCCTGACTGCCCTGTCTCTGTGTGCTTATTGTTGGATTCTTTCTGTCATGCAATTGCTGGAACAATGTCACATCAGTACTTCTATAGATTTAGAATAAACTCTGTAAAACCTGGATTTATCTTCAGTCAAGATGCCAAATTATTTAGAAAAAAGAACATCAGTGCACATGCACCATTTCTCCAAAGTCTGAGAAATTCTTGAATTTGTGAACATTTGAAAAATAGATACTTACAGTACATATTGTTAATCTTTCAACAGAGAAAAAGACACATTCTCCTTGTGCATTAAGCTGGAATGCAGGAAAGAGGCTTCAATCCCTTTTCTCGGTGATAAATGTGATATGGTATTGGGGCTGTTAGAGAATCTGCTCATCCATTGCTGCTTTTATGGCAAGTTGTGGTTACAGGTGAGCTTGCAAATGTGGCACAAAAAACACTTCAAGACCTGCTTGCAGAAGGGTGTCTCAACTTTGCTGCAGAGAGCTCATGCTGCCTGAACAAGATGTGACATGAAAGAAGAGTACAGTCATTGCCATCCAGAGCAAACTGATGACAGCACAACTAAGAGGGCAGGTGATTCACAGTTCACACTATTCAAGCTGTAAGAGCAGTACATACATGGCTTACAGCCTGGCCAAGAGAAAATCACTATACTGCAGACACAAGCTCCAAGCTCTGGGAAAAACAGAGGCACAATAGGAACCACAGTGCTGCCAGCATCTCAGGAAATCTTCTTTATATGACTTCACATTCTTATGAAGAAAATTTGATGGGAACACTGCAAAAAAACTGGTACTGACATGCTTGGGTGGCATACATCAGTTAATGTTTGGCATTAGCACCAAAGCAAACTCAAATGCAATGAAGACACACCATGTCAGCATTTCTCTTGTGCCATCAGGCAGACAAGAGGTCTATTTAATTAACATTGGATGTTGGTTATTTACTTCCTGTAACATGAAACTGTTTACTTGGAATATTTAAGACTTTCCAAGTTTATGTCTAGTTTGTTACCTGAAGATGAAATTTCTGAGTCTTCTTGTTTGCATGTAGATGTGCTGGTAGGTGTGATTTGTGTACCTGATCAATTCTCTACTAGAAAAGCACATCCAGGACTACCACAGTAAATGTGTAAACATGTAACAGGAACTGCACTTCTTCACCATGTGATGTTTATGCAATGCAGAGCCCAGTTATTCATTATGAGTCACAGATGAAGGAAACTCTGCTGAAGGATTTGCTCACAGATGTAAAATCTAGCCTGATCAGATCCCATGTGATAGAAGTTACTCTAACAATATTTACAGTAAGAGATAATCAATCAGAAAAACTTGGAGACCAAAACTAGGAGAAACTGAGTCTTGTGAATGGCAAAATATGATCTGCAATGACAAAAAAATCATGGAGCCCCAGATGAGGTCTCTGTGACCAACATGGCTCCTGTCTGTAGAGCTAGCAGGGCTGGGAGAGTTATCTGGGAAACTCTGTGGTACAAAAAGACATTTCAGATTGAATGAGTAAAACCAAGATATAATGGCATTTATGGAAAAGGACTTCAGATGCTGCTGCGCCACCGTACACTCTCACAAGCACCCAGGGTTTTGAGAGACAGTGGAAGGAAAAGGAAAAGGAGCAGGACCTGGAAAATGTCTATATAACAATTTAAACTGTGTAAAATCATTATCTTCCTCATCTGCATTTCTATTATTACTATTATCACCATTACCACTATTGACAATTCCTTTCTGTGTAAAATATGAATTTTTTAAGTAGTTCTTTCTTTTTCTGCAATACTTAAATCTGGGCCAAAAGTGATTCTTAAATTAATCTATTAAGATTTATATTGTAAAAAGATAAATTCCTGATTTTACATAAAAGGTGTGTTTCCTCTTTGCCCATAGACAAGCATTTAAATTTAACTAATTGCATAGCCTTCTGGGACCTTCTGAGACAAATGTTTGAATGCTTCTCAGAAATGGTGTCTATGTTTTTTATTAAATTGTCTAAAATCCAGTACTGCTTGGATGAAGTTTTTATTTTAGTTCTTTAATTTACCCAGAAGGAATACAGAAGAACAAGCAGTAGCAACACCAATCATTTTATCCTGCACCAACTCAGCATTACAAAAGTTGAACTTTGCCAGATAACACTTCGGATGGAGAGAATCATCTTTTCTTAGGAATGTAATTTTTCCAGCAGGACAAGAATCTAACCTTGACTTTACAAACAAACAGTTTGCAGATATCAAAGTCTAGACTGCCTGAAAAATAGCAGGCAAACTGTTTTTCAGGCTTATTTCTTGCATGCTGTTAAAGAAACTTTGTCCTTAACTGTGCTTGAGGTGTAGAGTAGAACCACTTCAGAGAATTTCAAGCCTACCCTGGGCAGACACACAGAAACAATGAAATCCTGGATCATAAGTAGCACAGCACTTACCTTATTTCATTTTGTGCTACTGCAGCTCTGATTCCTGATGCCTCACTCTGTGAAGTCAGAGCTCTGCTTACTTAAGCCCTCTGGGATAGTATTAAGGCCACTATATTTGATGCAAGAACACTTAATAAAACCAAGAAAGAGTATATTGCTCTTCAAAGACTCATATACATAAAAATAGAGAAACTACCCCTCAAGCAATAGATGCAAACAGCATACAGATTATTTTCTTCTGTGAACAATAGAGGGATTCAAATGAACAGAGATACAAAATAGCTAATTTTATCAGTCAGTGAGATAACTTGAATTTACAGGCATAAATTCAGTTCTTCACTGATATAAAAAGCCCATCAGAAACTAACCACAGCACATATGTTTTACCCATCTTTATTTTCACTAGGTGTCTGAACAATGAAAGCTAATTGTTGACAGTACTGGAATTGCTACCACAATTATTTGAAAGAGAATCCTTATCACATCTGTTACACAGAAGTTAAGTGGCTTTCTGGCAGTAAGATGGCTTAACAACCCAAAACACCTTAATTTTAGATTGTAAATGGATTTGCCCCAATTGCAGTTGTGCAGTGTTACTCACTATCCTGTTATTTCACTAAATTGATACACAGAATATCTACAATTGGCTCATGCTACACCTCAACTCATTTTCAGAAGAAAAACCTGACAGTGGAGTATGTATTGGATGCTCCATTTGAATTAATACGAAATATTTAATTACTTACTGAGCTCCTAAGAAGCCAACAGTGACCAATATGCCCCTCTTATGGCCTGACTGACTTAAAATGTTCATCGAGGCATGGTTGACATGATGGGCCTATGAGCTGATGCACCCCTTAAATGCTGCTCTGGTCTCTGGGTAGGAAATGACTAGAAATGGCTCTAAGGTCATAAGATGCACTGCTACTATAGCTCACTTTTCTCTCTGCTGTTTTCAGCCAGGAAGAAAACCTCGGAGAATCATCATCTGACCAAGGATCACAAGTCATCATCTTAGGATGTGAATTTCTTCTTAAGGAAGAAAAGCATGATGCAGGGGCACCATTGGAAGCTTACTTTCATGTAAACAGAGAACCTGAAAATATCAGTAGGATTTTGAAAGAAATTATTTCCAGGAATGCAGGCTTTCTAAAGGCTTTTTATGGCATGATGGTAAGAGGCACGTTAAGACGTGGCTTGCCAAACATTTTTGAAAGACTTATTCAGCCCCCAGTCAGTCAAAAAGTCCTTGCTTCAGACATGAGGTAAACTCACCATGGGGCTGAAGGTCAGCACAAGGCAGCACTGAAGCTCTTTTGGAGGTCTTATTAATGGCATGGCTTGCACAACAAAATGGTAGTATTAATTTTGTGGAAGATACCATGTATTTCCTCATTGGATAGAAGTGCAGTAATTTTCTCACACCATATTGCTGTGTACTGCATTGTCTTTCTGATACAGTGTCATCAGATAAGAAAAGAGATTTGTAAAACAGATACACCAGCGAGCACCACCCATGTTGTGGTAGGAATCTTGCATCTACATTCTGAAGCTAACAGGTATTCAGTTCTAAAGGCTTTTTAGTGTAGTTCTGGTATGGGCAAAATACAGAATAAATGCCTTAAAACTTAAATTACAAAGACTTAAGAATTCACTTGGAGTATAAACCACAGCAGCAACAGAGGAGCAGTTCAGAGCACAAAGAAAAAATGAAGCAGTCTTATGAGAGAAACTCAAGGAGGCAGATGGCAATTAGGTGTCAGCAAGTTCTCAATACAAGCGGATGGTTTCCAGTTAAAAGAAAATTCTTTGAAAACATCTTTTAGAACAGTAGAAAGAAAAAAAAAAGCATTAAAACCCTTACAAAGTGGTTGTATATTACAAAATATTTTGTTTTCACTTTTATTTGGGAAAAGAGCAAAAAAGTTATATGTGGAATCTGCAGTTCTGTCACATAATTCGGATTTCTGCTGCTATAGGCTTGCAAAACAGATGTGCTCAAACTAGTAGGAAAAAGGCAATACAGTGGAAAAATAAAAGCATAACTAAAAGATTGTTCTTTGCTTTCTTCCTGTGTGTTAAAAATAATGAAGTCATTATAACTGGCATTCCTAAAAATAACCTGCAGTAACAATCTTAGGGAGAAAACACAGATTTGTCACCTGTAAGACACAAAGTTAAAGACTCCTTTTGCCTATTATCCTCAACAATTAATGCTGTAAATGCTATTAGGCTCAGAGCATGGATGCTTACCGTCTTCAAAAATTGTATCAGTAATGTAACACCAGCTCAGGCTCCTTCAGCTATGTGAATTGAACCAAGAGCATCCACATGGATGGCTGCAGTTCATTCCTACGCACAAAATGTGTTCATCAGGGCTGAGCATGGGTCAGAGCTGTGTCCCTGTGCACCGTGACCTCCAGGGGGTCTGGCTGCAGCCTCACGCTGAATGCACACCGGGCATGTCCATGGCCTCCAGCTCCTCTGCCCTGTGGGCTGGGAGGAGCACAGGGTGACTGGCTGAAGGCTACCAGAACCTTCTGAAGGACACCAGCACCTTCTACACAGGGTTGAGGAGGAGAGAACTGAGCAGTTCCCAGCTCTCTGTTGTTCCTGGCAGGCATTTCTGTGCAGCTGGGACAACAAACAGTAAGTACAGAACTGCTGGGCATAGCCTCCCCCAGGGCCCCAGAGGACAGTCACACAGCTGCACAGTAGGACACTGCACTGTGATGGAAAAGTCTACCACAAGGATTGTCATAGCTGTCACTGAAAGAATCTCAAAGGACACCAAACACTTGTGTTTAGACAGCTGAATTGGTGCTGGAACCTCTACTCACCAGAGTCACAAATATCACTTTCACTTGCATTACTGCATGTTTCAGAGCTTCTCCATTGCAATGTGTCAGAGAGGGGCACTTGGGAGCACATTCACCAGATTTGGTACAGCTGCATAATGTCTGCAAGGGCACTTAAGTAATCTACTCAGCCTGCAATGCTGCTTGGCACTGCTGTCTTCCATAATCTCCCCTCCCCAGTCCTCTCCCCCAAGGCTTTTCAGCAGCTTACACAAAGCCACTTGCCAAGATGGGCACAAAATAACTTACAACTTATTTTGTGCTTATCTTTGGGATGGCAAAATCCAGCTTAACAATAGAATGGAGTTTTGCAGTTACCATAAAATGCTGGGCTAAGGAAGCAAAATGTCAGGGAATTGCAAGAGGTTTCAGTCATACAGATGGAAATGGAAGAACTACATGTTCTCCTACTAATAACACTGAAAGAACCCCCTCCCCTGTCCCAGACAGACCTCCACATACCTCTGGGGACAGAGAGACAGCAGGCATCTTTGGGCACAGGGAATCTTGAAAAGGGGACAGAGAGCTAGAGGGACAGCTCCAAAGGGCCTTGGTGAACTGGACTTGCTGCTTCTACTGTTGGGTAATAATGGGAAAGGTGCACTTCCTCCCCAGAAACCAACACCTCTCACATCCCAATTCTTGCTTGGACGCAACAGTGCCTAAGCTGATCACATGGCTATGTGCTGTTCCACAAGCCAGTTTTTTCTCCCACTAGAACAGGAAAATAAGTATCGCAGGACATTATTTGTGTTATTTACATCACCCCAGCAGTCTGTGACCTATCCTTGCAACTGACAGCAAGACCCATGCACAGCCAATTCAGCCAGTGTGAACAGATTTCTCTTATCCTGAGCTGTGGGTCAACTAGCCTGTGCTACATACTGCACTTGAATCCTCCTCTACCTTCTATGCCACCTAATCTAAATCAACTCCATCTACTTTCCTGAGATGATGCTTTGTGGGTGCAAGAAAGGAGGAACTGAAGACTTGGCAGTCTCAAAGCTTGTCTTCATTTGCAATCATTAGTTTAACTTAATACACCTGAATGACTTCATTTGTACTTAGCCCAGCTTTAGGGAGCACTGGCATTCAGGAAGCACCACTCCAGCTACTGGAGTGATTTGATTAGCAGTGCTGAGTGATTAGATTAGCAGAGTGGCTGGACAGACTGTTAATTACTTATTGTAGCTCCAGCTGATGTATCCCCACAGCACCAGAGGCTCGAGCTACACATTTGCATAGACAAAACCTGTGCATGCTTATACTCAACGGTTTGTAATTCACAGCCTTGCCTGCAGCCAGTGCTTCTGGTCCCTCAGCTGACATGTCAGAGGTCCATACCAGCTGCAAACTCCATTGTTAGCCTGGACTGGGATCATTGCGTGGTCAGCAATAGTCTTCACTCCAGCAGAGACCTATTTCAGATTCTCTGGGTAATGCTGCTTCTAGAGTGATGTTTCTTGGCATGCAAAAATGCCTCTTTGCACAATACTATAGTTTTTTGATGCTGTTACAAATAGCAGCAGCTTTCACTATCTCTGAAGCTCTCCTGTGTTCCAATTACGGAAAAAAAAAAAAAAAAAAGCTTCCTAGGAAATAACTCTAGTTTTAAGTCTGGGGCTCCAGAGAAGTATATGTTCACATTCTATTTGTGATCATTTCTGCTCAAGGACAAAAGCAAATAAAGTGAGTAGGAAGTGAAAGTAAGATTTCTCTCTGTGAACCTAGTCCCCTGTGAGCTACATGCTTAAGCTCGTTGATCACCTGGGCTACTAAAGGCAAGCAAATTCAAAAGGCAGCATTCAAAAAATGCTGCTTTTCCTCCCTTTGGTGACTTTTAGGAAACGTAGCCTTATGGAGTGCTTGATGCTTTGGTAGATAAAGTTCAGTTAGATGAATCCTACCCTTCCTGCTCTCTGCCAAGAGGAAACAGACCTATGCTGCTGCTCCTCTGCCAAGAAATAGCAGACGTTATGTTTCCCCATATGGAACAGTGCTCTGGATTATTGTGGAATTCCCTTTCTATTAAAAAGCAAACCAAAATAACCTGTTATAATTGAAAGATTGTTAGAAATGTTGAAAGAGGTGTTTTTTCTAGGATGCCAGAGATAATTTAATGTTCTGTTATATTGTTATAAATTCCCTTGTCCCTACAGATAGTAAAAGCATGTAATGCACAAAGGGGAAACATAAAGTAATGCTCTCAAAATATAAAACTGATAAGAAGTAGCATAAGAAAGAGGATAGGGCTGTGATGCTTTGCACTACTCCTAGCAGTTGATTTTTGCACAGTAAAAGCATAAAACTCTGCAATAAATACTGGACCTACACCTCCTCTGCACTGGGCATTTCACTATATGAGGTGTGAGGCAATGAAAAATCAAGGCCATAATATCCTACTGAGCTTCTGAGTCATCTTATTGCACTGAAGTAAAAGCACTTTAGAAAATACAAGCCATCTGTGATGTTAAATGCAATTATCTGATTTGCCTTAATAAATGCTCACAAATCACTGCTAACCACTTCAATTTTTCAACACTGTTCTGAGTCATTCATAAGCAGGTAAAGGTCATTGTGCTCAGACCTTATCAACTCTAATCATTATGAAGTTATTATTTTCTGCAATAACACAACTACTTCCCTCCAAATCCAGCACACAGAAGACCTGAAAAAGAGATGTAATTTTTTTTAGCTCTGTCCTGGTTTCAGCTTCAACCATGACAGGTCTGACATTCAGAGGATCACACTAGGTATATTACATTGAAATCAACACAGTATTGGCTATTACTTACAGCTTCTTTCTCCTGGCATCAAGGTAAGTGACAAACATTACTGTTGTTAAAGGTCAGATCCCACCTTCTTCACTTCATCTTTACTTGTTGGGCCAGCCTTCAGCAATCACAGGCCCCTAGGAGCAGTGAGAACTGGCAGAAGGAACATAAATCCTGGGGTGAATGAGGATTAAGTCAGGGAACATTTAAACATACTGGATATATGTATAAACTCACAGGGCTTGATGGTTTGCACCTGTCAGGTGCTGAGGGAGTTGGCAAACATGACCCTCAATTACCTTTGAAAGCTCACAGCAATTTGGGAAGATTCCTGATGACCGGAACAGAGCAGGTCAGTTTGCCTTGCTTTGATCCCTGGGAAAGTGATGGAGAAACTAATCCAGGAAACAATTTCCTGTATTTAGGACTGCCACTGTATTGGAATCCATGGTCAAAAATAAATTCACACCGGGGAAATCAAGCCTGACTTGACATGCCTGACCTGACAACCTCCTATGAAGAAATGACTGGCTTTCAATTCTGTGTCCAGTAACACTGTCTTAGAAAACCAATCAAGTACAGGCCAGGTAAGTGGTTGGTGAGGTGGATCAAAACGGGCTGATACGCTGAGCTCAAAGGATTGTGATCAGCTGCACAAAATCCATTTGGAAGCCAGACATTAGTGGTCTACTTCAGGGGTTCATACTGGGGCCACTAGACATCTGTCATTAATGAACTGGGATGATGGAACAGTGGGTACCTTCACCAAGTGTGTTGATAATCTCAAACTGGGAAGAGTGGGTGATACACAGGATGGTTATGCTGCCATTCAAAGAAGCCTGGAAATGCTGGAGTGTATCCATTGAGGACCATGAAGATGATTAAGTAGTATCATCGTCAGGAGTCTCTTATTCAAGAAGAGGCTAAGAGAGATGGGCCTATTCAGCTCATAAATGTCTTTGGGGGCATCTCATCAATATATATAATTACTCAATGGTGGGGAGTAAAGAACATGGAGACAGATTCCTCTCAGTGTCTTCAGAAACAAGGCAATGGCCACAAACTGAAATACAGAAAATTTCATTTAAATGAGAAAAGAAACTGAGGAGAGATCAAACACTGGAGCAAGTATCCCAGTCCACCCTTGTGCAGTATCCACCCTCGGCAATATTCAAACCAAAATAGACATGACCCTGAGAAACCTGCTCTTGTTGTCCCTGCTCTGAGCACAGGTTTAAACTAGATGATCCCTAGAGCTGCCTTCTACCCCCAATGGCTCTGTAATTCAGTACTTGCAGGTTACTTACAGCACTGAATTTTTCCAGTCCACATCAAGTTGCAGTTCAGCAAACAAAAGCATTAGTCAGGATTGTTTAAACAAGTTACTCAACTGTTTGCCAACTGATCACATAGACGTGGTATAGTAGACTGCTTCTCTAGTTCTGTTTAAATACACAGCCTCTATTAGATATGGTTCTTCCATTTTTTATGAGAAATGCTTATGTGGCAAGGCTCAGTGATTCATACTTTCCAATCATGAGCAAGGAGGGCACTCAATATGTTATTTTTCTCTGCAGGAAAGGGACACAAACTTTTCAGGAGAGCACAAATCTCATTCACTGCTCTCAGATCTCCAGTACAAATGAACATATCTGGAACAGCCAAATTTTGCATCAGTGAACTACCCTCACTTCCTTTTGCTACCACACTGGGTAGTCATAGTGAATGAGAGCAGGTAACTCATGGGTGTAGCACTCAACAGGCTTTGTACCAGATTTCAGAAGAAAGGAAGGCTGTTTGAGGTTAATGATTGCAGGAAATTAATCCACCACTTTAGAAAGAAGTGCTAGTCCAGGGCAGCTAAAGGCATTCATGAGATCACAGGATGATTTAGGGTAAAAGGAACTACAAGAGGTCTGTAGCCCAGTCTCCTGCTCCAAGCAGCATCACATGCAAGATCTGAGCAGGTTTCTTATGGCTTTCTGTGGGAAAGTGGGGGCTTGGAAATCACCAAGGATGGTGGCTGCAAAACTTCCCTGAGCACCAACCTGCTCCTATAAATGACTGTCCACCAGAAAAAAAACAGTTTTCTTATACACAGCCTGAACCTCTCTTTTTCAGTTTCTCTCAGCCTTGCCCCATATGAGTGGAATAGCCTGACTCAAAAAGCTGCCATGTGAGGCAGTCACAGATGTGGTCTCTGCCTGCAGCCCTACTGATGCTTTTGGACTGTATTGCTGGGAGAGTTGTCACAAACTTGCTTTGGGAGGAAAATCTGTGGCATGTTTCCACGTTTGTAAAAAAAATTATCTATAGTTTACCATTAAACAACGAATGGAATAACCCATCAAAACATTTGACAATGGCACAAGTCAGTACCATTCTTTGTGCATAAGACATAGGTATTACTGGAAAGTGGAATTAACCTCACACTTATAAAAGGAGTGACATTTTTACATAGTGCTGTCTGCCTCAGACATGTACAGATCACGTTAACTCACCCACTTCCCTTCCCTGATCTTCTATCAAATAAAGTAAAACACAAAAAATTCTATTAATCTTCTGGATTTTTTAACATTCACATACCATTTTTTCCTTGAAATTGAGAGCAGGGATCATAATTCTTTAAGAATGTTTAAATTGATTTTAAAAATAATTAAATAACTGGAAAAAAATTAGACAAAACATCAGATAATGCTGCAATAATGATAAAACACACCTTCCAGACATCTTGTGATTGTTTTTGAGTCTCCTACAAATCCCTAAATGCACTTGCTGTGGTATTATGGATTATAATGCAAAATATTTTTGACAATTAGGAAATGCAGGAGTGTAACATAAACAATACTCAAAGTACATTTCAGCAACAGTATAAACAAAGAATATTAATTATATAATTAAACTATTACACTAGTAAAGCCTGAATTTCATAGCCTTAGTGACATTTAAAATCATATTACATGTATTTTAAACACATTTATCTATATTTTCCTTGCCTAATAGCTTTTCTGAAGTCTTTCTCAGATCCCAGAACACTGTGTCTGAACATTAGTGCTTACTTACACTTTGACACACACCAAATCCTGGGTCATTTTGTGGTAGTAAGCCTGGATCCCCACTCGCATAAGAATCTGTTTCCATGGATCAGAGCATTATACCAAAAGTCTGTTTCTCCCCTTTTTTCAGTATATGCTTACATGAGTTAAAAATAAATTTTAAAAAAGTAAAAGAAAAGCAGCAGCTATGCACCCAGCATTTTCTACTTTCTCTGAGTGCCTTTCATGTATTTGCATGAGTCTCAGCAGGTTTCTTAGGAAATGCCACTTCCTTGAGAAAAAAAAAAGAGAATGCAGAGGAACTCCACACCCTCCTCTTCTCACTCCAGATCTGGCACCCACTATTCCTCAAGCTGTTTTTTCAGCTATGTGCCTCACTCTGACAAAGGGAGGGAAATTGGGAGGGAATTTTCTACTCACTGCTTCCACACCTGAATTTCCACCTACATCCTTCAGTGTAGTGTCTATGAAACTTTCTTGTTTTTCATTAGCGAACAAGTGCAGCTCCTGGCCTAGGGTGTGTGCTGAGCATGTGCATGAACCATCTACAGCCCTCCCCTTTTCTTCCAGCCCTCTGTACTGGCAGAGGCACTGAAGTGGAAAGTGCCACTTCTCCTTCCTCATCAGTATCAAATCTGTATAGTCCTCCACATGTTCCTGCCACACCTTTTCCCAATCTCAGCATACTTATCATCAGTTCCCTTTGAAATGCACACCCATTTCCACATATTCCTTCCCAGGAATATGCAAGGCAATGTAAGAGTCCAGATACCAAAATTTTAGGCAGATGGTGTGGTCCTGTTTCTGTCATACTTGAGTTTGACAACAAACTTTGAATGGTTTTAATCTCACCATCACAGTTTAGGCCCACTCAGCTAAGCAAATCACAGCCAAACATATTCAGACACGGCTGTGCTGCTGTTCACTGCCAGAGACACATGGTGCCTGACTTGAGGTCAACAGTTTTCAGATGTTTCTTCAACTGTTCCTGAAAACTGCTCCTGTGCATGTGGTTTGGGCACCCAAAATAAAATAATGTTTGAAAACCTTGGGTCGCAATGATATGGCAGAAGTACCTTGCTAACAAGATCATCAGATGAAGATGAGTGAGAATTTCACTGTTTTACAGAAAAGGCTTAGGAGCACAAGGGGTTGCTTAAAGTTTAATGACTGTTGAATTTCTGTAAGGTGAAAGGGGAATAAAAAGAGAAAAATGATGATGGATAACAGTGTAGTGAAGTATACAAGTCTAACATCTTGTTTAGACTTCAGAACTCTTGCAGTAGAGCAATGCTGTTGACAGACATTCATCAACTGTACTTTCATCTGATGTTAGCTGGCAGAAATCCTATTCAGAAATAATTAGAATGGCTAAGGAGCCTCTGGTCAGTACTGCCTTTTCATCTGGTGACCTAGGGCACAGTACACAGCAAACTGACTGTGGCTGTGACAAACCAAGTCTGTTTAAAGGAAGTTTGCTACACTTTTAAGAGAAAGTTTAGAAGAAACCTCTCTGAAGTGAGGCAAGGTAAAAGGAGAAGCAAGAAAGCAAGGCAGAGAAAGCAAGAAATTGCTCTTTCTGAGCAGAGAAAGATAATTTTTCTACACTCTAATTTAGCAGGGTGTTTTAAGAAACCTAGCTCAGTCTCACCTGATGCTTCTGAAAGCTCTTCTCAAAACAGATTGTACTTTACCACAGATTAATTGAATCAATTCACACAAACCCTTGAATCAATTCACAGCCTCTTTTGTCTAATGAACAATATACACTAAATAACAATTTGTCTAGCTTTGACCAGAATTTGTTAAGTTTTAGATACTGTTAAATATTAGGTTTCACTAGCTATTAGGTATCACACACTATACCTTTTAATATCTGCCCTATTTGCTATCTAGTCACAGCCATAATTTTGCTGTTCTTCAGCAGGCATGAAGTTGTAATTAAAAACTACAGGGCTGTTTAAAGGGCTCAGTAAAATTGTACTCACCAGGGATGTCCTCAGGGTCCAGAGCTGAAATGTAGTTACTAGTCAGAAATGCTGAATTTCAGCATACTAAGGGGGATAGAACTCCAGCTCTCCATGTCCATGCCACTTCAACTCTGAGCCTTGATTTATTTCCTCCATGGCTCCCAACTCATTCCAAGAAAGCAGTGCTTCACATATGCATTAATCAAGTAATTACACCAACATATCTCAAAATATTGTCAAATCAAATAAATTATTAATATTTGAATACATAAGATCAATACAGAATGTCACCAAAATCACAGAAGCTTATTATGTATTGAAGGCTGTATATGTGCATTATATATATTTGAAAACTGTGATATCTATAGACATCCTATTTTTCCACAGAAAGCATGTGAACACCAGTCCATTCTGCTAGCACATGAGACTGTATTGCACTTAGGAGCACCAGCATACCCTCTCAATTTTCTTTATTTATAGTGTACTTATAGTACTGTGAGTATGCTTAACACTTTGCAAACACATGAATGCTGCTCCAGGAAACTTGTATCTGGACTCATGTACAACACCAAGGCTAACAGTTCAAGTGCTTATGAGAGCACATAACGAGTCAGGTCTTCAGGGCAAAGCTGGTTAATAGAAGGCTTAAGGAAAGAGTAGGGCTTCAAGACATTTCTTATAGGCTCTGAGCTTCCTTCATAAAATAAAAAATGAAGACCAAATTTTTAATTAATTTAGATATTTCAAGGATGTCAAAATTCCTGGGGTTTGTGAAGACCATATTCACTTGCATATTATATGTTCTTGCACTTCAATTTGAGGTTTGCTTTGCAAAAATAACCTGTCACAAGAAACATTTATTAGCCAAAATAGCCACTGCTAACAAACAAAAATAATGTGGCATTATTTTCATGCCCTATCTGGGTTTATCCTTGTGTATCAGCCTCTTTTCTGTTTTCTTTAAAAACATTTAAAAATGACATAACTTTGGTGAGTAAAGTAACTCATAGACTCTTTTTGGATAGTTAATATTTACTGATACACTTAAAATGAAAAAAAAATGTCTACTTCTGAAGTGGAAAAAACTCTTCAAAACCTTTCTCAATATAAAACTGAAAAGTGCACAAGCCCACAGCTGTTTTCCAAGGCAGGCTGGTGTAAGATTTTTGGGGACCTGAAGCAATGGCTCTGCTACTGTGACCCTGATCTTCTTCGTTGTCGGGATTTCTTGCAGGACCTGTCAGAATGGGTAAGATGAACAAAAACCGAGGGCCTCGCTCGGGGGTGGATGCTGACTGCCAGGTCTCGGTACGCGTGTGCTTTTTTTTTGTCCCTGCGAACCAACTCCTCCGGCCGGCCAGGCAGTGCGGTTGGGCGGGACGGGGACAGGACGGGCTTATCCTGGAGCCGTCAGCCTGCATGTCTGAGATGACTGAAACCCTGGAGAGACACATCCCAGAGCAGTGAAACGAAGCGTGCCGGGGCAGGCTGTCCCTGTCCCACACACGCCTCGGGAGGGTCCGCAGCCCTGCCGCCCCTCACGGCCCAGGCCGGCCCGTGCTGTTCTCCCTGCCCGCCGGGGACACCCGAGGCGCCCGGGGCCCCGCCCGGGCACGGAACGCCGCTGCCCGGCCGGGCGCCCCTTCCCGGGACTACGTTTCCCAGGGATCCGCGGCGCGGCCCCGCCCGCTGTCAGCGAGCGCTGCAGGTTGATCGCCGCGGCTGCAGATGAGCGGAGCCCGCGCGGGCGGGGGGGCGGCCGGGGCAGCGCCGCCGGGGCCGGGTCGGCGGCCGGCGCACTATGCGAGGCCGGGAGGATGGCGGTGGAAGGTAAGGGCTTCGCGTCCCCTGCCCGCCGCCCCCGGGGTCCCTCCCCTGTCTCCTCCCCCGGGCACTCACCTGCGCCGTGGCGGGGCCGGCCCGGCTCGGCCCGGTCCGGTCCGGCGTCAGAGCGGTGTCCGCCGGCGGGGCCGCTCTGCCGCCCGCTGCCCCGGCCTCGCCCGCGGGGCACCCCCGACCACGGCGCACCTCGGCCCGGCCGCCCGCAGCGCCGCGGCTGCCCCGGACCAGGTGCCGCGGAGCCGGGCCGCGGCTGCCGCCCCCGCCCGCGGCGGGGTAGGCGCCAGGGGCTGCCCGGAGGCTTCGATCGGCAACTTCCCGGCGGGCCCGGAGGTGCCGCCTCTCCCGGCAAGGGCGGCCGACCTGCGCCGCCTCCCTCCGGAGCGGCCCCGGCGCCCGCGCTCAGCCCCGCGCCTCCTCCGCCCCGCCGCCGGTCGGGCTCCCGCGGCCGCCCCTCGCTGCTGCCCAGATCCCCGAAGTGCCCCGAGACCGCGATGCCCACGGGGCTGCAGCACCCCCGGGCGTCCCCCGCATGGGCGCAGAGCTGCGCTCGGCCCCTCCTTCCCTCCGAGGGATGGAGAAGCCGAAGGGCCGAGATGCTCAGCTCCTGGAGAGCCGGGAGCTGTAAGGTGTTCATAAGGTGCCCTGCTCCTGGGGAAGTACCGCGGTAGCTGAGGCAATAGCTACCAAGCCCTGGGCAGGTGGATGCTCTGCTCGGTCTTCCAGTGAATGCTGGGTTCCCTTTAGCCGTCTCACATTGACTTCCTATTACCTTTCTATTTGGTCTTTTGGGAAGTTGGAGCAGAGAGATGTAAATCCGCTTTCCTGCTGTCTGCTCCCAAAATTCACTCGGTTTTCTAGCGCTTTAGACTGAGGCAGTGACAGTCCTGGGATTTGTGCCTCATCTTGCTTTATTTAGTACTTTTGGGAAAATTTAAGAATCCTGTGTAAACTGGCCATCTGACCCCTTCTCCTGTGCTTAGTTTTGTGTATGTCAGTATTTTTGTCTGTTCCTCTTGTTACACTGTGAGTTTTGTTTCTCAGTTATGCGGAAATCTACAGTTCTATCAGAGACACTTGCTTTATTGCTGAAAATGATGTTGAAGCTGTCTTTTGCTGAGTACCCAAGTGAACAGCGCAAATTATAGTCCAGGAAAAACTTAAAAGTTCTGGATGCAGTGGGGAGCTTAACATCCCTGAAAACCAGCTTCCTATGCAAATTCAAATAAAGGTAAATGAGAATGTGTCAAAAGGTGTCTGTCAACATCCCAAGTTGTTCATCCTAAGTGTAAGCCTCTCCGTAAGGCAAGCGTTTCTTAGGCACAGGCTGCTTTCCCGAACGGTAGTTTTGAAGACTGGAACGATATGAAGAAGGAAGGTAGTGAATAAAAGCATTATTTCTTTGGTGGCAAAAGCATAATGACATGAACTGGGCATGCGTGCCTGGTAGTGGGTAAGTAAGTAAATGAAATGGACTGCCATGCACCAGATGGTTCATATGCCAGCAGCAACCCCTCTTTCAATGCTCTCACTAATATCATCCTCCTTTATTTACTTGAAGTCCTTCTCAGTCTGTTTGCTACATCTTTTCAGGTCTGTAATAATTCCTGTCATATCTGCAGTGCCCTCCATCTGAGAATCTCTAAAAGCTTTGTAAATATTAATGAAGGAAAGCTCTGCTAAAGCTTTGAGAAGCAGTGCCTTTCCCTTCTCCTGAGATGGAATTTTTTTCTTTAACTCATTCTTCCCATTTCCTTTCCCCAGGATGCATCCTGTGGTGTGTCAGAACAGGCATTCTTGTCTGTATGTTCTGCATTCCTCCCATTTTGTATCTTTCTCCCTCAACTTTCTTGCCTTTGCATTATTGCCCTCCCACTAACACAGCACTATGACTATTTCAGCACAAGTAGCTGTGTGGCCACAACTACTTTGTGTGTTTGTAGTGCATTGACATTTCAGGCCTTTTATTATCCATCAGTTTCTATTGGGACTGTGTTTCTTTGTGTAACTGTGCTTAAAAGCTTGCTTTTCTCTTAATGCATCTTCTGCCTTATTGGAGTCCTAGATGTGAGCTGTGTTCTGTTCCTGAACTTTGACATTTGGCAAGGAACATTTGGCATTATGGCTTCTATTTGGAAGGCTGAGAGGTTTCTTGTTCCTCATGACTCCAATCATCACAGTGTACATACCCTGCTTTAGTCTAAAGTAGAGTTGCCATTGAATCTTCTAAATAGATAATTTTTTAGAAAAATGTCCTGGACTCAGGAAGAACAGAGAGTTGGGATTTTTTTGTTTTCTCTTTGTTTAATTTGTTTGTTTTCTTTGGAAACATGCTTTCCTGGCTTGCAGCTTGGGATCTTGAGAACATAACCTGCTGTACAACAGTTTTGGAAGCTTGGAAATAAGGCTTAAACTGAGGTTGTCTGGCCTTCCAGTCTCTGCAGTAGTCAGCTGGGAGCTTGGTTAGGATAGACTTCCTGGGCTTTCTTGTATAGAGTGATGCAAGGCTTTTGAATGGTTGGGCCAACTGGCTTCTCGTGCAGACTTGCAAGTGTTTGGCTTTGGGATGCAACTGGCAGGGAGTGGAAAGGTCCCTGGGGCACAAGGGAGGCATGGGCTCTGCAGCACAGGAGTTCCTGACCAGAGCCAACATCCGCTGCCCCACCAGCTCCACCAGGGCTATTGTTCTATGGAAACTGTTTGTCAGCTTCAGCCGTGAGCCCCCAGTCTTTGTTTTGTTTTTCCTTTCAGAAATGCCCTGTGTGGCTAAGGTGAAGATATTTTGTAGCTTATACTTTTTGGAAAATCTTTGAAAATTTTGTTTATTTTATCTAAAAAAATCCTGAAATCTTCCTCAAATCTGATTATTTTAAAGCTGTCTTAGCATGGTGTGCTGGGGGTTTAGCTATGGCAACAAATGTCCATCAGTTTACTTAAGGAAAATATCCAAACTATGAAATATGAAGTGGGAATTTGGAAATACTACAGTTCTTTGCCAGTTATATATAATACATACTTTAGTGTCCCAAAAGAGTTTATGTGGACTGGGAGGTCCTTTGGGCTGTATAGTGCCAGTGCTTCCAAATTCATGAAAGGATTGGTGTGTGTGTTTATGAGGAAAGTGAGTTTGCACTCCTTAATATGAGCCCATTGAGATGGCAGCACTGCCAAGGTAAGTGTATTTTTAGACTCAACAGTTTTGACAATGTTCCTTTAAGTGTTTTTTCTCCTTCTAGTAAGAATGAAAGAACTAGGTCAGAGCCAGTAGAAAAAGGCTTTTGATCTCTGCAACAGTGTTCTCAATTTTTTTTTTCAGTTTGCTCTTGTGCAGCAGAGGTAAAGGGGAAAAGAGAGAAATGGTGATTTCTTTCCCCCCACCACCCCCAGTGTTTATTGCACAGGAAAGTGAGAGACTAACAGCACCCAGCAGATGATGTCTACGTGCAGGTGATCCCACACAGTTCTGTTGGGTCCCCTGCAGCTCTGATCTGTGTTGTTTTTGAGATTCCTTTGCAAAGAAAAGTGCTATTTATATAATGGAGTTCTTTCATGGTAAGTGTTTAATGAAGTTTCTTGCTTTGTATAGGCTTTGGAAAGTGCCACATACATTTGTTGTAGGTCTCCTCCTGGAAGTTTATGTAAATTTCCAGTCTCCTATGGCTCTTCTGTAGTGGGCTTATGCTATTGAGGCCCTGGATTTTCCTACAGGGTAGTATTTTTTACTAAGAAGTGGAGCCTTGCTGACATAAAATGACAGTGACTGGCCTTACCACTTGGTAATTCTTAAGGAGACTAAGACTCAAAGGAGGTTAGGGCATTCTGTGGAGTGGCATCCTGGTTAACTGCTGCAGGACTGAAGTTATTTGCAGCTCATCACCAACTTTTATCAGAGTGATCCTGTGAATTTCAGCTATGTGATGTACCTTGGTTGAACGCCTTCAGTGCCTAGCAACTCCATGGATATTGAATGCTGCCATGTGTTTCTTCAGAGACTTGAGATACGGTGAGCTCATAGATGTGCTATGCTAACTCTGCCAAGAATGTCAAAGCAAGTTCAGGATCATCCAGAGGACAGCTTTGAAGCAGCTTTCAATGTAGGTACATATCATGCTGTTCCAGGGTGTGCCCAAAAGTACAACTCTTCTGACAGGTATTCAGTTATTCGACTTTGTCTTATTTCTACACCCACTTTGAGCTCAGACTGGATATGTCTCCATATGTAAGTTTCAGGGAATGTGATCCAGTGGATGGTGTTTCAGATGCTTACTTGCCTATGGAGCAAAGAAGTAACAAGCCCTGTGATTCAAAAATAGCACATGATTCTGTCATGTTTTTGGTTTCTTCAGTAATTTCTAACCACTTCTTAGCTCGAGGGATTCAGACTTGTGCCTTGGAAATAGCTGCCAGTTGGAAGCAGGACTGAGAGACACTGAGCTCATTTCAACTCTCCAGTCAGTCACATTGGGTCGTAGGAGAAGAGATGGATAGGACTAATGCTCTAGGTGTATTGGACAGTGAGGCATAAGATTTGAACATCAGTCTGTGGTCTTGTGTTCTGTGTGTTACTTTCTGACCATGCATTGCAAAAATGCATCAGCAATTATGGGATTCCAGACTGGAGCATAGATCTCCTCCTGTCCAGATTTATGTGGCAGCCTTCTAGATGGGCTGTAACATCTATTTCTTGATCAACAACAGCTCAACCTCCCACCTGCCCCCCCATTGTGCATACAGCCTGGTGGCTGTGTGTGCTGACCATTGCTTAGAGCTTTCCAATCTATGTTGCTACATTTGAAAGGGAGATTGTGAGCTGAAGTTCAGAAGGTGCATTCCCTTGTGGGACTTGGAGACCCTAAAATGAAGCTGTGGCAATAAAGAATTGCCCTGCAAAGGACTGTCTTAGGGTGTATTCAGCTTAAATGGAGGATGGATATTACAGAAGCTATGTGATCCTTTTACCCTCCCTGCTTTTTCAAATGAACCCATCTTAGGCAGGAATCAAGGTACCAAGTACAGATTTGGTGTGACACTGTTTCCTTTGGATGAAATTTGATTGTAGGATATGAGTGTTTCTGGAAACTCGGAAGTACTTTCATGTCAACAGTTTAGATACAGTTCCTTGAGTGTTTGACCTTACCTTTTAAAATACTTGGAAGACTTAGAATCTCAAGGAGGACACTGATTAATATAAATTTACTGGTTCAGTAAAATTGAGTCCCATCATAAGGTTAAAACTTGTCAGATGGTGTAATCATATGGGCAAAGAGAAGGAGTGGTTTGAAAGTTTGTGTGCATTTTCCACCAAGAGGGGAATACAAGTGAGCAATGACAAGAGTTAGACTTTGGATGCATTTCCTAACATACTACTGGAAAATATTGACAAAACTTGTAGTGACATTGTAAGAGCTCATGTTTACTGCTTAAATGGAAACTATAAAATAGAATGGTTCTCGAGGGGTTTTTTTGTCCTTCTGTTAGATCCAAGCATGGCAGGCAACATCCAAGGAGGTTATGTAGCATTGTTCCTCTTTTTTACGGCTGAATGTATGAGCTCAGGGCGAGCTGCTTAGAGCCGGTCTCTAGTGCTTCCCAGTATTGCTGTGTTGCAAGGGCTGTGGCAGGAGAACAGCAGTGACAGGCTCAGAGCAAGGCACTGTAGCTGGATGGTGTCAGAGTTGCTGGCAGGTGCTGGTTGTTGATCTGATAAGCATGGAGAGATTTCTGTACAAAACATTTTCTGTGCAGGCTTCCTGGTGGGTGCACAACTAGGTGTCTGTGGAGCACTGTAAGTTCTTATTTTGACCATTGCTCTCTGGAAGTGATACAGCTAGTTTGCAGAGGTAGTAGAGGTGTTAAAGGGCTACTTTTCAGTTCACTGAGTATTGAATCTGTGGGTCTCCTAGGATATTGTGCCTAGTTTTGGAGCCAATTTTTTCTGTTGTCCTGGCTGAGACAGCTTTACCACTTGTGCCCTGTTTTGTCTCTTGACTGTCTCTCCTTTTGTCCAGACTGTGTGAGCTCTAATGCTTTTTGTGAACAAGAAATACTCAGAGTTTAAAACTAAGCAATCCTGCTGTAGGTTATTTCTCATGAAAGCCGTTGCCTTTGAATGGATACAGGTATTTACCCTTGCAGATTAACAATTGAACAGCTCAGCCCTCAATTATCTGCTCAAAACATGCAGAGAATGTAGAGGGAGTAGTTCTAGAAGGTGCCAAAGGCAAAGGTGGAGAAAAGGGCTAAAAAATGGAGTAATTTTAAAGTCTTCTGAAACTGTCTGGTTGGTGCTGGTCAAAATAGCAAATAAGATTTCAAGAATTATGAGGAGAGCTCAGAACAAGGCAAGGCAGGTATTTGTTTCTGTATCATTGCATATTGCTCTTGTATTGTAAATGCTCCCTGCAGCTTTTGCTTGCCACACCCTAAGAGAAGGAAGGGACTGGAAAGAATACATAAAAGAACAATCAGCTGGTCAGAGACATGATGTGTTCTCTGAAGGCAGTTTACAGATATTATCATTCTTTAGCTTGGAGGAAAGATGGGCGGGTTACAAAGATTCTTATTCTTTAGTTTGGAAAAGAGATGACCATGGAGAGAATCCTTAGGCCTTGATGTATGGAGATGATGGATAAGGAACTAGGTGACAAGGCAGAACAATGAAGCTGTAAGGTTTTATGCTTTAAATTAAAAAAGGAAATAGTTTTTCATATAATGCAGGAGTTTCCCAGGTGTACTTTTAACCTTGGGGGTCATTCCTAATGTTCCAAGGTTGGATCAATTCACGCTGAGTTGATCTCACGCTGTTTTCTTAAGCAGTGGCATGAAGGGCTGGACTTCCACTGTGACCTAGCTTGATGACTTTTATGACAAAGTCTAGCTCACTGCTGTGTGTCCAGAACAATTCCACTCACCACAAGAATTTGATTTGCATCAAGTAGCTGAGAGAGAAATTTGGTCAGGAAAACCCAGAAACAGAGAGGAGATGGGGAATTAGGCACTGAGCTATAAAAATATGTATAGGCAGGGTCATGATGCTAAGAGATACGTAGCTTTCTTTTTTCCTAGTATATAAGAACTGATACTGCTCTGTGAGAGGAACTGTGTGCTGTGGGAATTAGGGGAAGGAAGGGCCTCACATTAGGCTGTAGCTGTAGAAATGCTGTCCTGGAAAATACTGATTCTCCACAGCAGGTGGGGTTGGAAACACCTGCACTAACCTCTATAAATGAGGTGAAGTATGGTCTGAGAGATGTTCAGGAAAACCCGAAGCAGATTAGATCTACAGATGTCAGTCTTGGTGGCTTCTGCCTTGGGTAGGTTTTATATTCCCTCACCTTTGTGTAAGGTCCTTCTCTCTCCAGAAGCATCCTGTTGTAAAAGGACTACAGAAAGTGAGGCAGTTGCTGTGAATAGCTGCATGTTCTCTATGCAGCATGAGCTAAACTTGGCATTGAAGAGAGCTTCATTACTTGAAATAATAAGAATTCACCCTAATTTGTGCTCCTCCTGGATGAAGCAAGGAGGTGTGCAGTTCTGAACTTGGGCTGAAGTGAGAACTGCATTCCATTACAGGATCCAGTGTGCTTGCAGGGAGTGTGTATTTGACAAAAAAAGGGTATGAGGAAGACAGTGTGGATTTTAGTTGGTCTTTAGTGCAGCTCTCTCTATTTCTATATAATGTCCTAGCTCCTGTTCTTCAGCTGAACTTTCAGGTTATTATTTCCCTCCATTCCCTCACTCATTTGCTCTCCTCTGCCCTGTCTTTATGGCTCTTTTTTAAAAACGTATATTTTCTTCCCCCAGAGGGTATTTTGGTTGAGTTGATTTGCTTCTCTGCAAATAACCTAGTAAAAGCAAGAAAGAGACTTTTAATAATGCTGTTTCATAAACATAAAGAAAGAATTGTAATGTGCATCAGTAGAAGCTTTCTCTCAGATTGTCCTTTGTGTGCTCTCGGCTGATGGTTTGTTGCTACACAAATCATCTGGGGTACTAGAGTGAGTAGGATACAGTGGTATGAACAAGCAGTAGGAGGTGAAGAATTTTATTGGGGGAAGGAAAAGAAGGCATTTCCAGATTCTTCAGTTAAGTGTACAAGGGAAAGGATAGACTTGAACAGTGATAAAGAGGTAGCTTTTAGGCAGCTGAGAGAAAGCCAGGGCTGAAAACAGACGTCAACTGTCATAATTCAAACTAGTTATGCTAGTAATAATGAATAAAGATATTTTCCTTTGCATTTTTATGACTGTGCATCGTTCATGGGACAAGAAATAAAGCCCAGATCCACAGCTGAATCACAGCCATTTCTGTGCCACATGTTCAGCAGACACCAGCTTTCATGAGCAGGGCAAAGGCAGAGATCTGTCATGCATGTATGGGACAGTGTGGGACATGTGTGGGACACCTCTGATGCCATAGTAAAGACTTAACCTGTTTGTGTCTGAGCTGTTCTTTGTGTGCTGGATAGATATGTTAGTGTTTAAAAAAGGTTTTTGGTGTAATGTTGGCTGATTGTAGACTGTTACGACTGGAGAAGAGGCATACTCAGAAATATAACTTGTGAAGTATGACTACCCAGCTTCCTAATCAGTGACTGCAATACAAGTTTCTTCCAAGATCAGTGGAACTAATGAACACTCATTGCATACCCAGGTGTTATTACTCTTTCTTTTCTCCATTTTCTCTGTGAAATACTTAGGGCAACAGTGGTACCTAGTTTGGAGTTTCCCTAAGCTAATTGGTGACTGACAGTTGTAATATATGGTGAATACTTTTCCTTGAGAGAGAGAATTATTATTTTAGGTCTCTGCCTCTCTATCTACCAATTTTGTTTTTTGTACTTATAATTCTTACCTCTTGTAGCACCCTCTTTACATGCCACTTTGTGTGACTCACAATCTTGAAATCCAGAGTTCCTCACTATTCAAGAGAATCTCTGCAGATGCTTGCAGAAGCCTTCTTATTGACTTGCTTGTTTGCAAAACAAATGACCAACTATTTTGTACTTTAATCCATTGCTTAAATTGTTTTCTCATGTGCAGGTGATGCATGTTACTTACTGACCTTTATTGCTTTGTTCACTAAGATCCATTTTGCCCTAAGTTAATTGTATAGTTAAGTTGTCAGTATTCTCCTGTTCATCTGTACTTGTATAGGATTTGTGGTAACCTGGCCTTATTTATTCACTGAATAGGTTCATTTTTCAATGAGCCTCTGCTGCTAGCATGAATTTAAGAGCTGCTTGTACCAAGTGAACTTTTATTAAAACAGAATGAGAAAATGCTTCAGAAATAATTTGGCTGTCCAATCACTACATTGGCTTTTTATGAGATCTTGTTGCTGTTGTAAGGGCTGAGGTTGCAATGCTGAGACGCCAAGGTCTATCTAGCATAGTGGTGACATTCATTCTGTCTCCTGAAGAGTAGGTGTAAAAGAAACTGTTTTCAGCAGTTGCTAAACTCTGTGAGATAAGAGATGGTAAGTGGCCATATATAAAAGGAATGGTTTCCAGTAGGAAAACTGTAAAAAATGCGTAAAGAAATTTTTTAGCTGAAGAAACTGGATGATATACATATCCTGGTAGGATGAGGGTCTTATAAGGCAAACTCAACCCATACAAGAGAATTTCTTATTCTGGTCTTAGTGTTTCTGTTCTTTTAAGAACTAAGGGGTCTCCTCTCTACACTCAAGATTTGTTTTGCCTTCAACCAAATTAGGAGTTTAGTTTGATTCCAGATATGAAAGTGCTAAGTTACTACTTTTGATTTCTTGATATATTTCTGCTGCTGTATAAGACTTTATACCATCTTACAGCTAAAGTTTGTTAGAGAGATGTATGTGTAGTGTAGTAGCTTGTCTCAGAAAACATACTTTTTCAGTGTTCTTCTTTGGCTTTAGTTTAGGGTATTTTTTCATTGATTCTGGAGAGAGTGAATGGCATATAGTAGCAATTGGCTTGATACCATGGGATGACTACCCCATTGTCTAGATAGAGATGTTCAGGGATAGTTGTCTCAGGAATGCCATTTCCTTAAATTTTCTTGTTAATAATAATTCTAAAGAGGTAAAAAAGGCAAAAGCCTCACAGTCACAGTTATAAATTAAAATGGATGCTCCTCCTCTGAACACTTTATCCCCTTCTGCCTCTATTGACTTCCTACACCTATGTGCCCTTGTCCCCTTTGCTCTGCCCTTCCTGCCCTCTTTTCCTGGTTCAGTGTCCCCTTCCTTGCTGCTGAGCTGTCACTTACCTTGTCTTCAAGACACTGCCCAGCTCTTGGGCACATCCCTGCTTTAACAAAGACTTGATTGTAAAATTCATGTCTTGTAAGAAGCTGGGTTTTTGTTTAATTGATTAATGATTGGTAGTCATTATAACAAGAGGCTAGAAAGATAAGCAACTCACTGCAGGGACCTGCAGGTACAGGTGTCTGTCTGCCAATCTTTGCTGCCTGTGTCTGTCTGAGCTACAGGTATAGCTCATCTGTCAACAGTTTACAGTGCACTCACAGCTCAATACTGGCCTGCCTTTTGGCACAGTGTATTTGGAATTGCTTAGTGCTGCTTTTTGATGCTGAACAACAGAAGCAGATAGCTAGACACACCAATATTACTTCAGTTAAGTACTTTGGAATTTCAGCCTTATAGGTTTTTGATAAATTCATGTGATTTTACAGAAGTAAGAAAGTCCTGACTGATTTGCTGGGCTTTTTTGCTCTATGTGAGTGCTGCTGATTCGGTGGCCATTGGATAGACAGGTTTCAGGAACAGAGTGGGCAAAATCTTGAATTTACTTGCTCAGCAGGTTGCCAGCAGTATTTACTAGGTTGCAACATAAGCAGCAGATTGTATTCAGATGAAACTGACTATATTTTCAGCTGTTTACAAGTGTTGTTTTGGGAGAATTGTGTAAATTTACATTAGGTGGAGAGAGGACTGTATGGAGAAGTAGTTCTCGTAGGCAAAAACCAGACAGTTTCTCAAAACTAGAAGCTGATTGATGAGGCAGATGGACCATCCATAGGAAGTACAGAAACTCATTACTGTGGAAGAAATTTCTGCCAAACAAAGTAGTTAACATGGTCCTAAATTTTATAGTACAAATTAAAGCTATCTTTATTTGCTGTTTTTAACTTGTTTTTTACTATTGTGGAAATGGTAGTAACTGCTCAGGTCAGATATGTTGGAAATAATCCCATGTTTTCTAGGGATATGCAGAGCTACTAATGAATTATAAGCTTCTTGAAATACAAAAAGGGCTTTGCAGTGCAGATCTGTCTTGCTCATTTGGTCAGTGTAAGAAGGCATCTCAATCTGAAAAAGACTTCAGTATTTTCAGTGTGAATGTCTTGTCTCTGATCAACCCAGGCAATGCAGATTTTGAGTAAAGGCAAGCAAAAAGCTTCAGGGATTCTGTCTGGCTACTCTGGATTGAAGTGCAGCATCTGAAAGTGTATAGAACTCTGACTGAAAATGCTGACTGCAAAATTTGATGTGGTTGGATGTTTGATTTGCTTTTGAGAAAGAAAAGGGCAGAGATGGAAGGAACAAGTCCAGTGAGAGCTGCTGTCCAAAGGTCTTTTTCCCTAGAAATACTTGATAAATCTCTTTGACTACTGAAATGACTGAAAAGATATTTGGATCCTTTTTTTAAAGTCCTTGCTATGTCCAACCTGAGTTTGTTAATATTCAAACTATATGGATGAACTTTTGTCTGTCCTTTTTAACAATGTGGCATTTTATGGTGGGAGTAGCAGGTGGATTGTATGGACTTACCTGTTAGCATTGTGCAGCTAAGTCTGTGGAGTGAATACATGAAATGGAGCTTGCAAGGTTGCCAGTATTTGACACATGAAAGTTTTGTAAGGATTGTTAGAGGTTGGGTGGGTATCTCCTGTGCCTGCTTTTTGTCTCTGAATAGCAAAAGCTAGCATATGACTATGATGCACACAGAACAGGGCACATGAGTAAGAAGGTGCTATTTTTACTCGATCACTTTTTAGAATAGAACAATTGTTATTGCATATAACTCAAGTACTTGCCAAATACGCTTTAATGTAGCCTTAATTGATCTGCCTAAAGTTTTAAGCAGCCAGCAGTATTCCCACTGAAACAAGTAGTTATGAAATGTTTGACACAGTAGGCAGTGAGTGCACAGAGGTACCGATTGATCATAGATTTATCTGCTAAGCCTTGAGCCTACAGATGGAGAGACAAAGACTTTCCATCTGCCCATGCAAAACTTTGGATATATCAAGGCTGTATTTTGAAGAGTGCCTTCAGGCTTTTTTCCAGACAGTATTCACAGAGTACCCTCTAGGAAAATACAAGGCTTGCCCCAGATGCCAGTAACTTAGGATGGCTCTTGGTGACTTCTGTGTACCATCAAGCATGCTCACACAAGCTGTCTGTTGGCTGCTTGCCATCTGGGAGGAAGGCATGCATGGGAGGAAGGTAGGGGGAGGGGGGGTCAGAGCATTCTTACTGCCCTGTGAGCGCTTCACCTCTTCTTTGAAACTGCATGTGCACCATGAAAGATCTGTGTGGGCATGGAACTGGCTCACATGTATGGGCCAGCTTCTGCAGGGCAACAAATTATCTTGCTCTGTATACATGGGAAGGACTTGAGTTTGTGTTTCACCATATATAAAAAGTACACAGTGTATTTCATCCTAGTTTTTTAGGACAGATATGGGGTAATTTTTCCATTTTGGATTCTCTGCTCTGTTTTTCTCACAGAGCTTTTCACTCTCATAACTTGGCAGAGTTTTTCAGAGTTTTCTCAGCAGTCTCTTTAGGTTCTGGAAAAGTGGATATTTTTCATTAGATTCAGCTCTGCCATTAGGTTAGAAGTACAAGAGCACTTAAGTACCTTTGTTTTAAATAATAGTTTGTTTCATAAATGTAATCTGTGGATCTATGTTATTGTGTCAGCCAGCACCATTCATTATGTGCTTGTTGCTGTGCAGCCAGAGCTCTACAGAACATCCACCCTCCTTCCTCAAAAGGAAACAAGTTCCCACCACAGAAAGCTTTCAATACAAGTTGAACAACAATTGTGGGGGAGCGTGAAGAGAGATTAATCTACTGAGGTGGTGTTTTCAGCAGGGAAAGGAGAATACAAGTGATCTGAATCTGGATGAAGGGTTGTATTACTGAAATGTGGATGATATATGAATATTGAGTTTGTATGGAAGAATATTGGAAGAGGTTCTGTTTCAAAAACTAATGATCCTGCTGATAGTGGTATTAGGCTGATACTGTGAGCTGATTTGGAGGGTGTTTCTCTTGATGAACTGTTAAAATTTGGAACTGATGAGGTGGACGCAGTTTGGTAGAATGAAGAGGTGCTGAGGCAGTAGGGATATTGTCAAAGGAGCAGTATGGGAAAATGGTCTGAATGCAGAGGGCAGGATGAGCTAGTCTTAACCAGTACCAGGGTAAGAAGGAGTAATGGTCTGAACAATATTTTAGCCAGAAACTACTTTGGCTGGAGAAAGATTTATTATTTTTTTTTCCACAGATGAATGCCATTATGTCCTAAAAGAAATTTAAGAATGTGTCAGCTAAGAGTGTCAGAGCACTTGGGCTGTGGTGAAGTTAGTGATTTGTGATTATTTGCTAAGAGCTGTTTAGACTCAGTTCAATGGGATGTTAGCCTTGGGTGCTGTCAGACCACCAAGCCCCAGTAGGTTTGATAGTTGATCCTGAGTTTAGAGTTGACCTTATCTAGCTAAAATTATATAAGATGTGGATTTAAGAAGAGAATAAATTATTGACCAAACATTGACCTCTTTCACTGCCTTTAACAAATCTTGGAAGGGAACCAGTTTGGTTTGTATTGACATTTAAAAGGCAGCAAGAGCTCCACCACTGTCTGCCACAAAGATGGATTGATGTATTCTATGTGGTAACAGGAAATAACAGACTCATGCAAGGAAATACTCCTTGTTCCTATTCTCTGTGTAGCTGAGGGTTGGAGGTAGCACTAGAAGAAAATAATAGAGCTGGCTGCCTAAAGATGTGTCATGGCAAAGAAAGATAAGCTTTGCCAAATGACTACTAAGATACTTATTCTCCTTAGGAGATTAATACCCCTAGAAAATTAAAAAGTTCTCTCTGCCCACTTTTCCCCTTCCCCCTTCGATATTAGCAACTATGTAAAAGTCCCCTAAGATAGCTTATGTTTCTTTTAACCACTTGCCAGTTTTCAGTTAAAAGGCAGTGGGCATCTGTGTAATTGCTAGCAACCTCTTCCATTTTTTTCTCTTTTGTATCCTGAAGGAGCCCAGTAAAACCCTTTCCATGAAGAAATTTTTCATAATATCCAATCTAAACTTCCCCTAGCACAACTTGAGGACTTTTCCTCTGATCTGTCCCTTATTACCTGGGGGAAGAGACCAAGCTCCCCCACCTGGCTACAGCTTCCTTTTAGGGAGCTGTAGAGAGTGATAAGGTCTCCCCTGAGCTTTCTTTTCTCCAGGCTAAACAGCCCCAGCTCCCTCAGCTGCTCCTCATCAAACTTGTGCTCCAGACCCTTCCCCAGATCTGTTGCCCTTCTCTGGATGTGCTCCAGCCCCTCCATGTCCTTCTTGTAATGACAGACCCAGACCTGGACACAGCACTCCAGGTGTGGCCTCACCAGTGCTGAGTGCAGGAGCCAATCGCTGCCCTGGTCCTGCTGGCCACAGTGTTTCTGATCCAGGCCAGGATGCCATTGGCCTTCTTGGCCACCTGGGCACACACTGGTTCATGTTCAGTCACTGTCACCAGCACCCCCAGGTCCTTTTCCAAGGGCAGATTTCCAGCCACTGCTCCCCAGCCTGTAGGACTGCATGGGGTTGTTGTGACCCAAGTGCAGGACCCAGCACTTGGTCTTGTTGAACCTCACACCACTGCCTTGGGCCATAACTCCAGACTGTCCAGATTCCTCTGCAGAGCCCTTCTACCTTTCAGCAGATCAACACTCCCAACCAACTTGATGTCATCTTCAAACTTTCTGAGGGTACCCTTGATCTCCTTATCCAGACATGACAGATATTGACCTAACTTGGTTCATATTAAATAGAACTGGCCCTGGGGAACACCTCTTGTGACCAGTCAGCAGCTTGATATAACTCCACTCACCACCACTCTCTGGGCCTGGCCACTCAGCCAGGTTTTTACCCAGTGAACAGTACATCAATCCAAGCAACGTAAAGCCATTTCTCCAGGAGAAGGCTTGACTAAAGTCCAGGTAGACAACATCCACAGCCTTTTCCTCATCTACCAAGTGCACCACGTGGTTATACATAGGGAGATAAGGTTGGTCATCATGCTGCCATGTTATTGAAACCTGTATCATTTGCTCCTTATAATGCATGGTAAATTAGTGCCATAACCCAGAAGTGTCTCCTTGTTCATCCCATGCCGCTGTTCTCCCTAATGTCTATTGTCTGGGGGCACTGGCAAGGGAGGAGTTGCAATTCACAGGTAACTTGCTGCTGGCAGTGTCCTTCCAGGCAGTTTTAAGTCCCACTGTGCTATGTAATTTCACTTTGGTGAACACTGGAACTGGGGTGACAGCCGAAAACTGCCTGAATGGTGCTGTAGTGTGTTAGGGTTTCAAAGGTGACTCTGGGAGTCTTCCTATTCAGTTAGGCAAGATTCTTGCAGAAGACAGTGGGAGGGATTTTTATGGATTGCATTCAATACCGAATGTCTTTTCACTGCTAATCAGCCCTTGCTAGAGCTGGATGTGCTGGGATTACTTTTACTGGTTGGTTAAGATACATTTACATTTTTTGTATGGGGGGAATTAATTAGGTTACTAACAGAACAGTTTTTATTCTCATTATGCTATGAAAACAGTCAGTCTTGGTGGATCACATCTATCTTTCTGTGGTCTGGAGAATAGTTAAAGAAGTTGTTAGTAGTTTTTTCTTTCAGGTAGATAAATATGATCTAGAGGAGCTAGAAAATAGTAGGTGGATATCATCTAGGGGAGAGATAATATTTTTTGGTGCCTTGAGGCACACTGATGTAAATAAATATAAACCATAGAATCAAATTCCTTTCTAAGTTCCTATAGGAGAACTTAGCTTGCAGATGTAGGTATTGCAGTGATTGCAGAGATCACATATCTTTTAAAAATATTTGGATGTTTTTAAAGATCCCAAGGGAAAATGGTCAACATTTTGGCCTCTGCTTTAATTCTGTACCAAGGAATTGCTGTAACTTAGGCTCAAAGTTTTCAATTACTACTGTAGGATTTAAGCTGAATAGATTTTCAAAACAGGCTATGGTTTTAAAGACCCCTTTGCTTTCACTGGCAACTTGAGCCAGTTTCCCGTGAGAGGCTTTCAAGGGCTGATCTGTAGCTGGTAGAAACTGGTAGTTCTGATTCCTTCCCCAGCTCCCCACCCTTTGCTTCTAAGCCAAGCAAGAGTGAAAGGCAAGCTTTTATTTTGGCTGTACATTGTAGTTCAGGTTTCTATTCAGATCCGTCAAACATTGCACCACGGTATCTGAGCAAAGTTCTTTTGTACACAGGGGAAGTTGGGACCATTAATTACAAGTAGTGCTAAAAGTAGCCCAGTTATGCAGGAACATAAATGCAAAAGTCAAGTCATATAAAAGGGAACTTGCCTCAGGATCCACACATTTTTAAAATCACTGCTATCTATGTGAGTGCTGAAACAGTGAAGATTTGGGCAGAAAACAGGACCTGTCATAGTTCTAAATGGGTATTTCTGTTGTTTGGTTTGCATTTGTTTTATTTTTTTCTCTGTATGCTTTCCTTATTCTGCTGTCATTAGTCCCTACCTCATTATATACTCCTAGGGAGTACATCTGTCTTGCTTGTTAGGATGGTGTAGGTGGTAACTTGCAGTGGTACAAAGGACTGAAGGAGAGATAATCAGCTGGATAAGTCATTACTCTGTGCAGAGACTGACTTGCTGATTTTTTGTGCACGGCTTAGTTTATCCCACATTCTTTAAGACCTAAAATGTTGTAGGAATTGAAAATGTCATAGAAAACCTTCAACTTGTTTGCCTAGAAAGGAAAAAAAAAGTTATGGTTGGATGATGAGCATTTAATAAAAGCTTCAAGTTGAGGGTCTTGAATGATCCAGTGAATCCAGCAGAGCACAGTTCCACAAGGTAGCCTGCACTAAATATATTTATACAGTTCTGCATTCATCTAATTTTTTTTCTCAAATGTCTCACCTTGAATCCACATCAAGGTACAGGTGGTTCATTTGTTGTGGTCTCACATAGCTCTGGTTACCACATGGCACTTCTCAGTAGTTTGTGCTAAACATTTGAACCATTGGATTCTTCTTTCCTAAAGCAATGTTTCTCATATTTTTTTCCCAGCTATCCATTGCAATCTGAATCCAAATGGTATTGACCACCCTGTCCCCACAGAAGGTATTAATCTGCAGCTTGAAGGCGAAGGAGTTGAACCACCCACGGTTAAGAGCACTGGTGCTCCAAAAGGGCCTGAGACAAAAGACACACCCAAGAGACAAGTGGAGCCAGAAATATCTAAGGTAGGTGGGATTGCCTTCTTATTTATTTTGGTGAATCTCTAAGAATTCAGGCTTCTTGAAGTCCTGGCTTCTGCTTAAAAAGCATTTGTCATCCCATTAAAGACATAAAGGGGTGTTAGAATAACAGTCACAGGAAGTGGATGTTACAGAAGCAGGTACTGCTGTGGGGTTGTAGCATACACACATCTTGAATATTGCACTATTCTATTTTTCTCTAAATAGATAATTTAAAAGATAATTTAAAAAATGGGATCTCTCTTTTTCAGGCACTGTGGAGACTTTCCAAATTACTTGGGTAACAAACAGAATGGGCACAGATACGTTTTTCTTGGGGTTTTTTCTTGCTTTCTTATTTATTTTTTCTTGGGGTACGTAAAGGAGGAGCAGAGTTCTATGGATATATGAATATGTGGATTTTTATATGGGTGATTGATTTTAATAATCTGTTCACTCATTTTAGGTAAAATACCAGGCCAGTTCTTCCATGTCTGATATAACAGTGAGCAAAGACAGTTCAGAGATGAGTTCCTGAGAACAAATGTATCTGTTCTTACCCATGAGCTTCTACTTCTTGTATGAGTGCAGCAGATGTGACTACCAAGTGCAAGTGAATGTGTATACTCCAGATATTTTGGTATAGGACAGTAATTTGGCATATTACATACATTTTTAACTGGAATCAGAGAACATTCTGAATTGGAAAGAACCCCACAAGGATCATCAAATCCAACTCCTAAGTTAATAGCCCATACAAGGATTGAAACCCACAAGCTTGGCATTACTAGCACCGGGCTGTAAACAAGGAAGCTGGTCTCAGGGTCAAAGGAAAGATAAGAGAATTTTATAAAATAATTGGGAAACATTCTTTAAAAGCCTTATCAGTCTTTTTGATTCTTAAAGGCCTAATATCAGGAGTTTGGCGGTAATTTCTGTAGAGTGGAAAATTGAGTTTACTGAATCTGACACTTTGAGAGTTATTAGAGCAAATAAAATGAGTGGTTTTTTCACAGGTTCAAAAAGGCAGTAGAAATTATTTCAGTGGCTGAACAAATAGGAGTAATTCCTACTGCCAACAGTACAATAAACCTAAAAAACAATACACATATGGTTGTGATGTATTTAACTTTTAGAATAAAATAGTATTAAATGTTTTGAGCAGTTGCCTTGACAATAAAGGCTTGGTATGAATTGTCCATTTTAATTTTTATCTAAAATATCTAGTTTAAAATTAATAGAATTTAACTTATTTGATTCTGATTCAGTGCATCAAACTAGATCCTTGATTACAGGCTTGGAACAATTAAAAAAACCCTGCTACTTGAAATCTGTTTTGTGGAACAGGTTTGTGGTTACTGCTTTGAAATATCCATTTGGTAGGAAGACCATCAGATTTTGGATAGGTTTTGAGATAAAGCTCAGGTAATAAGGCATTTGCCCAGCTTTTCACAAAGGCAAGCTATCCCTGCCCATGTTTCAACATCAGCAGATGAAAATCTGCCCCTTATTGAAAGCTGAGGAGGTATGTTAAATCTGGAGATTTTACAAGCTTGGGAGTGGTGAAGCTAAATGGTGCAATAGGGCTCCCAATTGAGAATGGGCTCGTGTAGTTGACATGGAATTCAGTCATATCATACATGCCTTTGCTTGCAAAGGACTTATCCTTATGAAAAATCAGAGAAATCAGTGATTTAATGTAAAGGGGCCTGTTTTCACTGAGCTGTGATTGTTGGACTAATGGATATGAAACAAGCTGTCCTTGCTGGAGATAGCTGGGGAAGAGGGGAACTGTGGTGCTCTCAAAGTACTGAAATCAACTATTGGTTTCCCACATCTGATTGCAGTAGATTTATTTAGAAAAATGGGCATGCTTCACATTTAAAAACAAATCAACAAACTGAATTTTTGCTTATGGAATAAGCTCAACATAATAGTATCAAGCAAATGGAATAGGCTATTTTTCTCAATTTATTGCTGCCTTGTTAGTAACTTTGTCTTTTATGTGTGTATTAATTATGTGATGTTTTTCATCTGGATTCATATGTTATAGTCTGAGGTGGCCTGTCCTTTCTGGCTTGCTCTGCCTCAAACTTAAATATTGTTTTGCTTTGTCCTCTAAAATGTGAATATGGAGTTAGACTTTAGCTTGTGTACCTTTAAGAGTTGAATTAAGCTGTGTCCTGGTTTGAAGGACAGGTGTCTGCCAATAAAGGCAGAAGCTTCTCTTTGAAATGGAGAATGTAAACCCCCTTCCTCCAAATTATTATTGTAATTTTGAAATTAAGGGGCTCTCAGGCAAAGATATGGGAATTAGGAATAACAGTTCTTTACTAGGAAAATTAAAATAGAAATACAGAATTACAAAGAACAATCCCAAAACACTGACAGAGTGAATACAACCTGACACCCGTCAGTCAGTCAGGGTGTTGATAGCAGTCCCTTAAGTGGTGGCTACAGTCCTCCTGCAGTGGCAAGTGTGGTTCAGCTGAAGCAGTGCTCCTGTAGAAGATGCAGTTTTCCTCTGAAGGTCCAGGGATGATGTGGAAAGGTCTGGCTTTCCTCTGGAATCCAGTGGAAAGAAGGTACCTTGGTGTTCCAAATCTCAGTTTTTATCTAGGTAGGAAAGGCTTGGCTCCTCCCCCTGGCTGGAGCATCTCCCAGTGGGATGATGGAATTTTATCAGTTATACAGTGGGACTCAGTGGGCCAGCAGTAGATGATATCTTGCTGGAGGGAGGATGGGTTGTGGAAAAGATAAAGATGATTGCCCCACCTGGTTTTAAAGATGGCCCATTAGCAGATAATAAGTGCCACGGAGATAAGGGTCAGTGCCCCGCCCAGCTTCAGCAGACCGTGACAGAATACACACTTCTGGCCACATCCTATATTGAAACCCAAGACAAGCTGCCATTAGGAAACTTCATCCATGCAATCATATACGTACAGTGGAAAGTTGAGCAGGAATTCAGGATAGTATTGTAAATAAAACATTGTGAGCAGAGCCATTTGTTTTATATTTCCATTGTACAGTTGTTTTTTAAAAGCATTTCTTTGTAGTTCTATGTATTCAAATAATATCAACACATATCTTGTATTCAGAGTAGTGAGACCTGTGTTGCACAAAGCAGTGCAATGTATTGAATTGAATTTAAGATGCCTCCTAGGCTCTTGTTCCTGCTTTCAGCTTTCTAATTTGTCATCAAGACCACTTCCGGTACTTTAAACATCTGTTTTTTTCTGTCCAAAGAAACAAACAAAATCTCCTTTCTAATGAAGTGTGTCCTTTGTTTTCTGTCCTCAGCTATGGGATTAAGGAACAGTAGTAACTCATGGGTTACAGACAGATTTGAGATTCATTTTTATATAGCTACTGTAACGTAAATATGGGAGTACAAGTGTTTGTTTCTATATTTGGGATGCAGTCAACAGAAAGTGTAGCTCCAGTGAAGAATCACTCATTTATTAGTTCCTGATGAATATGGAATCTAGTATTTATAGGCTGACTGAGGAAGAATTATAATGGAAAATGGAACTATGATGTTAGTCTCCCTCAGCTGGTTCCCTAAGGAACCACCTTATTACAAATATGAGCAAGGCCAAAACATCAAGATTATTCATGGCTAAACTGATGTCCATAATTTAGTCAGACTCTGATAATGTACAGGATAGAATAGAAATTAAGGAAAATATATTGAATGTAAATGCTTCAATATACACATTTTCTTGATCAGTAACTGATTTTTCAGCATTCCTGGTATATAGAAACAATTCAGGCACTTGAGTGGTCACTTTCACAGAGCAGTAAAAGTCACTAGAGAAAATGATGGTTTTTTTAATAAGCATTTAAAAATATAAATTACTTCTTTAACACCACCTATATTTAACCACTGTTATGTATGTGTTCTGGAATTTTTATCTTTTTTCATTGAAGTGCTACTTCTGGCTCTTATGTCTGATCTGTTTGGTTTTAATACCATAGTCACAGAGTAGAGTTCTGTTAAAAACAAGCTAACAAAGGTTTTACTATACTTTTGGAATCCTGTACTTCTCTGAGTATAGGCTTTAACACAAGGTAGTTTTTCTAAGGAGATTCAGAAAATGATCTCTTACAGCAGTATTGACTTTTATCAAGTCCTCCCACTCACAAAGCACTCACAAAGCCTTGTTGATGGTGAGGAGACCAAATCTGGGCTGTCACTCATTAGGAGGTTATTTATTCAGGGAGTTCTTTCCTACGTAAGGTATGCATATCTGGTGACACATTTTGTTTCATTATGTGGTAGCAGCAAAAGCAAATAATAAAAGCTTTTTAATGGCAACTACTGCTGTTAGGCTTTTTATGTTGTGTTAGCAATTGCAGTTTTTTTTTATCTGACTTGAGAGAAATTAACAGTCCTTTAAAATGTTCATGAAAACTATGAAAAGCAACTGGTAAAAGAAGTGAAAAGCTTTTATCTTGTCTTCTGTTGATAAGTGCCATGTAGACACCAGTAGACTATGTATTGTTGCAGTGTAGCTCATTAGTTCTTTTGGTTGCTTTTGCTTTCTTAAAAAACCCCTTTTATCAAAATGATATTGAACAACACTGAAGGGCTGACTGAACTCAGTACCAAGAAGACAAGAATTCATCTCAGCTTACTGGGCTCAGTTTAGGAATGACTGGGGTAGAAAAAGCTCCTCTGGCTTCCCTGGGAGGGATCTGCTCTGATCAGAAAATATTTGGGAGGGGTGGGAGGTGTCAAGCGTGTGGTGAAAAGTCCAAGCATGGAAGAGTAAGGCTTTTGAGTAATAAAAGTGTTCTAGAATTCCTAGAAATATTAAAAGTTAAATAAAAAAATTACCTGGTACTGTTCTCTAGTAAGACACTAGGAAAAGTAGTGTTCTAGAAGAATTCTCCAATTTTTAATCAGTGGCTTCTGCTTCACAATGTTTATCCTTTTCAGTCAAGCTTATCAAATGGGTTGGGTGAGAAAGGCAGCATTAGGCCAGTCTGAGTGAGGCTCTAAGCAATCTGATCCCATGGCAGAAAGTTGGAACTAGATGATCATTATGGTCCCTTTCAACCCAAACCATTCTATGGTCCCTTCCAACCCATCCCTCCCAAACCCACACTTTTTTTTTTAAATCTTTTTTAGCAGCTGAGTAACACCAATGCCCACTGAAGTGTGGCTATGAGGTTTTACCATTTTGTATTGTCTTCCTATTATCTTCCTCTTGTGAGACTTCAAGGTGGTTACAGGATATGGGAAAAATAACCCAGTCTGAAGTGATTAAAATTAAGAAACATTTCTCTGTTCAGCAAAACCCCAGCTAAGCTGTTCAGCTCCTCCAGATTTTGCTTTAAAATTGTGTGTCAGGGTGTTTGAATTGTAGATCTCTGTGTGCTTCTGAGTGAGGTGCTGACCTTGGATGGGAAAATGTTACTTTACTGATAGGTAGTTTGCTTTTCTTAGCTTACTTTTGTGGAGAAGTAGTTAACAGATTACCAATGTCCACATCAGCTCACCACAGTGAAAGTCAATAGATACGGTGTGAATGTGACTTTTTTTTTTTCCCTCTCCCAGTTCTGACTGTGATAGTGACAAAACACCACTTATTGGATCTTCTTTATCACTAACAAAAATGGTCACAGAATCTCAGTGTAGAATGTCTGAAGTGGATTTAAAAATATTTAGTAAATGTTACTGTCATGTAGCTGGAATAATTACACTTCAGGACAATGTTTATTTCTAGTGTCTCGTTCTGGGATTATTTGTAGTGCACAATAGTTGGTGTGACTGCTTCTGTCTTCATATTTAATGTACTTTATAAGTATCCATGTAAATTTATGGCTGAAATGCTTGATGTGTATGTATCCCTTTCTCTCTCAGCCTGTTACTCACAGTTGTGTCCTCTGGCTGAAGCCTGAAGTTTCAGAATCTTGCAGTGAACAAACCTCTTATCCTGAGCTGTGAAACAGCAGGGCTGGGTGACTGTGCATTTCATGCCACTGAGTGATGTTTTGTTTATCATTCTGGGATTTCATGGGAGTGAATGAAGTGCTGAAGTAACCCTTTAGTGCAAAATACAGCTGCTTAGTTCAGAATCTGTGCTCTCATAACCAAGAAAAACAAGAAACATTTCTCTCTCGGGATCCTGTAAGCCAGCTTACCACAGGAGGACAAATGTCTGATTCAAAATCCAATTATATTCTTGTTGTAGCATGATTTTTGCCATTGCTATATCATCCATTCTTGCTATAAATAGTTTAATATGAAGGCCCACATTTTTACAGCAAGGTTTCTCCATTCAGCCTAAAAGATCTGGCTTTTCCTATTCATTCTGTTCACAAAGTCTTCATGTCTGGGGATTCTGAAAAATGTCATCTCCCCTGACAGCATCCATTTGCAAGTGGGAGATCTTGACAAGTTAATGTGTTATGCTCTGTCCAGGACAGTGAGGGAAAGGAAGGGCAGGTGGAAAGGACCATTTGTGTTCTTCTCCTTTGCCCCTCATCTCAAAGTGTGATTATATTCCTACTGGTTTTCTCTTCACAGGAAATCAAAATAATGAACTCAGACTTATTCTTGGCTGTTTAGGTTGTATAAGTAGAACAGATGAAGTTTATTCACAAAGTCACTTTTTATTGACCATCCAAACAAAGTACCTTTATGAAGTTCACCTGTACAAGCATGTTTTATTTATGACTTCAGTCCATCAGGTGGTATTAGGAAGAGAAATTTGCTAGGCTTTTTACAGCTGGATTTTTTTAACAGTTGGACTGTGACTTTCAGAAAAAAGTCGAGGATGAAAACATTTTTGGTAGTTACATGCACTCAAGTACTTGCATGTGGAGGACGTCAAGGTGTTGGCCCCTGGGAAGCAGTGCAGTCTGTGACCCTGAGGTGTGCTTGGGGCTGCACAAATGTACAGCAGTGAGGCAGCTTCTGCTGCAGAGAGACAGCCCTTGTTTAGGGCTGCCTTGAGCAGATGGTTACAAAGAGGCAGCTGAGAGAGCATAAGGAGGGAAGTGTAGTCTGATCTGGCTCCTGTTGTCCTGTGAAAACTATCAATGTGAAATTTGTGTGCTTTCCCATTACACTAGTGTGAAAAGGACCAACAATTGCAGTACATATTAGCAAACATAAGCAGTAAAAAGCTGTGGCAGTACTCTAGAAATTAGTGGGATGTCTTAATACTGTACACACATGTAGACACAGACACCACATTTAAAACAACTTTACTTGGGGGGAAAAAGAAATGTGAATAAAAAGATGGAGGGGCTTTAAGAGGAAAAAGCAATTCCATACAGCATGTGGATGCATGATGCACTTACAATACCAGTGCTGCTGATTGCCTCATTGTGAAGTTGTTTCACAAAGCCATCCAAACCCTCTGCTTCCACTTTGAAGCTACTTTAAGGGCTTCAAAAATAAAACAGTATTTTAATGACACAGCTGCCTTGATGGGGATAGAAAAATATAAAATTCCCTGGTCAAGAAGATAATAGCATTATGATTAGACTGGTTACAAAATATACTATGGAAGCAATTTAGCCTTTAAAATGGAAAGTGCTCCACTGCTGACACCACAGGTCTGCAAATGGTGTATTTCACCTGAGTTATAACTCATAAATATAATAAAATTATTCTGATTATCTGCCTCATGTATTTTCTGGCTGTAGTCACATAGAATCATAGAACAGTTTGTTTTGGAAGTGACCATAAAGATGATCTTGTTCCAGCCACCCTGGCATGAGCAGGGACACCTTTCACTAGACCAGGTTGGTCAGAGCTCCATCCAGCCTGGCCTTGAACACTGCTGGGGATGGGGCATCCACAGCTTCTCTGGGCAGCCTTTTCCAGTGGCTCACCCCCCTTACAGTAAAAAAATTTTTCTAATATCTAATCTAAATCTACTGTCTTTCAGTTTGAAGCCATTCTCCCTTGTCCTGTCACTACATGCCCTTGTAAAAAGTCTCCGTCATCTTCCTTGTAAGCTCCTTTCAGATACTGGAGGGCTACAGTCAGGCCACCCAGAGCCTTCTCTTCTGGCTGAATAATTCCAATTCTCCCAGCCTTTCCTCACAGGAGAGGTGCTCCATCCTGCTAATCATCTTCTCTGGACTCAGTTCAAGAGGTCCATGTCTTTCTGTGCTGGGGACCTCAGAGCTGGATGCGGCACTTCAAGTGGGACCTTACCAGAGCAGAGCAGAGGGGCAGAATCACCTCCACCTTTCTCTACAAATGGGAATTTTTTTCCTTTCCATTTAAAAAAATAATGTAATTGTGGAGAACTGGGAGTGAGAAGTGTGATAGTCAGGAAAGGAGTGTGGGACTGTAGTAGCCTTGATGATGTGTGGAAGGAGCTTCTTGGGTTATCAGCACTAAGAAGGGGAGTAATTTAATTGGAAGAATCTGGAAAAGGGTGGCCTGGGGCAGAGAGAGGTCTGTCTTTCCCTGAGTTTCCACAGGTAGAGTTCAGTTTGCTGATGAGAGCAACTTAAATTGCATGTCTGTGTAAGCTAGGTATGTAAACTCTTCTAACATTTGGTGGAATTTAGACAGCATGTTCAGAGGAGCACAGAGAGGGATCAGCCTTGGTCTGAAGTGAGCACTAGTCACATGAAGCTGTCTACATTTTGGGAATTGTTTTGACACTTGAGTTTAGGTTTTTGGATCTCAAGCTCAGTTCTTTACCTTCCTGGCTAACCAGCCAGTTTGATATTGAAATGGTTGTCCATGTCTGATGGAGGTGAAACCTTGCATTAGGAGACTGTTTCAGAAGCTGCCTTTACCTTAAAACTCATTCTTGGAGCAATTAGGATAGACTACTCACATATATATGGTTACGTTCAAAATTACATCTGGCAAGCAAGTACTGTGTAATCTGAAAAAAAAAAGAGTCTTATCTTTTGGATTAAAAGCAAATTATTGGAGTGGTTGTGTGTTTCATTTTTTCCCTCTTCATTTAATTGGTCTTGGAGTTTTAGAAGCCTATTGCTCCTCTTTAGAAGTGAAACTCTTGCTGTCTGGCTCAGTTTACCCAAATATAGAAGAATAGGACGAGTTAAAAGTATTGTTTCAGTAGAAATCTGAGATATGGAATAAATGTGCTAACAAAATATTGTTTCTTCCATGTATGTGTATGTTTAATTGATTGTTCAGGTCAGGCTGTCTGAGAGTAACAAATGCAGCAGCACATTTGCTGCTGTTCCTTTTCTTCTCCATGTGACAGATTCTCAAGCTGTTTTCCATGGTGGGTAGTGGTAGAGGCTTGCACTGGTGCTTTGTCTTTGTCATGCCTCTGGTTTTGATTGGAAGTATTTAGTGGATGGAGACTGCAGTAAACTGCTGTTTTGCTCTGAGGGGCCTCTAGGCACTGCAGAAATGCCAACAATAATGACCTCTGATGTTGGGGAGGATTTTCAGTATTCTCTTGTGTCATACTTTGCAAATACAAGTTCTTTTTAGCTATTTCTGAATGTGGACTTCAGTCAGAAATGTTTTGGTTTTTATCTAAATTCTACAGTCAACTGCAGATTATTGTGTTGCTGATGTACCACTGCAGGGAGCAGGGAAACAACTCTCAAATGTTAAAGCATGCATTTTCTATGATGCTATATACCATCCATGAGGCAGGCAGAAGATAAGGCATATGTTGTGTTTAATGAGAGACAATTCTTCCCTTTTCCAGTTTTTTTTTTTTTTTGCCAACTCATTTGTAAGGAGAGTGGGGTTTCCTTTGCTGTAATACCATTAAGTGAAACTTTGATCTAGTGATTCAGCCTGGGGATGGCTTTAAGTGCCTGTGTCCTACTTCTAGTACTTCTGTGCTTCTAGTAATGTTGATGGTGTGCTTTTATATTGTCATCAGCTCTTGGAATTCACAGTTAGTTCAAAAATGAGCATGATGTCCAAGTATGACAAACTCTCAAACTGAAAGAAGCATTGCAAGTGTGGAGTGAGAAGATAGAATGAAGAAGCAGTACAATAGCATATTTCTTTGAATTGAGGACATGCTAATGTGCAGCTGAGCCCTTTGGCACTTGTGGTGAGCAAACTTTTCTGTCTGACCATCCAGGAGCTACTCTCGGAATCACACTAACCCAACCTGAGCTGGGACCAAGGCCCCTTCACAGCCACACCCCCCACACTCAAATGGCCAGATGAGGCTTCCTTGCTGCCTGGACCCTGGCTTTTCCATAGCAGAGTCTCAGACATCCGGATACTTAAAATAATTTCTTCATGGCGCAATAACAAAATAACAACTTGAGCTGCTGCCCCTTAGGAAGGAGGCCAAACAAAGGAAATCCTGGGCTTTTGTATCCTTATGGTCTAAACCCTGGAAGGTCTGGGCTCTTCCTGCTGAGTCACTGTCCTGTCTCTGAGTCCCCTGGCTGGTACCACAGGTGCCCTGGCCCTTTGCTGTGCAAAGGGTCTGTGCCAGTTCTCAGCCTCTTGCCTCAGGCTCCTGCTACCCAGAGCTCAACCTGCAGCTCTCACTGCAGCTGCTCACCAAGCTACCTGAACTGAATGTATTCCTGAACACTTGGAAAAGACAAATATTGTTGGTGATAGTGGCATGAAACATCAGAAGTAAATTCCCTTTTAGAGATTAGGGCACGTGTATCCAACTCTGTCAACAAATCAAGAGTTTAAGAAGAGAAAAGAGGTTGTGTTTTAGGTTTTTTACTTTAGCTTTTGAACTGTCTCTCGTTCTGCTTGTGCAAACTTGTGACGCTTTCCTATTCTCTGAATATTCCAGCTGCCATCTTCAGTCTGCCATTCCTGTCAGACCCTACAGATTGACACATGGCCATCTCTTGCCTGCCAGTTCTGTCTCCACTTCACCTGCCAAGCTGATTTTGTTACCCCTAAAGCTTAGATGAAGAGTATCTTTTTCCTCTGTAGATGCGGAGTGTCTTTTCTCATCTACACCCCTGTGGAGAGCAGAGTTCACTTAAGTCAGGGTTAGCTTCAACAGTTAAGACTAATGTAATATTCATTCTTGCTTTGCAAACTCTTGCCTGAAATGGGAGATGCTGATCCTCATCCCTGTGGTGCAGTGCTACTAAACCCCACCAACTATGCCTAATTCAGAATGAATAACCAGCAGAATGTGCTTAGGGCTGCCCACCAGTCTGACTGTGATGTGCAGTGGGAGAAGCTCAACATGGGTTTCAAGAGGCAGCCATGCCTATCTCATGTCCCTCAGCAGCTCACACATGTGACCCTTCTTGGAACCTCAAGAGCTGCAGTAGGAGCAATGAGAGTGTGCAGCCCTGGCTGCTGGGGAGAGGGGCAGCTCTTTGGGTTACAGGAAGCTGTTATGTTGGCCATTTTTGCTAATGTGAACCTTGCATTTCCTGCTCTCACAACTGCTAGCAGTCACTAAATGGGCTGGAGCATCAATTCTTCCATCTCTCTTACCTCCTACCCAGAGGTCATAGTTATAACTGGTAGGGGCTGTTGCCAGAAGATTTGGTAGAATGAATATTTCTAATTCTACCAATGTCTAGGGATTAATATTGTGATGATGCATCAAGCTGCACTTCTGGAGTTAAATGTGTCTTTAACATGCATATCTAAAAATAGAAAATCTTCAGCACTGAACAAGATAGAGTTACTGCATATCTTGAGGCCTTTTTTCTATCTTTAACAAAGAAAATCTCATAAGTGGGTATTATGTTCTACCATTTTTCCTTTTTCCTCTAATGTCTGTAAGTGCATCCATCAACTACAGATGACTGTGCTGACCTAGACACCCTCTACTTTTTTTGCCTTTTTTTCCCCTTGCTTTAAACAAAAGCATGACAATAGAGTCTGTACCTAATGGTTTTAGAACTGCTATTAATCCATCCTTCATTCAAGGCTGATTGCTTTCAATCTTAGAACTATGCTTTAAATTGTGAAAGATGTTGTGAATGTCTTTTCATTATTAAAGGGTAGATGTGACTGAACTTAAGCACACCTATGCTGAAAATAGTCTATCTAAATAAAGCTTATGATAGATTTGAAGATGTATTTTTAAATAATCAGTATTCTTACTGAGTAAATAGAAAAAAATTTTCTGGACATGAAGCCTATCACAATAGTATGCTCTCTTTCAGATATGACTGTCTCAAACTTACTTCTGTTTTATTAAGTTGGAATTTTTGCAGTTATTTTTAGGTTTGTCCTGTCAAGCAAATAGCTTAATTGTCAACATTTCAGCATTAGGTGGTGATATGTGAAGTTAATGAGGAAAACTGAGATTGTTATTTGCTGTACTAAACTTCCCTGAAGCCTTTATTATTGACTGTAGAAGAAGAACCTGAAGTACTTGTTAAGGTTCATGCTTATTTAACTGTCACCATGGATTTCTTTTTCTGTAGGGAAGGCCACTTCATGGCTTGCAAACTGTAGTTAATGGTCCATAGTGACTGGTAGCAGATTATTTTGGATAAGATTTTTGCCTGAATAATTATCAGCTTTGTTTTTCCTAGCTCCTGTTTCATGTTCCCTTACTCTCTGTTGAAATAATTTAGTACTGGAAGGTCTTAACTTTTAAAGAATATTTTTTAAGAGAAGGGGAAAAAAAAAGGACAGTGCCAAATAAAGTGCTTAGATCAGGTAAGTGTTCACCATGTTGATTAAACTGTCAAATTCAGATGAAATTCTATTAGTTGTGTGTGTCCCTTGTACATACTGTGCCTTCTCCCTTTTGCTTTGAAGAAAGCAGTACTAGATACTACCTAGTTGTTTGGTTTTGATTGTTTCTTTTGTTTTCGTTTGGTTTTTTTTCCTGTTAACCTTTTATTCGCTGCTCTGATTTCCAGATTTGAAAGGGCACAAGAATGCTGATATAAGCCAAAAAGTAGTATAAGTGGAAAGGAAGTTGTCTTAATTTTTGATTCAAAAATAATACTGTACAGTGCAGTCAGGTTATGTGAACAGTTCTGACTTTTGGGGGAAAAAACCCACACCAGAGTGCATGCTGTTATTGTGCTCTACAGTGTTTTATGCAAAATATTAAGTGATTTCTAAAACCACAAAATAAAAGAAACAGATGAAATTGAATTTGAAAATTAAGCTAGCTTCTATATCCAGTGCACAGCGATGACTAATAAAACTGGGTCATTGTTGATGAAATTCTTGATTAACTCTTTCCTGCATGTTCATCACCTTCTTCCTCCCAGAACCCTCTCCCATGGTTAGGTTTTTATTCTGGATTTTAGATTGTTGTGTTGTCATGTCCACATCCACCTGTTGTGCTTGGGTTTGTTTTTTTTTGTTTGTTTGTTTGTTTGTTTGTTTGTTTGTTTGTTTTGTTGTTGTTGTTGTTGTTGTTGTTGTTGTTGTTGTTTGTTTTTTTTTGTTTGTTGGTTTGGTTTGGTTTTTTGTCTTTTTTTTTTTTTTTTTTTTGCTTCTACAAGACTGGAGAGGAGATGGGATGCAGTGGAAGTGGAAGTGTTTGTGTTTCTAGTTGAACTGAGCTGATGATGGAGATGATGGAGCACCCCATTTAATGATGTAGCACATTTCAGTCCCCAGTTCCTACTTGCTCTCATTTTACTGAGTTGGCAGCTCAGCTCTGACTTCATTGAGTTGATCAGTTTTTCATCCACTGGAATTACCTCATTTTGGCTTTTATTAACAATAAGGTTCTTTGTACTGGTGGATCAAGATCAACCAGTGAGATCTGTCCCCTTTGGCAATGTTTCCTTGTTAATTTGACTTATTTTAATTACTTTGCCATGCTGGCAGTTAGTAAGGAGAGTACTGTTTTGCTGCTTTTGCTGCTGAGAGGAGACTCTGTGGAAGTGCAATCTAAGTAGAGCTAGTGGGTGACTGAATCAGATTTGGAGGATGAACAGGGGATATCAGTCTTAAGAGATAACATTAATAACCAAATATATTTTGATTTTACACCATTTCACCATCTTTACCAGATGCTTCAGTTTGCCCTAGTGCAGAAGAGATGAGAATTGGAGGATCTTACAATTAAACTTTACAAGTATTTTTTATCCAGAGAAATGTAGCTGCCTTCTGCATCCAGTGTTACAATTATGTGAACAATGTAATGGGAAACAGTGAAATTATCCATCTCATACACTTCAATATGTGATTGAGCTCAAAGTATCAGAAGAAAAAGCCAAGGAAAGCATAGGCTGCCTGCAGGGACAGTGGGTGCGTGATGGAGATTGGGCAAGGTAGCAGGTTATGGGCAGCAAGAGGGAATTTGACTGCAGACGATGAAATATAGTACAAAGGAAGAATAATTTTTAGGATAAGTCTGAATATACCACTGTATTTATAAATGTTAAAATTGAGGAGGAGGTAACAACAGGAAATTGTTGCTGCTGCGTGCAAGTATACAAGAAGAATAAAGCTTCTGTGCTGACATAAGCAAGTAGGACTATGAAACAAGGCAGAACTTCAAACTTTCCTCCCTACTGTTTTGTTAATTGTTATTAATCTGCCACATATATAAACAGATTGACTGCAGCCTCTTCCTTAGCAAAGCTCCTATCAGTTGTTTTTCTTTTAATCCTGGTCTAAATAGATTGACATGGATTATTGTGTAAGGACAGTAAATTGAGTTCCATTGACCTTTGGAATCAGCATGAAATATAAGAATGTAAGTGATGAGCTTGAGGTGTTATTGATGTTTTAATCAGTGAAGTAATACAAAGCAAAAACTATATGTGAATATTTCTTCTCTACTTTCACTTTTGAGATTAATTATCACACATGTTTTTATGATTATTAGTGAAAGTCTTAAAGACCAGTGAATTTTGTTAGAAAAGTTATTCTGATTTCCTTTTTTTATGCTCTTGAAGCATATATATATATATATATATCAAGAGCTTAGCTCTTAGCAAATCTCCCATGATAAGTAATTGTGATTGTACTAGCAAGTACTTTCAGATTGTACCAGAGTACTTCAGTGCTTCTTATGTGCATCTGCTAATAATTTTGTGTAGTAAAATAATAAAAGGTTATAGTCTTGTGTTCAATGAAATAAGACAGCAGCGGGATAAAAGTGAGGAAGAAACACCCATCTCCATGAAATCTTCTCCACGAGAACATAGAAGGATATTTCTTTGCATGAAGTAAGCCTTCAAAGGAGGAGATTGCTTCTCATTTAGGGACAGTTCAAATGTTTTTGGCTTAAGAGTGGAAAACCATTGTTGACTAAGGAGGTTTTGGAAGTGTCCTCATAAACAGTGTCCTGGTAATAACATGTTAATTTGTAATTGTATGGTGGTGGTACAACTGTGTACAAGCCATGATTGTCTCCATGTGGGAAACTTGAATCACAAAGTGAAATGGGAAAGAAATGGGAAAGTGGGGGGCTGACTGTGCTATTGTATCTCAGAGCAGTTGGGCTCTGGTGAGCCCCAAACAGAACAGCTTAAATGTATTAGGTGAGACAGGGCAGGTGAGAAAGAAAATGTGAAAAGTACTACACACCTCTTAGAGAAAGCTGAATTTCTAAAAGCTGGAAGACCCTGAAATGCAGTGCCTTGCAAAACTCTCTGGGACTGTTGAAGTGCTGCCTGTCAGTAGATGGTGCTCTTTATATCAGCTATTTACTGTTGCTGCCTGTGTTTGGCCGTGCTCTCATATAAAAGATCTGGTAACATTCTTTAACAGATCATTTCTCTGCATTCTGATGTGTGGGAGATTAGAAAATGGTATCTTCTGAGGTTATTCCAAAACAAACCAAAACAAAGAAAAGAACTGTTTCTAGATGCCTTTGAAACATCCTCCATCCTTGAATTTTTTCAATGACTTCTGCTTGTGATTGTGTACTGTTTTGATTTTGGACAAATTCATAAGCTTCCAGCGTAAAACCCTTGAACAGACATTGTGGATTGGAGAATATCCTGCAGACTAATTCAGTTAGGCAACTGACCTGTAAAACACTGCAATAGCGTGGTCTAAAATAAAATTGCAAAGCAGATTTGTCAAGCCACTTGTGATTTTTAAGTTTTCTTTTGCGTGTTTACTTTGTAGTTTTACCTGCTGCTTCTGGATAGATAGGAAGTAGTTTATTTTTAAATGTAATGCTTCTTAGAAAGGGCTTAAATGAATCAGTGCAACTGTGAGTTTTACCTGGAGTCATTTATGCATCAGTAATTGGATGGATATAGAAACCTGCATAAAAATGAAGATTTCCTTATTAATGTGATTGGAGCGTGTATATTTTATTATTCGGAAAATATGCCAGCTCTAAAGGACAATATGTTAAATGTGTTAATTGTTTTAAAGTATCACTTGCCAAAGGCTGCTGTTGGGACAAAAGCCCTGATCTGGGCAGCAGAACAGCATGGCAGAAATGCAAATACGTTTAAAGCTACGTGTGTCTTTATGCTGTGGTCTTGCAGAACATCAGCTACTTAGCCAAGAGTTAAATTTTGGCTTGTGAGATGGATTTGCCCCTGGAGTGAATCTTGAGAACTGCCTGCTGTTCACTGTCTGAACTACTGATCTTTCTGCAAAGAGAAACTGAAGGATTAGTGTGAATGTTTCATGTAGTCTTAAACTGCAATCAAATGGTCTAGTAAAGAGAAGGGAACTGAGTTTCTTTCAGAAATATAATTAAAATACTTCCAGTTCTTATGCAGGGCCAGTTTGTCTTCCCCGGACATTAATTTAGTTATCTCGTTACAGATTTCTCTCCAGAAAAGATACATATGCTGTCACCACTACAGCAGATTAATATTGTTCCTTATTATGCTAAATTTACCTTCCTTTAGCCCTTGCCTCACTTTCATCTCCTTAGGACATAAGTTGCTTATATTGAGGTGAGGTGGCATTATATTTTTGTTGGAAACCTCAATGCCACATTTCTGTGTTGTCACATCTCATGGGTGCCTTCTCCAGGAAGATGTTGCTGGAACATTTTGGGCATATCTGGGCTTTATTTTTTAATGCTGCCTGGAACTGAAGATGCAGATCTTCACTGGCATTCCTCCCCTGCTTAGCCTCTCTGTAGTGCCTGCTGGATGTTCCTGGGAATGTGTGCTGGTTTTAACACCTCAGGAAATCAAACTCCAAATGAGCCATTCTCCATACAGTAAAAGAGGGGCAAAAAAGGAGAGGCTATGGGTCTCTCATAACAATTTGCTAAAAGCCCAAAGAAATGGAATAAGATGTACACAGTAACAACAGTATTAACAGCAGAAGAGCCTGGCCTTAATGGATCCCAGTGTGGGGGATAAAAGGGCATTGCAGTGCTTAGGTTCTTTTATGAGTATAGGACTTAATAAGGATGATAAGTAAATACAGGAATTCCCTTATTAGGGAGAGAAGATTAATTTCTCAAAAGTAAATAGCAATAAATTGCATTGACATCAGAAGTTCTCTGCTTGTTTTGAAAAATAAGTGATAGATCTGCCTTCTAGATAATTTATTTGAGAAATCCACAGGCATTGCAATGTTCTTGCATGAATCAGATGGTTGGGCTAATCTGCCTCTTCTGTCAACATCTGCCTTTTTTTCTCCTGTTTTTGCTGGATGTCTTATTTGGGAAGCAAGAGATTGACCTGTCAGGTCAGGCTCAGACCTTTTCTTATTTGTACTTACATACTATAAAGTTGTTCTCCTCAAAATGTATTTGGCACAAGAAAACATAGTTAAGAGTCAACTGGCAAAGATACCTAGAAAACTTTGATTGCTTCTGGGGTCTAAAATGCCTTGGCTTCTGTACCTGCCTTCTGCATATGAATGAGCCTATCCATAAAGACTGAAAGTTGGCATGGAAAGGTTATACTACTTCTTACAGTGCAAGCCTCTTAATTGGCACATCTGCTGGAAACAAAGGTGCCAAAAATGTGATTCACTCAGAAGAAGCAGACCTTGTAAGAAAGAATGTCATTTAATAGGGATTAAGATCCTCTGAGGGCGTTGGATGTTCTCCTTGTACAAATGTACCATTGCTGAGCTAATGACAGAATTAACCTCACTACTTGCTAACCTGAGGTCACAGCTTTTATAGCTCTTCTCATATAGAAATGCTTCTCTGTTTGTATGTTTAAGATGAAAAAATGAACCATCTACCTCTGATATACAGCAGCTATTAAAAAATACGCAACAACTCAACAGTGTTGAGTAGCTTCTCAACAGAATACTGTAATTATAAATGGAAGCAGTGAGGTGTGGTCAGTGCTGCACAGATTTATTATGCCAGGGAAATTCCATTAGTAAATCCCCAAAATAAAAAATAAAAAAAAAATGCCAGTATCATTAATGACAGCTCCCCAGAGAAAGGTAATACTGCTTTGGCAAAAGAAATATTATGCCATTGATGTGTATTTCTTTAAAAAGCATGTCACCAAAAACCACATAACCCCCACTCAGGTAACCAATGTTATCTGAAATCTCTGGAAAGACTAGGATACTGCTCTGTACCTCTTCCTGCCCCTCTCCCCCCCATTAAAGATCTATTTGTATTGTAGTTGAATCCCTAGTAAAGAAAATTATTTTTATAAGCTGCTATTAATCTACACATCATAATTTTTAACTGCCACATTTCAGTTCATAGCCATGTTAATATGGATAATGTGAATATGAAACAAGTACATTTAAAACTGTCATGGTCCTGTCTAGTTCTTCTCATTTCAGGGCAGCTTGCTTTGTGTTTCGTACTGCTAATAATTGGTAATTGAGCTGTACTTGAAAGGATATAGTTAAGTGACTGAAGAACTGTAGATAAGGTATCATCAAATACATGTACTTATGAGTCAGATGCAGTCTCATGATTTACAAAACAAGTGTTGGCTGACCAACTTCCTTTAACTCTTTTTACTAAATTTGCAAGTGTAGATTCAGGACTTTGTTCTGTCCTTCATATCTCTGCATTTTTAGCTCTTGGTTTTGGCTGCTTATTTTTCTCTAAGTAAAGGGCAACACGATTTTAGTATATTATTTATAATTTTGTGCAAATTAAGCATTTTTCCAGTCTAATTTGGCAGTGGATTTTGTTGCTCTACAGGCTGTATTTTAGGTAATAAATAATAAGGCTCTTAAATTTGGCAAGATTAAAAATACAGGTTTTTTACATTAAGTGAATTTTAAAACATTGTATGCTCTGATTTGAATTTGGACATCAAAACCTAAAATTGATGATGCTCCTGGTCCTACCTGTGATTTTATAGTTGACCTGTCTGTACCAGTTGTGGCTTTCAGGATTTTTGATAGCAATTAGAATGATGTTAGACTCTTGACAATGCTGAGGAGTGCTCTCCTTTCTCCTTTTTCATTCTGACATTTCAGTTTTTCACAGTTTGCTGATAGTGCCACTGCCATTTATATCAACACCTGCATCTGCCAGTCATGATTCTTGCTTTCAGAGTGGGATATTTCATGGAAAGAGAGAACTCTCATGGGAAATGTGTCACTTTATTTATCTTTGCCTGTTGTTCTGATTCTGCCTTTATCCTGATCAGGATAATGCTCGGTGGTATTATTTGGACAAGTTTAGCCTTTCCTATTGGTGGTTATACTTGCAACCTTCAGAGGGACTTAACTCCTTCTGCCAACTTCTCTATTTTTGGATGAGTCTCATTATATTTCATACCTGCCCTCCCTCCTCCCTCCCTTGCAGTCTGTTTGTAGTACACCTGTTTGTGGTGCTGGTACAGAAGGTGCTGCATTGGCTCAGTCCTGCTGTTGCTTGGGAAAGCCTTCCTCTGTTCAGTCTTTGAACAAGTGGTGGTGCTGCACAGATTTGGTACCCTGAGGTAGAAGTTCCCACTTGTGCTGAGCTGGCTTCAAACACCACCAGAGCATTGTCTTGGCAGGTACAGCCCTTTTTAGCCCACTGGAGGCAACAAAGAGCAGCCACTGAGTGAGGTGGGCCTTGGTGCTGTGAAAAGATGGAGAGACTCAGGAAGAGACAGGAGGCAGTGAACCACTGCTGCTAATGTAGGAGGGAACCCGGTAGCAGTGGCATTTTTTTCTCTCCTTTTCCTTCAGGGAGAGGAAGGACAGGAACAGAAAATCTACTTTACAGTACTTTTTTCACTTCTCTCCTACCTTCCATTACTTCCCTGTCAGTCTCCAGTCTTTCCCCTACCTGGTCCTTTCTGTCCTGGTCCTGTTCATTGAGTGCTCAGAGCCCTGAGCTGGTGCTGCCCCAGAATCCTCAACTCCTCTAACTTTCTTCTTTTGCCCCCAATACCAGAAGACTGTCACCATCTGTTCAGTGGCTTTCTGATCCAATTCAAGTTTTAAAGATTCAATATTTTATCAGCAATCTTTTTAACATTCAGTCTTATAAAAGATAAGCTGTCTTGCAGTATTTTCCATGTTTGTTTGTTTTGTAATTGGCATGTTTCCTTTGGTTTGTTGTTTTCACGTCTTCTTCGTATTAAGATTTTCAACAATGCAGATGGGAACACAATACAATGGAGGTTTCAGTGGTTTTATGTCTTCTTATTACTGTAATTTTCTTCTGTCTTTGCTGGAAAAATCTATAAGTATAAACTATCTGACTACCTGAGAAAATGTATTTCTAAACCAAAATGTGCCCTTTCAAGATTTTTCAGTATTTTAAGATAACGCATTCACAAGTGTGGTTCCTTTTTTTTTTTTTTTTTCCAGAATGCAAAGCCACATTTATGTTAGCTGTTGATTCTCAATTCTGTATAAGCAGTTTAATGTTGGAGAAGTAATTTGGAATATATGAAATTTTCTCAGCTTTAGAAATATAACTCAAGCATGTTCTTAAAAAATCATGCATATGAAATTCTTACTTGGCATTCTTGCTCCTGCTGCTTCTTGTCATAAAGTGATGAAGACAATTCTTGTAGTCTTGTTTCTGGAGCAGCCTGAAAGATTTCATAACTTAGATGGTTCCTGAAGCTGTGTAGTTAAGTTCCCTGCTTTATATGTCTGCGTCAGATACACATAAAACTTTATTTTTATAATTTTTAAATACATCATTGACCATTTGTAGTTTGCTTGCAGGAGGCATTGTGTTTTGATTTAAGAAATATCTTCTCCTCAACTTGATGTATGAAACAATCCCATTTCTTTCCTTCCAGTCTCTTCCTCTAAGTACAGACACATCAATGGTTTTCTGACCCATTTTAATGTTTCCTGCCCCAGCTGTATTATTCTGTATTATTCCTGTGACAGCCACCCATACTGCTCTCTCTCCATCCCTGCTAGGTCACAATGACCATACTGCTTCTTTCCTTTGCTCATCTCATATTGCCCCTCACAGCTGTGAGTCCCCTTTGCCCTTGAACTGCCTGACTGGGTTAATACAATGGTTCAGCATTGGGCAGTTGTGTTTGAAGCACAGCTGGAAGAATCCACACTGCTGGTCTAATAAATTGTGGTGCTTCTCCTTGTAGCCTTGCCTTGCTTCTGTTCTGTCCTATTTCCAGCTGGAATAGACTTGGTTTTCTTCCTAGTCACTGGTACAGTGCTGTGTTTTGGACTTAGTAAGAAAATAATGTTGGTGACACATGTATGTTTTGGTTGTTGCTAAGCTGTGGTTGCCCTGAGTCAAAGAGTTTTCAGTGTCTCATGTGCTGCCTGTGGGAAGCTGTAGCAGAAGCTGGGAGGGGGCATGGCCAGGACAGGTGACCTGAACTGAGCAAAGGGATATTCCATTCCATAAGATACCACTTTTAATATGAAAACCTGGGGGTGGGTGTTGGCCAGTGTGCTGGTTTTGTTGGGGGTAGAGTTAATTCTCTTCACAATGGCTGGTATGGGGCTATGTTTTGGATTTGTTGATAATACAGAGATGTTTTTGTTATTGCTGAGCAGGGCTTGCACAGACCCAAGGCCTTTTCTGCTTTTCATATGGCCACAGTGGTGAGGAAACTGGGAGTGCCTGGGAGGTTGGGAGGAAACACCCAGGACAGGTGACCCAAAATGGCCTAAGGGAAATTCCAGACCATATGACATCATGCTCAGGATATAAAGTTTCGAGGAAGCAGGAAGAGGGGGACGTTTGAGTGATGGTTTTTGTCTTCCCAAGTCACTGGTGCATGGGCCCTGCTCTCCTGGAGATGGCTGAACACCCCTCTGCCAGTGGGAAGCAGTGAATTAATTCCTTGTGCTCCTTTGCTTGTGTGTGTGGCTTTTGTTTTCCCTGTTAAACTGTCTTTATCTCAACCCTTGAGTTTTCTGTCTTTTACCCTTCTCTCCTTGACCCCACTGGTGAATGAGCAGCTACCCTGGGGCTTGGCTGCTGGCTGGGGTTAAACCATGATGTCCAGAAGGAGCCAAGCACTGGGGATGGGCTGGTTATTGCTGAGCACGTGGTGAGCAACTGTATTGGGCATCCCTGTTTTACTGGGGGGTTATTTCTTTTTCTTCCCTTCATTTTAATCACTAGTATTATTATCATCATCATTATTAAAATTTTTACTGTTAACAATATTACTATATTTTACTTTGTTTCACTTATTAAACTCTTCTTATATCAGCCCATGAGTTTAACTTTTTTTTATCTGATCTGTCTCCCCATCCCACTGGGGGAGTGAGTGAGTGGTATTTACTTGCTGGCAGAGTCTAAACCATGACAGTCCTTTGACCAACACAGCTGTAACAAAATTGGTTCTGCTTTGTCTTTTTCCAGTTAAACTGAAAATCCCAGAGCATAATCTCTCAAGATGTATATTGGAGCAGAATCTGCCTTAATGCTTTCAGCAGTGCCTTTTTTATCCATCTGTTTCATACAAGAAACTGTAGGGTCTGACTTTGGGTGAATTTGAATGTAAATACGCATTGAGTATTCGTACGTGTCAGGATGAGTATGTTGGCAAACCGGATGTTACAAACAGTATGAGACAGCCTTATTCCAGCAAACCTGCAGCCCTGTTTGACTGAGCACCCTCATCTCCACAATCCCTGACTTTTGTAACCTGAGCAGATTTGTAAATACACAATATGTTAGTGTTGGAGAAGCACTTTCAAATAGCTTGTGTCAAAGTATGTAGCATAGTTTAAATTATGAGATTGAATCCTTCGTCACTCAAACATACAGAGGCCCTTTCTTTCTGGAGTAAAATATGATAAATAAAGACAAAGAAATTCTGGTGAATAAATTGACCTTCAAAGCTGGCAGGCTTGGTAAATTACTCCTGGAAGGCTGAAGAGATAACTTGTCCATCATTGCTTAGGAAGAGCAGGGCTTGATAGCTGATGCTATTCTGAATACTGAAATACACGCTCTAGTAATGCACAGGCTGTAAGTTTGATTTGTTTCTTTATTTATTCTTCAGTTAGTGATGTTGAGTATCTTCCCTGCACCATGGAACAAAGAGAGCATGGAATTTTGTTATGTAGTAAATATCTTTTTTCTTCTTCTTGGCAGTCATTTTTATAATTTGAGATACATATTACAAAAGCTGGAGTTGGGCTATCTAGAAGAAAAAGTTTGTCACAAAATCCTGAAGAAACAGGTTTTCCTTAAATATACAAGAAAAGATCAGAATACTGTAGATTTTATTTCTCATTAAATCTATATCTGGCACAAGACTTGGCATAGCATTTGGCAAGATTAAAACTATTACAGAGTTGCCAGCAAAGGGTGATCTTAGGATGAGTTTAAGTCAGGAAAATTAAAAGGAAAGCCAGACCAAAGGTATTTTTTAATACATTATTTTATTTTAATTAGTTTGAGCCTATTTTTTGACTGAGCTGATAAACAGAAATAAAGCAAAACATACTATGTGTTTCACCTGTCTAGGTAGTTCATATGTAGTTAATGGCAGAGGTGTCTTTTTGTAGATATGTTTAGGGTACAGGTAATTTTCTTCGGTTTACTGGGAGGGTTTTTGTAAGAGATCTAGCCTTCAGAGCAGGGAAGAAACTAAAAAATTAATTTTGTGGAAGGAAAGCATATTTTTAAGAGCCTTTCATTTGGAGTATCTGGTTAGAAAATATTTTGGGTATGATCTTCTAAAAATGAAAGCACAGACATACTTTAGATCCATTGCTTTAAACCCCTTTTATTCCTGTAACTCATCAAGGCCTTAGCAATTAGAAAATTAAATCTAACAGTTGATGTTGTCAGTGTAAAAAATATCCTCTTTGGGCTTAAGTTATAAACTTGAATATTTCTATCATAATTCCAAACATAGAAGAAATCAGCATGAATGTTTGCTGTGCAGTGATCTGTATATTACACAGCAAAAAAGCTATGTTTGAAACCATCTTTCAGTTCTGTAGGCACAGAGGAAGGGATGTGTTAAATTTGTACTCTAATTTTAATGAACTTGTACTTCAGATATTTAATATGATGGTGCTTAAACCTTTTAAGAGGACAGTAGTTACTGAACTGAAAAGAATAGCCTCTTGTTTTAAACAAACATTGGCGCTGCTTGTGTACTTTCAGCTAGGAATAAATAGATTGTAAGTCTGTAGGTAGCATATTTGTGCACAAATATTTATAATTTAAATATTTTTGTGATGTACAAGAAAAATCATTAACCACTTATTTTTAAAGGGATCATAGACTTTTTTCTAGTCTTCAAAATTCCAGTGCAAAGAAAAATATCTTTAAATTTAAGCAGTATCACGTATAAAGATAAGACAGTGAAGTTTTGAGCCTGTTATTCAGAGTTTTCTATGGAATCAGAGAGACTGGCTGTGTCACATAGCTATTTTTACTTGTTTATTTCTTTGATGTAATTTGAGAAGGGCATGAATTTATATCTGCATGTAACAAAAAATCACCTAACTGATAGCATAATATTGGACTCTTCATTGAAATTCAGTTTCTTCTATGACTTAAATAGCAGTAACAAGAATGCCAGAGAAGTTTGAGGGCCCGTTGACCTTTTGAGTTGCATGAGGAACTGGGAGTTACAGGGCAGTGCTCTCTTTACAGAGGCTGTGCCTTCTCCGGACCAGTGTGGGATCCTGTGTGTGTAGAAGGCTGATGAGCTGCTCAGAAAGGGTAGTGGTTGGGCAAGTGCTCTCCTGGCTTTTGTGCACCCTCAACATTTCTGGAAGTTTCTTCTTCTGTGGAGACCAAGTCTGTCAGTCAAGCTTCTGTATTTTTGTGGGTGGCGGCAGCAGCATCGAAGACTGATTTTTTGTGGTGGTTTTGTGCATTATTATGATACCTCTAAATATGGATGATGCCAATAAGCATGTTTGAAACAGGATTCATATTTCTGAAGAGTCTATTTTTTCTTCAAATCAAAAAAGGCTGAGCTAGGAGATGTGCATTGTATTATATATTCAACCATGATTTTCCTACTGTTTATTTAACTTTGACACAGGTAATAAACAAAGGACAGGGACAACTGGACATGAGAAACTCAAGACACATTTGCCTGCTGGATTTTTAGGTCTGCCATAATCCCTGGCCCGAACTTACTATCTTTGCATGACATACTTTATGGACTTAATAGGGCATGCAAAGCACAAGCTTAAAACTGCTTTGGTCTTTAGGGCTTCTGGTAATGAAAAATTTCAAAGCAACTTGTAAAAGTCTGTCTGACAAAGCACATCTCAGTAAATGCTGGGATAAACCCTGGTTGGTGACGTTGAGGGAGTCTGTCATGGATCCTAATGGAGAAGATGGGTTGAGACAACATTCCCCTTCACCTCAAATTTGCCCAGAGAAACTTCTCTTGAAGCTTTTACACCACCAGGGATCTGGAGGACAGTATTCTGCATGCATAGCATTGAAACAGACATTTTGATTTTATTCCCTAGACTCATTCCTTGACAAAATATGAAGCAAATGTATATACTGATATTTACACCTACTTACATCAGCAGTATCCAATGGGAAACATTTATTATTGGTAATAAATGCCCATCTGCTTAAAGTTTCTTTAGTCTTCTAGGCAGATTGTGTTGAAAAAAAAAGTAAAAAATTTAAACCACTTTGAATTTTTTTTTTTTTTTTTTTGCCTACTTTGTCAAAGTTTTAAATTCCTGTATTTCAGATAGCCTAGAACTCAGCAATCTTGTATGGTTAAAAAAAGTATATGTGCTAAGGTAAATTGTTTGATTAAATGAAATATTACTTTACACATATAATAAGGCAACCAATTTATTAATATATGTTTATAAACTGCTAATCTATTACAAAACTGAATTCTAAGGAAAGTATTGAATAGTGTTCTTTTTAAGAATTGTTACTCATTTAAAAAGGATCAATTGATTTAAATGGGAGTTCTACTTACTTTATGTAAAGGTGATTGTAGGAAAGTTAAAGGTTAAAAGGAAGCAGAAAAACCATAGCTACTTGTAAACATCATTCAAATTAGGAATTTTGTCAGCCAAGATGTTCAGTATGGATCAATATCACCAGTTCCATATCCATTGCTGTGTAGTCTCCTTTTCCCAGGCAAAACCAGTCTCAGGCTTGTTGGCACTAAAAGCCTTTGTTGCAAGATCTTTTGTCATCGTAGTTGAGGACAATGCCTGGCCTGAGGGTACTCCTGGTCTTCTGGGATTATATCCAAACTGGGTCACAAAGGTACAACTCTCCTGTGAGTTTGAAGTATTCAAAATGGGCATCTGTTATACTTTGGCTGTAGTCATTGGCCACTCTTGAAACTATGTATTCAAGTGCAGTATGGTTCTGTGATGCAAGGAACATGAATGCAATGGAAAATAACGTTAAAAAACCTTTCACTGTGTGTGATTCCTGTGTGATGAATTTGAACAGCATACAGCAGGTCTTGTGTAATGGGCTGGCTATTACTGGGCATCTCTCAGAGCAGCCCCTGTTTTGCATTTAGTATTTTAATATTGTATATGGAGGTCACAGATTAATATTTCTGAAATTTGTGTGCAGACTAAGCATTATTTCTGTTCTTCATTCTGTGTTCCTAGTCTGGGACTGTGAAGCTGACCAAGCCTGTGGCGTTATGGACCCAGCAGGATGTCTGCAAATGGCTGAAGAAACATTGCCCTAATCAGTATCAAATCTACAGTGAGTCATTCAAACAGCATGACATAACTGGTAAAGTATGCACTATCAGAAATATTTTACTTACTTAAAATGTGGTGAATTGTTTTACTTTGCTGTTAATAGATTGGGATTGTGCCCTGAGGGTTTTTTGTTGAATGTGTGACTAGAGAGTTGCAAGGTTTAGAGCAGAGGGAATATTCCAGCTTTCATAGGATGTGGTAAGTGATACCTCATTTCTTTAAAAGATAGCTTCAGATAGTTCAGGGTCAATATAATAAGGAAAGAAGTCAGTCTGTATGTGGGTAAAGGCCTCACCCTGTTCATTCCAAATTGAAAAAAAAAACCAATAAAACCCAACCATTAAGAAACATCCTATGAGGAAAATGTAATTTGTTTAAATTTTCTCTTTTGTTGAGGTGCTTGACCTTGAATTCATTTTCTTTTTTGTGCCTCTCCCCACTCTTTTTAGAAAAAAAAAAAAAAAATCTTCGTGTTCTTAACAAGTAGGATGGGAGTGTTCCCAACTGAGCCTCTCCCTTAGCCTGAAGCAGGATCAGTACAGCAAGTTAATTTCTGACGGATGTTTGTCTAGCTTTGTTCTGGAAAACTTGCGATGGAGCAGATTTTTGCATCTCCCTATTCTAGTATTTTATAGTTCTTAAAGTCAGTGTTTTCCTAGGATCAACCTAAAATCAATCTAAACTATTATTTCCAGCCAACAAAACTGGTTTATGTCCCAAATGTGGCTTGAGTACAACCAACTGATCTTTCTTGGTGTCTTTCTGTCACTGTATAGGGTACTGCTTCTCAGTAGCATGTACTTTCCTTGCCTAGTCTAAAAAATATTTATTTGTTCTATCATGGTTACTCCACAAATACACACAGAACTTCCAAACCTTCAAAACTGTGTCTCTTTTCTTAGAAGAATATATTGAAAGCAAAATTTTATTTTTTTCTTATTTACTTTGAAAATTGATATTGATTCTGTTGATCTGGTTGACGTTAACTTCTGCTCAGTTTGCTGTAGTTTTCTTTTGGCTGATAACTTTGAATTGGTGTGAATTTAGCAAATATGACTTGGGACTTAAATAGCAGTTTTGCTCATATACCAAACAGTAATTAATCTGTAAAAAACTGAATATAGAGCACTGATTTGTTCTCTGCAGTGGTGGTATACAAAACTGGAAATTGGCATTCAGCCATGTAACGTTAAGCAGAAATTAAGAGTTTCACATACAAATCTCAGTCTTGACATTAACGCGTTGTTAGCTGATATGTGTTTCAGTCACTGTCTGATCATGTACATGTGTACTTGTATTGTTTCCAATTTTACCTTCATTCCTGTTGCTATTTTCTTTTTGATAATGTGAATTATTGCAAACATGACAAACTGCTCGTGTTTGTTTACTATGTAGCCATAAGTACAAGTACACACACGTAAGAGGTGGTTTGTATTGGTTTGCTGAGTGTTAAGGTTTAGTACATAACCATTGTGCCCATTTCCTCTGTCACCATCTGCTGAATGCAGTCTGTGGGAATGTAGACTCCACCCATGTGTACAGAGCTGATTGCATCCAGAGCACTACCAGAAGAAAATGAAGCTATTTCAAAATATTTCCCAGTACTGTTTTACTATATTCTCTTTCTAGAATTAAGGCATTGTGAGATGAAGTTGAAAGGAAGACGTATTTTCATTTCAGCATAAACTGTGATGGAAACCTTGGAGTTTCATTGCAGATGTGTGGAACTTTAAACTTTATAGACCTCTATGAAAAAGAAGAGTTGAGATCCATCTTTCTTGCTTTACACAAAAGAGGAATAGGGAAAATATTGGTACGAGTGTTAGAAAGTAAATCTGCAGGAGAGAAAAGAACTTCAATTCAGCAACTACCAAAGAAGAGACACAATCAATATCTGTACAGATTTTATAAAAGTATAATGTGATAATATTGCGAATGGAATCATTAACTCAGGAGGATGTTTCCAGTGCTGTTGGTCCCCATGACTCTGATTATTTGAAATCTCATAAAGGGAAAGAACAGTGGATTTGTGACTCAGATAAAGTAGAACATGGAGGGAGCATGGAAACTAATGTTAAGATTGAACCAAGGTAGTGTAACTATTCCCAGGTATGGCTGTGGAAAACTGATGTGATTGTTGAAAATTTCTCAAGAATTAATGTGACTTTACAGGATATTTTGATATGGAAAAATATGATGGAAAAGTTCTTAAAGAAAGTGACACGAGAAGGATATTTAAACTTTATTTGAAGATAAAATCTAAGGCATGGTCATAAGCCAGGAAAATAATCCTGAACAAACATCTAAGAGTTGATAACTGTAGATGTTGACAAGTGTGGCTTTTACTTGAGACTTCCTGATTACAGTTTATTGAGTTGTGGACAAAGATGCAACCAAAACTATTCTTTTCTTTAGAAATTTAGACCTTTTTACTACTTCTGACAAAGAGCAGCTGCAGATGTATAAGAAAAAATCCTTCATCTGGAAACTTACCTAATAAGAAAGATCTTCATGTTAACAGAGATCTTGAGATGTCATCGGGTGCGCAGAGTGTACTCTCATCAGATTTGCAGATGACAGCAATATTTGGGTACCAGTCTACAGACAGTAGGGACTGTCTGTAGGACATTGTAGGGACAATCCATTGGGATCTAGGCATGGGGAATAGACACAGGCAGGAATGCATCAACAGGACCCTTATGAAATTCAACAAGAGCAATTGCAAAGTTGTGCCACTAGGAAGACCAAGGCTCTTGCACCCCACTGCAGCTGGGGCTGACTGGCTGGGAAGTGACTCTGGTGAAGAGGACCTGATAGTCTGGAAGACAAAGTGAGCCAGTGTTGTGCCTTGCAGCAGAGAATGCTGTCACTATCAACAGGAACACAGTAACCTGATCAAGAGTAGTCATTATTCCCTTTACTCTGTACTTAGACTACAGTTCTTGGATCTCCAGTGCAAGTTAGGATGAGGGCTGCAAAGATGCTCAGGGCATCTTGCCTGTGACCAGTGGAGTGAAGGAGCTGGGCTTATTCAGCCTGGGGAAGAGGCAGCTTTCTGGGGTGGGATGGGGGCACTAGCAGCAGCCCCCACTATACAGAAGGAGGTTGTCAAAAAGATGGAACCCAACCCTTCACGGTGATTGATGAGAGACATGAGGCTGAGGCTGAAAATAAGGAGAAACTTCCTTCCCCCATGATGACTTTCGAGCTTTGGAATGGGTTGCTCAGTTTCTATCCTGGGAAAGTTTCAAGCCCCAGCTTGGTAAAACCTTGAGAAATCCAATCTGGTTTCATAGCTGACCTTGTTTTAAGCTGGATGTTGGACTAGAAATCTTCTGGAGTCCCTTCCAATCTGAAACCTTCTATGGTCCTGTGATTTGTTGAGAACTTACTGAGTACCTCACATCCAGCCAGTGAAATGCATTTTGCAACCAGTTAGGGAGAATTAAATACAGAATAGTCTAATAAGAAACTGGGAGATTTTTTAATACATTAAATCCTTGGATTCAGGGAGTGGAGCATATAGTTGACTTATTCAGCAACAGGTGGGAAGTATTTTAAGGTGTTGGACCCAGAGACAGAACAGAAAGAATTTGAAGAAGTAAGAAGATGGACTTTGCTCTGTGTGCATTTGTGACTTTGAATTTGCTGGTCAGCAGATGACTGGGGATTTCTACAGAGATGAGTTCTTTGATGATCTTACCCTGTACCGTTGAAGCAAATGAAGATTTTTCCAATGTCTCAGCATTAACAGGAACAAGACTGGGTGTAGAATGACTAAAGAATAATGATTTTGAGGTAAATGGTCCATTGACAAAGTAAGAAAGCAGATGTGTAAGTAATTGTTTATAGATGTGTGATTTAGAGAGAGGAAGGTATGAAGGAAGACAGGAAGGAAGGAAGGAAACCCTGCTTCCCTGCTTCATGTTTTGTTTTTACAGCATGTTCCCCAGTGTGCTAGTGCACTCTTCAGAGCAAGAGATTTTAATGCTATGATCATTAAACAAACCAAAATTTTGTCAAAGTAATACCCAAGAGGTACCTTGGTCCAATTGAAGGAATTTCATAGGAGGTACTTGAAAAGACTAAAGCCTTTTGAAATTAATCTTTTAAGAAAGAAAGGAACAGGACTCAAGAAAACCTCATTTTAGTTTTAGAAGGGACCAGAACTTTTGAATATTCATTAAATAGGTACCTTGGAAAATGAAATATTAACTGATACTGAAAACCTGCTGCAAATAGTCTTAAAATCTAAGTCTAGATTTTCAAAAGATGCTTGTATTAAATAAGCTTTATTGACATAAATAAGCTTTATGACATGACATTCATATAAAACCATGCTTTCAAAATCAGCATTGATTATTTTTTTTCACTTGAGTAATATATTTATAGATGTTAGGGTTTATCGTATCAGATTAAATGCTCTAGTTATTTAGCATTTTAGTGAAGAGATAGTCTCATGGTTTAAGATACTACACTGGAATTTGGAGATATCTTGTCTCTGTTTCTGGTCACAGCCTACCCTTTAGATTGTTATCAGTAGAGACATGTTTATGATCAGGTGTAAGACTGATACCAAGCAGAGAAGGTCCTGGGTTAGGTCAATGTGTTGTAGGAAAAGTACTTAAGCCTCCTTTAAAAGTATTAAAGTTTCTCTTTGCGTGGTCCCAAACTGAAGCAAGTTTTGACCATTCTTCAGTACCGTCATAGATCTCAGAAAGCACCTTAATTGTGTCCAAATTGAGGGTATTTCCAATAAAGTAGAAGTTACCTTTCTTGTTTTGGATGTGACAGTGCTCTTCAGCACAGCAGATGTCTTCTGCCAAGCAGTGTTAGTCTGATAGTGGAGAGCAGAAGCAACTTTCATCTGCAGCCATCTCTGCAAAGCCTTTCCTTTCTCTGTGGTGCAGAGCATAAACCAGCCTTACCCTCAGTCCTTATTTATGCCACTTTTCCATGCTCTTTCTGTGAGGTCTTAACAGCAGTGTTGGTTGGTGGGCTGTCAAGTCAATCCTGACTACATGCATCTGCAGTTTGAAAAATAAAATAAAATTACTGCTTCACCCTGGAGAGAGCTTTTATTCTGCTGTCTGGATAAGGTCAGGCCTATTTGCAGCATTCTTTGTGGAACTGTGATGCTTGTGTTGGAAAATGTGAAGGACTGAAGAGTTTTCCCTGTTTCATACTTGGCTGCTCTCAGATTTTTAACATGTGGAACACATCGAAGAGTGATGAGTGTCGGGATAAGGCTTCTGTTTGCATAATATGTGGCAACTGTTCTTTTTGCATGGAAGAGTATCAGAAATATATTGATGTAACCCTGTATTTATATAGCATAAAATTGAAAGAAGTTGGAAAAGTAGAAATATTTTTTTCAGTATTCAACCTCCTACTGACATAGAAAATTTTGTGTGAAAGTAATCTTCTCTCATGTCTCAGCAATGGTTTCTGGGTCTGTCTTTTCAGTCAGATGATAGCTCATAAAATACATGGCAAAATTCCACAGCATGAGACAAAGCTGTGATGGCTACAGAAAGATCTATTTTGACCAGAATAGCTTATCTGCAGTTGAGAAGAGGACAGTGAGGTGTTCTAACACTTCATGAGAGTTGTAACATAAGTATTAACATAGTTCCTTATTTTCTGATAATAAACTTTTCTGTGTCTTTTCTGTGATAAATAATATGGGGAGTTCGTCAATTAGTAATGAAATAGATATTTCTTTTCCTCTGTGCACAAAACAGTGGGGAGTGTTTGGTGCTCTTATTTGTTACATAAAATTCTGTGTGGAAGAAGTGATAATACAATCTGTTCTGTTTGGTAGGAAAGGGAACTTGATAAAGGGCAACGGAGGCATTTTTGGCCTTGCTTGTAAAATTGATGCTAAATTCAGAATGAAGTTTCCGTGCTCCTAATCCATTATCAGCTGTGAGATCTGCTGTGCAAGTAGCTGGTGAATGTTTTGCACAGTTTCCTGTCTTAGTGGATATTTTTTGTGTCAAGCAGCTTTTCCTTGGTGCGCTGTATCCACTTTACCTGGGAAGATCTCTCATGGTCTCAGTAAACAGTTGCTCTACAACATACACAGAAGTGAATTGTATTCTAGCTGCCTCTTTTTCTTTCCTTCAGTGTTCAGTAGACTTGTGGTAGCTAGATTTGCTTTAGCTGATACTGCTGCCTAATGTAGAACAGAGAATCCAATTCATCTTTGAACTGAAAAGTGTTATTCCAGTCCTTTAGCTTCAGATCTGAAATTCCTTGTCAACTTAGTGCCATTTAGTTTTTCTGTACTCTTAGAATGTGAGCATTTAGGGGAGAGAAGAAAAAGGTATATTGCTCTTCATTTGAAGCAGTGTTTAATTGTTTCTTGGTACTTACTCTTCATATATTGTCAGATGGGGAATTAATGTTTCATAATTATACATGCAATGATAATTGGATTATTCCTTCCCTCTAACACAAGGGTTTTTTTCATTTTTAATTTAATCTTGTTATATGTACTTTAGTAATTTTTTTCCTAACTAGAGATTATATCATGTTTTACTGTACTCCTTGGAAAGATCTTTGTTGTACAGTCCTTGTAAACGTGATCCACTGTATTCTCTACAGAACACTGATTCCCATCAATATTGGGTACAATGCACCACCAGAAACTCTCACCAAGGCAGCCAGTTTCAAAATCAATTTCTGTTCCTTACTTAGGAGAGATCTAAAAATGTGAATTAGGGTAAGATATAGAAAAGTGTTTCAAGTGTCTTAGCAAAGCCTATATCAGGAATTCTCGAACTATATTGTAAAGCTTTGTGATATATCCTAGTTTGCTGATAAGGCTGCCCAGTGTATCTACACTGAACTGAACACTGATTGTGATCCACTGATAGAGCCAAAAAGCTTAAGAGCCACTTATGTGGCCTTTGGGTGCTTACCCATCTGTCTTAGGTAGCTCAGGCATCCACCTTCAGTGGGATTTGTAAAACCAAGGGTAAGAGGGTATATTATTGAAGTAGTAAGTGGAGAGGAAAGGATTGCCTCCAAACAGATGAATTTAGTGGACTTAATATAGGTAAGAGAAGATGTTGTGAAAACAACCCTTTTATGTTCCCCCTATTTCCTTTGTCCACCTTTTGTTTTGTGACCCTTCTCGTGTTCTTGATGAAGCCTACTTTTTATCAATTATTTTCTCTTTAGCTGCTTTACAGGGATATTGATTAATTTGTAAGAGTTCTAACATTTTGGCCAATATCAAAGCTCTACCCTCTCATTTTATTTCTTAGGATTGTTTTTTTCTATACATTTTTGGATCTAACTGTTGATGATTACATGATTACTTTACCATGTTCCTTGATTGATAAAGGCTGTGGGAGAGCCCTTTATCTAGAAGCTGGACAAGGTTGTTGCTTGGACTACTGCCAAGGAATAGCCTGAAGCCATGGAATGCACCATTCTTAACTCTGATAGCACTTTGTTATTCCCTTTTTTTAAATTTCCCCACTTGATTAATGCTGATGAACAACTTCATGATGGTGCATCATGGTCTGGAGTCTCTCCACCCAGAGGGTGGGGTCCTTAGTTTAAAACTGGCCACTGAATATTTGCATGAATTGTGTGGGTTCCAATTGTTGTGCCCTGACTGAAATCTAATTAGGTTGTTATTCTGTGTCAGTTTTTATTCAAACTTCTGTTGTATTTGTGGAGTCTGGAAATCATTTTTCCAGTTTGGTTAAACTGATGGTTAGCATTGCTGATTTCTCATTTCCCATCAAGTCAGGCTTCTCTGCAACACTTCAAAAGTTTTGGATCCCATTCTGGTGCACCAGTGAAAGAAATGGGAGATATTGCAGGGTCTCCTTTCAGGTAACTTTCGCTATTATTTGGGGAGAAATATTTGTTGCCTTTGCTGTGCAACTACCACATCAATTTTATGGCTCAGTTGAGGTCAGGAAAACTTAGATGAGGAAAACTAGAATGATTAAGTGGAGGAGTTGTTAGAGGACCGTGCAGTTCTTCATTTTGAAAAAGTGAATTAATTTGCTGCTTAGTGGGTGTGTGTTTGTGATATCAGTGAGCAGCTAGAGCTGATTCTTTTTATTTCAGCTTGTTACTTGCCAGCATGTGCTATTCATAATACAGGGATTTAGTCTTAGTGTAATCTTACAATTATTTGGCAGTGTTCTCAGTCCAATAACACATCCAACCTCATGGTGAAATCAGAAGGAAGCTTCTGATATCTGAACCTAGATGAAGCCATGACTGAGAGTTTGACTTCTATTTTGAACAACAGGAAGAATTTCTGCACTGAAAGGGTATGGTCAGGTGTTGGAACAAGCTGAGCAGGGAGCTGTTGGAATCCACATCCCCAGAAATTGTCAAGGAATGCCTGGACCTGACATTTAACACTATATGGTTTAGTTGACACGGTGGTGTTGTTTGGTTGAAGACTGGACTTGATCTTGGAGGTCCTTTCCAACCTTAATGATTCTGTGATTCTAAGTGCGTATTTAGTCTCTGTCATCCAGTTGCTCTGCAACATCCTGTGTTCCTTCCCTCACCTCTGACTTGCTGTTGCCTCCAGATGCCCTCCACCAATGATGCTGTGATTCCAGCTTTCTTCATGGTCTCTGGTTTATAATCTATATGTAGTCAACAACTCCAGTCTTGCACCAAGTCTCTGACAACTGGATTAACCACATCAGTCACAACCCTGTGTTCTCAGCAGTATTCTGGTTCCTCTGCTGAGACTCTGGGCACAGCCCACAGGAACTGGGCTGCCTTCTGCAGCTGCCCTTTCCCTACTTCCCCCGCTGTGGCTGGGTGAAAGCTGCCTGCAGCACTCAGGACTTCCCTGCAATGCTTCAGCCCCTCAGCGGCCCAGGATCCCTTGGATAGAGCCGGGGATGCCCTTGGGGTAGAGCAGGGGCTGTCCTTGGGATGGAGCCGGGGATGCCCTTGGATAGAGCTTGGGATGGAGCCGGGGATGCCCTTGGGATGGAGCCGGGGATGCCCTTGGGATGGAGCCGGGGATGCCCTTGGGGTAGAGCAGGGGCTGCCCTTGGGATGGAGCCGGGGATGCCCTTGGATAGAGCTTGGGATGGAGCCGGGGATGCCCTTGGGATGGAGCCGGGGATGCCCTTGGGATGGAGCCGGGGCTGTCCTTGGGTTAGAGCCGGGGATGCCCTTGGGGTGGAGCTGGGGCTGCCCTTGGGATGGAGCCGGGGATGCCCTTGGGGTGGAGCTGGGGATGCCCTTGGGATGGAGCCGGGGCTGTCCTTGGGTTAGAGCCGGGGATGCCCTTGGGATGGAGTCGGGGCTGCCCTTGGGGTGGAGCCGGGGATGCCCTTGAGATGGAGCCGGGGATGCCCTTGGGGTGGAGCTGGGGATGCCCTTGGGATAGAGCCGGGGATGCCCTTGAGATGGAGCCGGGGATGCCCTTGGGGTGGAGCCGGGGATGCCCTTGGGATAGAGCCGGGGATGCCCTTGGGAGAGCCGCGGCTTTCGCCTCTTCCCGTGCCCAGCCCGCCGGTGCCGCCCCGCGCGCGGCCTGCAGGGGGCGCGGCCGCACCGGGAACGGCGGGAGCGGGAGCGGCGGGAGCGCGGTCCCGGGAGAATCCCGCAGGAACTCCGCAGGTGTCCCGCAGGATTCCCGCAGAATTTCCACATGAACCTCACAGGAGTCCCGCAGGAGCTCCGCAAGAACCCCGCAGGAATCCCGCAGGAGTTCCACATGAACCTCGCAGGTGTCCCGCAGGAATCCCGCAGGAATTCCGCAGGAATCCCACAGGAATCCCGCAGGAACCCCGCAGGAGTCCCGCAGGAACCCCGCAGGAGCTCCGCAGGAATCCCGCAGGAGCTCCGCAGGAATCCCGCAGGAGTTCCACATGAACCTCGCAGGAATCCCGCAGGAACCCCGCAGGAACCTCGCAGGAATCCCGCAGGAACCCCGCAGGAGCTCCGCAGGAACCCCGCAGGAGTCCCGCAGGAGTTCCACATGAACCCCGCAGGAGTCCCGCAGGAGTCCCGCAGGAGTCCCGCAGGAACCCCGCAGGAGCTCCACATGAACCTCGCAGGAATCCCGCAGGAGTCCCGCAGGAACCCCGCAGGAACCCCGCAGGAGTCCCGGCGTTCGGGCGGCCCCGCGAGCCCTGAGCGCTGCGCTCGCCACGGCCTCCTCACCCGGAGCCTCCCCGCTCTGCTAATGAGCTTGTCAGCGCCTCGTTTGTCATGTCCCTCCTTGATTCTGTTTTTGGAAATACCAGCCCAGCCAGCTGAGACTTTTGCAGAGAGCAAAGCGAGTGGAGGAGAAAGGATTTCTCCCTTCTCTACCTCCCTCACATTACAATAAAAATGAAATATAAAGATCTTTTTTTCAATCTTGTTCTTTTTTTTTAATTTTTTGGTTGCTGAAGTGCTAAAGCAGCTGCCCTCTACTAGTCTGGGTTTGCCAAAGGAATAGCTTTCACTAAAAAGAAGTGGCTCTTGCTGCTCTGGTGGAAATTGTTTGATTTGATATAGTTAATTGAACAGGTTGAAAGTCTGACAGGGTCCAGGGCAGTGCACCTGACCCCAAGCTTCATCCTTGTTATAGCAGAATGCACAATGCAGGGAGGTCACAAGAACCTGGCTCTTCAGCAAATGTGTAAGGACCCAGCTCCAGAATTTTTCTGTGGATTCTGTGAAAGGAGCTCTTGGAATGAAAAAAAAATATAAAAAAAGGCTGGATTCCGTCCAAGTCCTTACTGCATTGAGGAATTGATTTTCATCCCTTCACCCTGCGAGGATCTGCACACCCTGAGAAGTGTTTATCTGATTCCTCAGATCCTAGTGGTGACCAGCACTGAACTGATGCAGAAGGAGGCTTGTGTCCATCTGTGGCCATCCAGACAAATGCTGCTCAGAAGGAGGAATTGACTGTGAGAAACTTGTATCTTTTGATTGATTCTGTTACTTGTGAGAAACCCCACACTTACAAATGTGAGTCTACTGACACAAAAGCTTATGATTGGTCTGAAGCATGTAATTGTGGATTTATCTGTGAACCTTTTTAACAAGGTGGACTAAAGACAAGGCTCCTTAAAAAAACCCACAACAGAATAAAGCCTTCCCCCACCCCCTGAGATTTCATTAATGTTACTGAGCCCCAAAGTACTTATTAGAGGCAAAATCTTGTTATACAGTAATCAACTCTAAGTGTTTGGCCTCATAAAACTTGGGGGACTCCTGATGGCTTCTTGTTAATTATAGCTACTTGATCCAATATATGATTGCTTATATTTGATAGCTGTGTTGCTGCTGAAAATCAGGTGCTCTGTTCTTCAGTGGCTGCACTCTGCTGTGGATTTTAATCTTTCTTTAGTCTTGATTTTAGTCTTTTAACCCTGCAGAAAAGGATGGGGGAAGAAAAACTACAAACAAACCCAAATTAAAAAAAAAAAAAAAACCCACAAAAAAGAAAACTAGAAATCATGTCAAAACATGAGCTGTTCCACAGAAGTTTTCAGAATCTCAAGAGCCTACAACCCATCAGGCTGCGTAGACCTTACCCTGCTTCTGGTATTTCTGCTTGAAGCATGAGGAATTTGTGGCTGCCAGGTTGGTAAGAGAAGTCTCCAAGTTCCCCAGACAAAAGTGTTCCTTCTTAATCACTGAATAAAAAACCCAAATGCTCTCCCAAGAGGAATTTTGTTCTGTTTTGTGAAACGCCAAACAATGATGCCCTTGAGGAAATGTGTATCTTTTGTCAGTGTGCCATGTGTTTGAGACAAGCTGTCAATGTAATCCCAGTCCTGTCAGCTGTACTGACAGGGCACCTGCATTGAACAGGGCCTGGTGACATTGTGCTGCGATTACAGGGAGGTCTTTTACTTAAATGTTTGATCCTCAAAACAAGTTTATGTGTGTAAACCCAATTCTTTTGGGTGCAGGGAATTGCTGAATTGAGATTATTTACCTGGTTGCAGGTCAAAGTCACCAGATCCTGTAACTGTTTTGGTTAGAAGTGTCCTTTTGAAACCATCTAGTCCAACCCCCTTGCTCAAGCAGGTTAAACTAGAACAGATTGTCTAGGAGTGTGTCCAGTTGGGTTTTAGATGTCAGCATAGTTGTTCTGTTTAATCAAGGTTTTCCTTGACTACATCTTTGAAGATATAATTTTTAATGTTTGTTTTCATAGGATATGTAGATTTTATCTTACAGTACTTGTTATTGATCTAAATATAACATCTCAGAATCTGAAGATGGATTAATAAGGTTATTCAAAAAACAGTGCCAAATGTGCAATGATCCCAAATGGCCTATAAGGAAATGTTTGTTTCATGTTCCAAATTTTTGTTGCTGTTTTAAGGTATAAACACTGTCTGGAGAAATGCCAGGAATGTGACAATCTGTTATGAACATATCAAACCTATGAAGTACTGCAATCTAATCCACTGTCAAGCTCTAGTTGAATTGCCTTGCGAAATTGCTCGTGTCCACTGGTTTATGGATGCTCTACGCATATAGATAAAGCTTGTCATATATTGGCTTATCAAAAACAAACAAAAGACAGCTTGATTGTGATGAATGTCACCTGTAACCATTATCCTAGGCTAATCTACTGCTGAATTTGCCATCCACAGATGTGTGCAGTCCTTTTTTTATGTCCCATTAAGCCATATGCAGACCCACATCATAGTAACTCGTTCCAAGTCTATCTCATGGAGAAAGCAGCTTTCTGTTAATAAATGATGGTCTGCGTTTTTTTTTATTACTCTCAACACAAGGAGCTACAGACCTGTTAGCCTCTTGCCAGTTCTGCCAAAAGAATAGAACAGTTAATTTGGGCTTCTGTCAACAAAGAATTGCATTGTATAGGTAATACCAGTTATCTTGATGCTCAGCCTGTCAAACTAACCTGGTACATTTTTCCTTCTTTCTTTTGTTTTTTGTTCATTTTTTTTCCATTGGCAAAGGTGCAGACTTAGTATTTAACAGATACCATGCAGAATACATGCCTTTTTTTGCTCTGAAAGCACACAGCTTAAGATCACTGACATCTTAATTAACCATGTGCTTTTTAATTCCGTGTGCTGCGTGCTGGAATGAGGCTGGTTCATTGACAGATGCCTGTACGCAGTAGGGAGACACTAATGAAAAGGGCCTTTATTGGTGTCCCCTGGTTTAGCTGGTTGTGCAGCATCGTTCAGCCTTTCTGTGCTGATTCCCTAAGCGTAGCAGTTGATGTGGTAGCAAACAATCAGCAGGGTGTGTTAATGGTGCAGGTGTGGTATAAATCATCCAGCTAAATGATTCTGAGAAAATTTGTTTTATTGAGCCAAATGTAGCACAGTATGTGAGAAACCCCTTCATCCTGTGGGTACAGTCTCTTCTCCCTGGGAAAGCAGGCTGTCAAGGAAAAAATTAGTTGGGAGATAGTGTAGGTAGATACATTACATGTACTCTAAATGAAAAGCTAATGTAATCTCTTGTTATAAAAGTTGAACTGAATAGTAAGGATTGTTGTAATGTACTCAGGTCAGGCTGCTTAAATCTATGAGGATGCTGTGTCCAGTTGTGATGTTTTAACTCTAAGAGTAGCGTAGAAGTAGATGGAAGGCAGAGCACAGTCTTTTCCCAAGCCTGGAAGGTGAGCGCTTGTCTCCGTGTAACAGGAGATGAAGCTGCTGAAAGGAAGGTTGATAGGTGACTTGATAACTGGATATAGGGGCTTAGCAGGACAACAGTGTGTGTTCAAAAGCTGAAATTGGAAGCTTGAGTGATTCAGTAATCGGAAAATGAATCCTGGCTTTGCAGGTCATTCAGCAGTCAAAGTACTTACTAGGAAAAAGGGTAGACTTTGACAAATTCAACTTTTGAAAAGGTGAGAAAGGTGGGTGGAGAAAAATACATGGCAAGCATGTGTATGTGCAGTACCCAGGCTGCATGTCACAGGGATCCTTCAGCAGAAGTGTCAGCAATCTCTAGATTCCAGTACACTCTGTAACCTCATTTTGTGAATTTGGGTGGGGGATGATTTGTATTTGCAGTTTAATTTTTCTGCTTCTTGAGAGTCTGTGCCTTTAGAAGCAAAAACCCCCAGAAGCTCACATGAGCCTTGAATTAGGCACCCAACATAGCAGGAGAAACTAGTTATAAAAATTACAGGTAAAACCAATCTAATGATTGTTCTTTCTGTGCTCTGCACATGTTTTTTTCCTACTTGTTCAATAAGTATGTTAGACTAGGTCTGGGATAAAACTGATGTACAGGCATTCACATTTCAGGCTGAATATGAGCAGTCCTGGGTACAGCCCTTTTGTAACCATCACGTTTGGAGTAAATACTTGTGCTTAGGGAACTAGGTGGTATTTTCCTGACAGCCTCTCCTGTGGTTCAAATCTCTTATATGTTCTTGTGTGTGACCAGAGAGAAACTAGGATAGATATACCTACTGTGGAAAATCTAAATCTGGGATTTGAAGTTCTTGTCTGTCTTCTCTGAATTCACTTGTTACTTGCATTTTACAAATATATCAAATGTGGCATGCAAAGATGATGTCTGTAAACAATCTATTACACATGAACCCAGTTGGATCTTGAGGCATGCTCACATAGCTGCCATTCCTTTAATTCTCTTCTTAGGCATAATTTCTGTACAAGCCTGTTAATACCATCTGTTTTCCATGTCTATGTACATATTATTCTTAGAGCAGATAAACATTTGTTGCTGAAGCTGCATGTAATGCTCTTTTGCTAGGACAGGTACCAGAACTTGCAGTCTGGTAGGAGACTGTGACTTCTCGAGCTGTTGCCTGGGAATCTCTTTACATTTGTCACTTTTGAAGTGGCTCTTGCATTGTCCTAAAAATGATAATGAAAGATAACTATTGATAAATATTGAAAAATAGCTATTGATGAATATTGAAAAATAACCATTTCTTCTGAAAGCACAACCCTTTGAGTATGTTTTTCAATTCACAAATGTGTGGCCATCAACTCATGTAGCCTGGATCAGATCAACAGAAGGATTTTTGCCATGGAACTATCTTTGGCCTCCATATGCTACATGCAATATTGCCATAAGGTTTGCTGATCTAACTGTGTTGCTGGGATGGGACTTGAAGCTACGAAGTGCAGACATCACATTAATCTGACAGAAAGCAAGGCTCACCCTTGCAGTGTTTGTTACATTTTTAGGCAAGAGTATATTCTACTTCTGCAAATGCCTTGCTTTTTTTTTCTGTGTTTATGGCTTCTTTGGTTTAAATAGACTACATAATCTCAGAGTTGGAGATTTTGCAAAAGCTCTTAGGGGAATTAAGATTGTGAAGTTCGGGTGTTCTCTGATGTCTGTTCAGAATAGTTCAATGACTGTAGGCTTCCAGGAGATTTTACTTTGGTGCATGAATTTTCCTTAATGAAAGCAGAAACAATTACCTGCTCAGGTCAGAGAATATAATTCATAAAACTGTCCAAGATTTTTTCTTGGGTTTTTTGTTGGTTTTTTTTTTTTCCCTTGATAAGGCTGAATCCTAACTACTGCATAAATGGTTCAAAGAGAAATTGAATCATCTGAGAGTCTGATTTCCTGGACTTCATAATTTTTACATCTGCACTACTGCAGAAAGGCACAGCTTTGCCTGAACACAGCTCTCAGACTAGTGAGGGACCACATAGAGTATTCATGAGCACTCCTCTCTGAGCTGTGAGCGAGGTGGAGCTTTGAGGCAACGGTCTGTGATACTGCAGTGGAGAAATACATTCCTTGATGCATGCGTACCTGCAGACTGCAGCTTCAACCCAAAATGTTGAACTGCATCGATTCCCACATTGCTCATTATCAGAGCTGAATTCAGTGGAGCTGTCCCTGACTGCTGACAGTGATTAGAGATGTAGGTGATGGTTTCCAGTCTTCTACAGGGACCAGTCACTGGAGAACCGTGAGGGCTTTATTTTGCCAATTAATTTCACTGCAATTGGCTGACAGTAGAGGAAGTATTGAGAGTCTTCTGTTTCAGGTACTGATTAATGTCCATTCAAAGCACTGCACACTCAGGACCTAACTGGGACCTTCCAGTGTTTTTTTGTCCTAGACTTAGTTGGGTTTTTTTCTTCTGTTTTGAGTCTTTTTGTCCTTCTGTTGAACAGTCTTCCTTTCCAGTAGTGGAAACCTTTAGAAATACAGGCACAACAGTTCTCTCATTGTATCCAGCTCCACAAAGGCACTACCTGGCTTGGATGACTCTGTCCCTAAGCCTGGGGTTGGAGCATGCACAGTCTGTTGAAATGACTCTTTGAGTGGGTCTGTTGAGTTGTTGCAGACTGAAATGCTTTGAAGGTTCTAACATGAGCAAATTTACATTGATCTTCATGAAGACAGCACATTGGCACAAAGGCTTACCATCACATTGTGCTTTCCAGTTAGAAACTGTGGGGTATTTATCTTCTTCCCAGCAGTCACTTAATTCTTTTAACTGAACTGCAAGTATTTTCCCTGATGTTGTATTGAAAATCATTGAAATTTTAGTAACAATAATTAAGCCTAAAAAATCAGTCTGATAAGAATAACTGACGTGGAAATTTTCAGCCTCAGTGGTTGAAGTTCAGCAACACTTGATGATTATAAAAGGTGTCAAGCAGCTATAATCATAGTCATCTACACCTGTTCTGTATGTGTGTGCCAAAACATGTATTTGGTCTCCTTTGAAAGGAGTATATGTGATGGCTCATTGTTACAAGTCTTTCTGTTTAGCTGCATTGCATATTTCTGTTTTTAAAGAGAATGTGTGTTTAGAGGGACTGTTGCTATTCTGTGCATTAAGTGTACACTTTTTTGGAAGCTTCCATTTTCTTCTCATATTGCTTTATTTAGCAATGAATTTTTCAAACTAGGAATGCACTATCATTCCTTATGTAGAAAATAATTACCAGTAAACTATTTTATGTATTTTTTATGCATATGTTGTATATGCAGTTTCTGTGTGTAATGATTTTCATGGATTCTTTCTCAAAACTAAGTATATATGGTTTTCAAATCTGTTCCATATGCATCTTTAAAGTGATGTAGCTGTAGTTTTGAGTGTGCTACATCAGACTGAAGATGCATCTAGCAGAGAATCCTCTCTGTCCAAAGGTAATGCTTAAGAGGGAGTGTGAATACAGCATGAGCTTATTTCCTCCTAATACTCTCCTGCCTTCCAACAGTTTGAACACATCATTACTTGGACACATAGCCCAAATCTCTGTGGTAGTATGTATGAGTAAAGAACAATGAACCTGAAAGCTGACATTTCCTGATTTCTGAGACCTGAGTAGTGCAGCTTTAACATTGACTTTGTGTGTGCTGGTGGTGGTGTGTTTTGTACTAGAAGACAGTAATATTTAAAGATGCAAGGGAGTAATAAGAGAATTAAAAAAATTCAAACAAAACATAAAAACAAAGAAAAAACCCATCAGGCTGATGAATTAGAAAACTGTGTGCCCCTTGAGCTTGTTGTTTTTATTGCTATTTAGCTAGTATTTTAGTTTTAAAAATTACTTTCTGGATTAATTGATGGCATATATACTCTTATATCCAGAAAATTCCCTAAACAAACAGCAAATGCAACCAAAATGTTCCTGTGAATCTCTTTCACTTCTCATATGAGATCCAGGTTTGTGATGCTTGATTCATTCAACAGTTTTGGTAGTAAGAGTCTCTTAAAAGTCATCCCATAAGGATTCCAAAAGTCCAACCCCCCTTGCCATGGCCAGGGACACTTTTGACCAGATCAGGTCGCTAAAAGCCCTGTCCAGCCTTGACCTTGAATGCTTCCAGGAATGGGGCATCCACAGCCTCTCTAGATGACCTATTCCACTGTTTCACCACCCTCACTGAAAAAATATCTTCCTTATATCTAGTCTAAATCTATCCTCCTTCAGGTTAAAAAATATGCCTTAGTAAAAAGTTTGACCCCGTCTTCCTTATAGACCCCCTTTAAGTACTGAAAGGCAGCAGTAAGGTCTCCCTGGAGCCTTCTCTTCTATAGGCTGAGCAACCACAGATTGAGATATTTCTGTCAACATTGATGGAAGTTAGCTTTGAGGAACTTGCAGTATTTACTTACAGATCCCTACTGCTGCAATAGAGTTCTGACCTTCAGAGACACTACTTCTGAAGAGCTCACAGAGCCTTTTTATTTTGTTGAATTTGATGAATGATGCCTGGCTTTCATTTCCCTGACAGACTGTTTTCACCAGGTGTGCTTCAGGGCTGACTCTCTGTTTATTTGTTTGTTTTTCTCCTTTATTAGAGAGATAGTTAGTTGTCAGTACCTGAGCATTTATTGCGTGTTCTTGAATGCCAGATGTCAGAATGCAACTTACAGAAAAAAGATGGAAACTTTATCTCTTTTTAGTCATAGTAGTCTTGAAAATATAAGGCAAAGTAGAGCATGGTTTTTTTTGCATTCCATCTGAGTGAATCCTTCAGTAGTAAGCAACTATTTGCATACTCTTTATGTAAGCAAGCTCTAGCTAAACAGCATCCACTAAATCTTGTGCAGTCTATTGCTGACTTGCAAGAATTGCTGGGAACTGTTACACCAATATGATCATCCATCTGGCAGAAAGACGCTGTAAGCTGCAGTGCCATTAACACTTTTGTGTAGCAAAAGCTTTGATGTGCTGGATCCATTCTGTACCTCAATGAATTACCCACAGTAAAAGAGTTGTATAAACAACTGTAGTCTGAAACACTCTCTTGTACAAACCTGCAGTTATAATTGGTAGTGAGAGACTGTGGGAAGCAGTATCTTTTGATATTATCTCTCAGAAATATATCAAAATGATTAAATAGATTTCCCAAAGAATTTGAGGACTTGCTAATACTAGACTGATATGTGATTTTAAAAAAAACAAGCGTGCCGCTTGCTGGTTTTCAATAATTAATGGCTTTCTTGAGTGCAGAAAAGAGAAGTTGCCAAATTTGACCTTGGACCAAAATCATAGCTAGAATATTGAACTTGTTTTGTTTTATGTAAACCACAGTGACGAGTCATATAATTGTCCTCTGTAGGAGGTTATTGAGGACTCCTTAAACTGATTGCAACTGCAGTGGCCCAACATGGCCAACAAATTAGTTTAACTCAGCTTCAAATTGTTTTGCACTAACAAGCCCTGTGACTAAAATTTGTGTGTCATCTGGTTGTCAAACCACATTGGAAGTGGATTAATTTAGACGTGGGTTGGATTTGCCCTCCACAAAGTAGGCGTGGATGCCCTTGTGTCCTCTTGCAATTCTTGCAAGCATACTAAGTGTTCTTAGTAGTTCCTTATATATCATACAGCCAGTAATGAAGCAGATCAGTGCAGACTGATGTATTCTCTCCTGCTCCAGAGGCATCCAGTCAGGATTTCATCTCCAGTTTGAAATATTGGTGTGCATCTGTGACCACCCCATGCAATTCAAGTTTGTGGGGAGATCACATCTCTTTATGCTGATTGGTCCCCAGTCATGCCTCAGGCAGCTGTATTGTGGTCATGTACTGGAAATGCTCAGCATAATTGACCCCTGGAGAGGGGAGCTTTATCTTTGCCAGGTGTCAGGCAGAAGTTTAACAGAGCTGTAAAGTCAGGAATCAGGCAGGTTCTGAGCAAGGAGGCAGCCAGGGCTCTCTGCCTTTGTGAAATGGAATAGCTGTGGTCACACTGTATTGACTATTGCCTCTCAACAATACAGTGAGACGTGTGATGCTCTAACTTAAAAACCTTCTGCATCTCTTGTTAGAGGTGCCATATTGCTTTCAAACCTTGTGGTGTTGTGAATAATACAACTCTTATCCAAACCCATGTGCTGCTGAAGCATGTGGAGTCATAGAAATCTTTAGAGAGCCCAAGTTAAAACAAGAAAAACCTGGACTGCAGCTCTCTACCTCAGCCAGTACTGATTCCAGCTCCTGTAAGTATTTAAGACAATGTAGAAGTAGAACTTAATGGAAGGAGAAATTATGTACTTATCACCTACCACCACTGGACTGAATGTAGCATTTAGAGGGGACACAAATTCTTTGCTCTTCTTCTGGGGAGTTAAGAAAGCTCAGAGAAGTATACTTGTCTTTCCACTGTGTGGGTTTTTACTACTATCCAAAAATAATAATAAAGGATACAAAATAACAATATCAACTTATTGAAAGATTCTTAAGAAAGGTACCGGAGACAGCTCATCTGCTTTTTTCATTGTAGAATCAGTGTGAGAAGATAGAAATGTAACTGATACAGAAATAATTTAGCCTTCTTTATCAAATGCTCTTCTAGCTTTGGACAGCCTTAGGACTCTGCAATAAAAATGATTTAATGTGAACAACTATTGAGGTTTTGTTGTTAAAAATAATAAATAATATCCTGATATATCATTGTATTTGTCATTTGATGGTTTTATACTCTTCTCTTTCTGTTTTGAAGCACAACTGTCATAATATCCAAGCAGGCCCTATAAAAAACAGAGAAGAAAAATTATGTGAAAATAACTTTGTATGTAACAGTTCATTAAAACTGAAGCTGTACAATATGAATGAGAGTGTGAATGCCTCAGTTATGAGTAACACTTTATGTGAGTTCACACTCAGGTGGCTAAGTATTGTCCTGGTTTTGGCTGGGATAAAGTTAATTTTCTTTTTAGTCACTGGTACATTGCTGTGATTTGGTTTCAGTGTGAGGGTAATGTTGGTAACACACTGATATTTTGGTTGTTGCTTAGTAATGCTTGCCCAGAGTCAAGGACTTTTGAGTGTCTCAGGCTCTACCCCTGAGAATTTGCACAAGATGGGAGGGAGCATGGCCAGGACAACCATGAACTGGCCATAGGGATATTCCATACCGTAGAACATCATGCCCAGTATATAAACTGGGGAAATTGGCCAGGAGGAGCCAATTGCTGCTGGGGAATGAGGTACTGAGAATCACCTGTTTGTTTTTTTTTTTTTTCCATTTCAATTATTATCATCACTAGTAGTATATTTTACTGTCATTGGTATTATGATATTTTACTTTGTTTCAGTTATTAAACAGTTCTTGTCTCAACCTACGAGGCTTTTTCCTTCCTTTGTTCTCCTTGCCATTCCACAGCTTCATGGTGCTGAGCTGCCAGCTAGGGTTAAACTGTGACATTATATACGGAGCAACATTTTACTTTATCACACAAATAGAATTTCTTATCTAAGAACATGGATTTCCCATTAACCCCTCTGGGATTTGAAATAGCAGTCTCTCTCTCTCTCTTTTTAAAATCATTTCATAGTGCCTGTTTCGTGTAACTGAGATGGTCTGATACTGCATGTTGATGTGGAGGTCTCTCTTGCTTTCAGAAAACTCTTGATTGCATTGCAGAAGTCAGCCATAGCAAGAAACATTTCTGTGTTAAGAGCCTGTTTAGCTGCTCTCTAAAAACCATTTTTCTTGATTGTTCTGAAAGTTCTTAAGGCAGACTTGAATTGATTCTCTTTTCTGGGCAAGGGTTCAGTGGAAGATGTTGCAAACTTGGGGAGTGTGTTGAATGCTTGGCAGTCTCAAAATGCTGCAAGTCCAGACTGATCTCAGGAGATGCTCCTCTCTGTAGATGCAAATGTTCTTGTTGTCAGCGTGTCTGTGGGTGTAAATCAGGACCTTTATAAAGTCCCAGCATTGTGGTACTTTTTAACCTTTTTCATCACCTCTCCAGGTCATCAGTGTGGTGCTTTAAAGCTTGATTAAAGTATCTGTGGTGAATCTAAAAACTTAGAGTGGGAAGTGGCAATGTTTGTTATTAACAACTTTTTACCATTCAGGAACACTGATAGAGCAAACCATTAGGAGCTGTCTTTGTATTGACCACTTTTGTGACAGCAGAGTAGTTTTCTTGTCTCTTACAGCAGTCCTGTAGAGCAGGTCTGCTGTTAGCCAGCCACTCTGCAACAGGAGGAGGCTCTTGGCTGGCAAAGAGGAGGTGCTTTCCAGGACTGAGGAATTTACTCTGCAGAAGGTGGTCAGTCTGCAGAGTTGTAGGAAGGTGATTTACTTTGATCACAGTGTTTATCCCAAGTCTGGAATGATATCCCAGTAATTACTGTGCTTAGGTAAAGACCAAAATTTGGTGACCCTCTCTAGAAGTAACAGATTTTTGTCAGTCTTCCTTTCTCAGATCTTTTGTTGCCTTTGCTGTAAAGCTGTTCCTGTGGAGACTGTGCCAGTGGTCTAATTGTATTCACGGGTGGGAGGGAACCAATGGCACTTTTCCATGTGTCCTGACAGTGCTTGAGAAACAGTACTGGCTTAGAGGTCAGGATTGCAGAAGACATTAAGGGTGTTCTGAGAAATATGAGTGAACTGACATCGGCACACTCTACAACTGTAATTAATGGTCCCTGTGAATCAGGCAGAATATATGTATAAAAATCCTTGACAGCTCTTCTGACTTGTGCAATGTGATATGCAGCATGTTGCCCTTCAGAAGTAATCCAAAATTGGACTTGACATTACTGCTTTTTGGGCTGTTTTTCACACATTGTCTCTTACATGACTTCACAGAAGTAGCATTCCTTGAAGAAATGTGTTGCTTTCCTCAAACACAGTAGCTCAGTCATTTACACCTCTTCTCTTTCTCCTTCTCATTTCCAGTATTTGAAAATGTTGGAACAACTTTCTTGTAAGTAAGACATGAGACAAGGCCTAAAGCCAGCAGAATCCTTAAAATGCCTAGAAGTGAAAATTATATCCAAATAAAATTGCCATGGTCATTTGAAACTTGACCAGACATCTCTTTTTCATTGTTATTCATAATTTTTACTGTTGAGAGAACCAAGACATTTAAAAGTTTAGAACAGGTAAAAAACAGCAGAGGAAATCCTTTCCAGCTACTCTGGCTTGTGCCAATGGACACTTAGAATTCACAAAGAAGGAGGTAATTTTGTCTCTCCTGACCTCTGATTTCTGAAAAACCAGCTTATATTTTTACTTTTCAGGAAGAGTAAATGAATCCTGGAAGTCTTCTTGTCTTTTGAGATTGACCGAACCTTTATACACCAGATGTACTATGTTGGTAGAGCTGGTTGGGTTTTGACAAGAGAACTTCTGGCTCTCTAATGTTGCCATGTTGATGTCAGTGATGTTTCTCAAACACCATTTGACACTGTGGCTAATTAATAAGCAATTGCAACAACTTGTGCCCATTCTGCTAGGGGTTCTTGCTCTTAAGGACAGGATGGCTTTGTTGTGCCATCTGTGGGAAGTAGCCCCCAATCACTGCTTATTCCTGAAATACACCTGGAAGTTTCTGAGAAACTATTAGGTGGTCCAAAGAGGTCAGTAGCATCTCATGAAATCTCAGGGGGGATTTGATAGTACAAACAACTGAGTTCCAGCAGCTGGACCTTGGTGGCAGTGGTTAATTTAATGGAGTAGACAGCAGTGGAGAATGAATGTTCTTGGAACCAGAAACAGTCATCTTTTCAGAATAGGTGACATCAGTTGAGCTTCAAAGGGCTGAAAAATCCCCAAGTTATACAAGCCTAATGGGCCCCATCCTTCTGCCCTTATAATTTTGCTACTTAAAGCATTTTCTTTAGAGAAATCCAATATCTGGATACTGCTGCTGAGGGATACTGCAGGTGGTGTACCCTTGTATTTAAACAATTTTGAGGGAGGTTCCATGTAGGTAGGTATTTTTTCACCTGACTCCTTGGTTTGCACATGTCAATTGAATACATCATTATACAAATTACATAAGACTCTCGTATTCAGTACCTGCTAGTTGTGACCTTGCTAACTCTGTTGAAGTTCAGGCTGCCTGATTGGCTGCTTCATGGAATAGAATCATTGTTGTCACTGTGGTTGGAAGGGACCTCTGAAGGTCATCTTGCCCAACCTCCTGCTCAGTGCGGAGCCCACGAGAGCAGATTGTCCAGGGCTGTGTCCTGTCAGTTGTATCTCCAAGAATGAAAACCCAGCAACTTTTCTGAACATTTGTTCCAGTGTTCAAACACACTCAAAAAAGGTTCTTTACATTTAAATGGAATTTCCTTTGTTCCAGTTTGTGGCCATTGTCTCTTTATTCCTTCTGTCAGGTGTTTACACATTTTGGGAAACACCCCCTGAGCCTTCTTTTCTCCTGGCTGAGCAATCTCAACTCTCTCAGCCTTTCCTTACCTTACAAATGCCCCAGTCTATTAATCTTCTTTGTGGTCTTTTGCTGAACTTGCTCTAGGATGCCTATGTCTCTCTTGTACTGGGGATTCCAGAACAAGACAAAGTATTCCAGATGTGGCCTCACCAGGGTTGAGTAGAAGCAAAGATCACCTCCTCAGACCTGCTGGAAATGTTATGTCCTACTGCAGCCCAGGAAACTGCTGACCTTCTTTACTGAAAGGGCACACTGCTGGCTTACATTCAGCTTGGCATTCACCAGGATCCCAGGTCTTTTCTTGCTCACTGAATAACAAAAATATTTCTTACACCATTATGAAAGGATCTTATGTGATCTCATCATTTAAGGAGAACATGGCTACTGAGGGCAGATACAAGGTCCTGAGGCCATGACTGGGAGTACCCGTGTCTTGCTGTATGCTGCAGAAAGAATCTTGGCTTGCCCATCTTCAAAGGTCATCAGAAAATTGCTTGGGAGCAGACTGGAAGTGATTTAGATCAGCTTCTTATGCAGCTGTGCCAAAGGATTTATTATTGATACTTCAATCTATAGACAGCCGTGATGCTGTGATCCTACATACCATCCAGCTGATTTACTTCAGGGGTATTGACAGGAATTCATACTGTCAGTGCTCACATCTGGCTTAACCAAGGAAGCTTTGCAGTCTGAGAAATCTGCAGAAAAGAACTTGTTTCAGTGGGAAGAAAACAGAAAAAAGCCGGCGAGGAAAACCAAGCAAAATGTGTATGACAAAGAGGACTCAAAGGAAAATATTACAAAGAAATATAAGTGAAGAGTGTTTACAAACCTGGATATTTGATTTAGAATTTTAATTATACACTGGAAGATGAGGTAAATAATTTCTTAGTATCTGTTGTCACTTTTTTTGGTTTATATTGCTTCTATTCAGCTCTTGATATATGAATATTATTACTTGCTGGAGTTTCACAAGACAGATGTCTACAACTCAGGAAAGAGAGTTAAGCCTAAATGTTTATTTATAACACAGAAATAAGAAATTGTCTCTTGTGCATAACCAAAATCACATTTGAAACTAACCCTAAAATGATTTGGCTTTTGTATTGTAAGACTGAGTGCAAGCTAATGAATGGAGATGAAGATAAACAATTTAGTACTTGACTGAGGATTCAATTTGTGGCTCAGTACTCGAAAACATTCTCTAGACTCTTGTGGTTTAGGAAAATTTTGCAAGGCTGAAAATTATGTTTTCCTCCTCTATTTTCTTTGTGTATGTGTGTGTGTGTGTGTAAACCAGTGGAAAAACTATTTTGCATATTTGTGTCTGAGCACTGATACAAGTGACAGCATCTTCATTCAACCTGTGAGAACAGTCCTTCTCTGCATCAGTGAAGTATCTTGCCCTGCACTTAACCAGTGTGTCACTGGTTCCTAATGCATATTCTGTGAGTAAAAGCACTGTGCTTAGACAGTGTGACATCTGCTCACTCGGTGAGTGTTAGTCTGCAGTATTATTGTAGGAAATTCTTGTGATGATAATTTTCAGTCTTTCCCTCTATATAAACTATTACAGGCAAATTGTCAGTAAGAGTTGTAATATGTTCACTAGCCACAGCTGTTGCTTTTTCTCTAATCTGATTTTATTGGTTGATTAGTGTTTGTTCAACTCGGTGCCTCTTTAAAGAAAGACTTAAAGGTGAATCATGTGATGCATTCAAATGTGTCCTCTCCATATATTCTTTCTTAAAAACAAGGTGTAACTGAAGATTCATATATCACAGAGTGATTTAATGTTTGCTGTTCTCTCTGAAAGGAAAAATTTAATTTATAGTATAAAGAAAACCCACTGAAGCCATCAGAAAGGCAATAAAAAGCGAAACTCCCCACCCCATATTACCTAGTTTACTAGTACTTGTTTGATTTATATAGATTTCCTTTTCTTCCTTTTACTTCCATTTACTCTTTTCCACACTTTTCCCAAGGCCTTTTCAGATGTTAGATCTCATGCAGAGATAAAGGGCCCTCCAATACTCCTGCCTCTCTCTTGTGTAGACCCCAATAACCTGAGCTCCTCTGAACAGTCTCTTCCAAAACCTCCATTGCAAGACTACAAGGACCTGAGAATCACCCATTTCACTGCTAGGTGGCTCTGATTGTGAATTAGCTTCATCATTTAATTAGTGTTTCATTTTAATTAGTTTGGGTTTACCTTACAGCACTTTTTTCTTGTTTTGCCCCTTCCTGCTAAATCAAATCACATTGGAAATGGCAGAATTATTCTGCCATTTTAAAATGTTGGTGAGATTCCTCTCACAAGCAGCTCTAGTATTGCTGTAGTCACTGGAAGCCATCCACTGACCTTAGGCTCAGCTGTAGCTAAAATTAGCCAACTCTGTTTTTGTTAATTAGATGCTAAATTACAAGCTTTTGGAGAATGAGGGAGTATTTTGTCCCAAGTTCTTTTTTAGATATCTGCTGTTGAACAGGCAGAGTGAGTGACACACACAGATCCCGTTATGCCTGACTCAGGTCCTAGGTGTGATGCTCTGAATTAAAAAGTGAACTCGTAAATTATCATCCTGACTAGTCTATTTTGTGGTTTCTGAAAAAGCCTGGAGACACCTGAACATCTTACTTCCCTTTTTATTTTAGCCATGAATTTACCTCAGTGCCTGCAGTCGATTCTTTATGCGTTCCCAAAGCTGTCCCAGTCGGAGCAGAAGAGCAGAAGGGAAAAGTTCTGGTTTCCCCTTCAGACTGAGGGCTTTCAAATCTTGCATCCAAATTATCCACCTGCCAGGGAAGTTGGCCCTTTCTCTAGCATGTAGGAAAAGGAGGGCTGGAATGGGTTCTCTGTGTCTGGTCTTGGAAAGAGGTTGGAGTTGCCAGAGTTTGGAGCCCTTGCACCCTGCAGAGGTTCCCAAGTGCATCACAACAAGGTCAGTGCAGCCTTACCTCTGCAGGACTGGGGCAGCCCCTGGGCTGGAGCAGGAGCGGGGCCTCTGCACATTCTGCTGAGAGCTTGAAGATGAGCTGCCTCTGTCTTTTTGGAAGAGCTCCCTTGCTCCTAGCTGCAGCAGTTCTTTTATAAAAAAGGTCACACAAAGTTTTCCTGCAGGTTGTAGTGGACAGTGAGCTTTTATTTTTGCTTGGGAGAATGAGACCCAAAGCTAGAGCAAGGGGCTGGGCTGCATGATCCATTTGGACCACAGTGCTGGGCTGCAGTCTTTGGTAAGGCTCCTGCACATTAGTGTTGTAATATTATTGTTGAACCAAATGCTTGAGGTACAGAATATGGAGTTTAAAAAATAAGGTCTGGATTCTGTTACAGGGACGAGTTGTTACAAACCAGCTACAATAATTTGTTGCTTAGGTATCTGGGTTTTTTCTGATCCAAAATGACTCTCTCACAGTGTTTTGCAAGCAAGTGTAACTATTAAGTAGGAGGAATAGACCAATCAAATAAAATCCTTTTGTGCTGATTCTCCTCAGAGCTACAGTAATAAAAGCTGGAAGAAATGCAACGGAATTCTGCAAAGTTTGGTGTACTACTGAGCCAGCAGTGCAGCAACAGATTAGTGCCTGTAAGAGTGTACATATATTTGAGTAGAGGTAACTTTTACAACAGGAAAGTTATATTTCCCATGGTTATGAAATGGGCAGCAGAGACATATCAGAGGCATATTGGAGGTGGTGTGTGCCACTTGACAGGTGCCAGGCTTCTAATTAAAGCCCCCAAAGAGAGATGCTAGAGCAAAACATGCATCTGGGGCGATGTGTCTGGTTCCTCCTTCAGGTTAGGAGAGTTGAAGAAGTCTACAGTGCTTAACCTATGAGCATCTTGCTTTTAATTTTCCATTTTTATTAGTATGAATTATTAACCTCATGAATATGAATAAAAAACCTCTCTGAATTTAATTTTTATTTTAATAAATGAAGGATTAAGATGGTATGAGTGTGGAAGAAAGCATCACTGCAAGCTGCTTGGAGGTAATGTGGAACAAGAGAGATCTAGGGATGCGGACTGGGAAGTGTTTTAATACTGTATGTACCTCTGCATTGGGATATGAAATCTTATTTTAATATTCAATAAAATTTAATTGTTTCTTTTAAACACAGCAGTGATTGGAAAATCCTATTAGAAAATGTAAGTTCTCAGATTCTGCTGTGCTGGAGTTTTGATGGCCCACAGACCTTCTGCAGTGCAGTACAGTAAGCTGTCTGCTCACATTATGTCGGTCCTCCTTGCTTCCCACAAGTTTGGCATTAGAAAAGACTCAGAAAATGAATTAAACATGTTTCAAATACTTTGTGTAGGTTTTTCTGCCTAAATGCTGTGTGGCAGTTTGAGTAATCAGGAGGAAGGGATGGCTTTCCCCAGCAGAATGAGTCAGATGGCCCCCAAGATCTCCTTCCAAGGCGTGACTGTGGTGGGTTGATCTTCCCTTGACACCAGGTTCCCCCCAGATCTCTATCACTCCTCTCCTCAGCAAGGTGGGGGAAGAAAAGGAGATGGAAAAAACCTCGTAGGCTGAGATACAGGCAGTTTACTAAAATAAAATGTGATGCTTTAGCAAACGAAAAACTCTGAAAATTTTATTCTCCACATCCCATCAGGAAGTGATTCTGGTGACTTCCTGGGAAGCAGGACTTCAGCACATGTAGTGGTTGCTTTGAAAAGCAAACATTATAAAATAATGAATGTCCTCTCTTCCTATTTCTTAGCTTTCATATCTGAGCATATGTCATGGAATATCACTTTTCTCAATTTGCTGTCCTGGTTATGTCGTCTCCCAAGATTTTGCCCATCCCAAGCCTGGGTGTAGGGGGAAATGTTGGAAAGACAGCCTGGATGCTGTGGGAGCACTGCTCTAGCCAAAACACTGCTGTGTTTTCAGTGGCTTCCCAGCTACTGCTGCAAATCACAGGCTCTGAGAGCTGCTGAGGGGAAAATGAGCTCTGCCTCAGCCAGCCCCAAAGCTTGAAAACAATGAAAGATTTTGCCTATAAATGGATTGTCTTCTGTGTCATTGCAGGGATTTCCCAGTTCCACTTGGGTTGGTCATTCAAGAATGAGTGTTGGGGTCTTTTGGTGGGCATGTTTGTATGGTTATTTTTCTTGTGGTATAAATTATCCCTTTTTCTGCAAGAAATCTGATTTTCATAAGATCCACCGTTAGGAGTTACAGAAAAAGTTCTTGTTTGAGTTTGCTTTAAAGACTTCAGTCAATTCTAATGCTTTCCAAATTGTCTTTCCCTTTCCTAATCTATTCTGTGTAGAAGCTGTACATTATAATGTATGAATGTATGTTTACTCCTGAATAAATTAACAAGACTCTTGGCAGCAAGAATGAGCTAATGTGATTTTTTTTTTAAATTAAAAAAGAAATGGGGTATTTAGTGCATAATGTGCTACACAGGGAGCAACATTATATTAACTAGGAATTGAGGAACTGCATGTCCTGCTGATGGTGAAAAAAATCAAGCGTGTTGACAGATTCACTCACTCCATCACGAACAGGAAAGACCTTGAGGATGTTTATTTGAATAGAGGGACCATAAATCTAGAACAGAGGTACCAACAAACAATAGTCCTAGGGTTTTTTCTTAAAAAATATGATGTGTAATATAATAAAAGCTCATTATTGTATGTCTGTATTATCTTTATATATAGCTGTAGATAATACATAATTTTGTATGTCCAGGAAGTAGGTTGGCAGATGTATGTACGACAAACAATGTGGATTTATAGACTGCCTGCTAAAGGTTTGCATTTATCCTTAATTTACTTTGTGGGTCCTATTGGGTCCTTCCTGAGAGCACTAAAAATGGTTGTCTCACATTTTGCAGTATGCTTGAAAAGTGCTGTAATATGATTTGTGCTTGAATTTATATTTCAGAAGGGAATTCAAGTTATTACTATTTCCTCCTATTAAAATCATCAGGTGCTGAATATGGTCATCTGAAAAACAGGACCATCTAAGAGTCTTTTACTCAAGACTTGTAAGAAATCAATATAGTTCCCATCAGTACAGTAAATTACCAACTGAACCACTTCCAGTAATCATAATGCACAGTCTCTCATTAACTCCTTCCCTTCTCTATATTGAGATTTGTATTCTAATATTGTCTTAGAATAAATATATTCTTGACTGTATCAATAAATCATTAGACACTAGAGTAATTAATTAAAAATTTTATAACTAAGGCTCTTATGTGTCTGCAGCAGTTCTGTTGAAGACCTTTATTGATAATCTGGACAAAAGGATTGAGGACATTCTTGGTAAGCTTGCAGACAACACCAAGTTGGGTGGGAGTGTTGAGCCCAAATACATGGTTCAATAAGGCCAAGTGCCAGGTCCTGCACATGGGTTACAACAACCCTACCAGCGAAGATCTGTATTGGATATTAGGAAAAATTTCTTCAAAAAAAAAAAAGCTACTTGGCTGGAAGTATCTACCAGGGACAAATAAGCATACTTCTAAATTGCAGTTCCTAAATTGAATGTTCCATATCCATGCTCTGTTAACTCACTGTCTTTCAGTATTTTTACATGACTTCACCATTACCGCAGGTTTTTTGGTTTTGTTCCATAGCATAAATCCAGTGTGGTTGTGACTGAGCTGATGGTCATGCTTGAGCCTGTCAGGAGCATAGGAGCCTTGAAGAGAGTGGCCTGGGGGAAAGCAACTGGGGTAGCTAGCTGGGAGACATCCTTGGGAAGAGACAAGGAAAACTGAGTGTCAGAAAGACATCTCCTAACTTGAAATTTCAGAGACCCTCACTGAACAGGAGATATATAGCTCAGAGGACTGTATCAGAATTAAGGGAATAGAAAATGTCAGTGGTATATGATGGAATATAGAGGGGATTGGAAAAGGCAGCACTAAGCTGAGAGGAAATTTCATCAAACTAAGCAATCTGAGTTAAGTAGCTTCACAGATGCATCTTAGTAAGTTTGTCAGAAACAAATTTAGAAACAAAGCCATGTTTTGGTTTTTGCTAGTTTTATATCTGAAAATGCAACTAAGTTAAAGATTCTGTTGAGTTACTTTTTTTTTTTAATATTCTGTTCATGCTTGGGTTTCAGAAGTGTGGAGGAAGGATGGGATGATGCAAGAAAACTGTGACCTGAGCAGGGCTTTATGGAAATAAACTTATTTTATTGTAGATTTTTTGGCAGAAGTAAAAATAGTAATCACTTCTTCATGTTTAGAACTCTAAACAAATATGATGTTGAAACAAGGGATGCAGATAATATTCAGAAAGTGCCTTTGTTTACATAGCTGCTTCTTTGAGTTTGATCAGATGTTTATTGACCAGTATGACAGTGTTTTCTTTGAGAAACTCTATAATAGAGTGGGTGTCATCCAGATCCAGCAAATAATGAGTGAGAAAGAGACTGAGAATCATCTTTGATGGTGCTAACAAATAAAGCTGTGTCCAAAGTTAGTTTGATAACGTGAGAAAATTAATATGTGAGCCTTCCTATGCTTCCACTGGAGACATGCTGGAGTCATGGACTTCTTCCATTCCAGAAGGTAGTTCCAGTGGCCTCATGGAGGTTTACTGGTTTTGTTAACAGGATGAGAAAGTACAAGAATGCTGGCTCAGATGTTGGAGAGCTTCCTCAGCTGGAGATCTTTAGTATTCTTCAAGGTTAAATAGTCTCTGCTCCTCTTGGTCCCTATGATTAGAAACTATTGTTCATTCTTTATTTCTATACCAGTATCCCTTGTGTCTCCTGTCTATTTAAGCTGGTCCCCAGCTGAGATTTTTTTCATCACATCAGAAGTACCAGGTAGGTGCCAATAGCAATTTTGGGAGCTAATCTTTGCCTAGGCTGGCAGCTGCCCTTAAGCTAGCAGGTAGATCAATAAGGTATATGCTGCTATGGTAAATCTGATGAAAAATGAATCCATTTTTACTTTTAAATCGAGTGAGTCTTCCATGATTAGTGACATACTAGATATCTGAAGGGGGACAAAGAGATGGTGATGCAAGCTGCAGTTTACCAAGAATCTACATTAGTCTTAGGGCTAAAATGATTAGTAAGACAAATCAGATCTAGCTGCTTTTGCAAGAAGAGCTGTAGATTTGCCACAAGGCATTGATGACAAAGCAGCTGATGTGTCTGGTTGACTAGTGATTAGACAGGCATGAGAAGGAGAGACAAGCTCTTAAATTCTCATGGGAAAAGCAGAAAATGTAGGACTGTAGAAGATCTGATAGGTTATCCAGAAAAGTATCATGAAGTCATACCAAGTTTGCTCTGAAAATTGGATTGATTTCTGGTTTGTGCTGTTTCTTTTAAAAGATATTTCTGAACTCAGCATCCTCAATTGCATTTATATCCATTTGTTCTTTTCAAATCAGTTCCATAGTTTAATAGATCTTCTCTTTTCCCAGCGTTCATCTCCCCCCACTGCTGTCATGAGGTTATTCTCATTCTGCAGGTGACTATTTCTTGCCTCCTCTCATAATTTTGCCATTTCTTACTCTGAAGTCATAGCCTCTTTCTTTGCCCATTCTTGTTTGCATTCTTTCCTGAGTATATGATGAGAGTTTTATACTTGTGTCTCACCAGCACCTGAACAATGGTATTTATGCCTGTGTCTTTGTCATGGAAATTTCTTTCATGATATGTCCAAGGAGGCTTGTTTTTAAGCACTGCAGTCAAGAGAAGCCAACAATCAGCCTGTTTAAGCAAGAGGAAAGCTATGATCAGACTATTTCAAGTAAACACAAAAGCACCACATTTGAAAAACTAGAGCACTGTTATCTATTAACTAAGAATAAAATGGCATTTGCAGCATTTAAGTAAAAACTTGAAAAAAACTACATAATTTAGGGCTTAGTGAATTTCATTTTCCATTTTTTTCAGATTTTGCAGGTAAGTAAACTGAACATCTTGTCTTGATAATCAGGTATACTTTTCATATTGTACTTAGAGGACAGGGTCACGTGTCTTGGCCGTATTTCACACCATCGTTTGTTCCCAGTAGTGGTTGATCATTTTCATCAGCTTTAAATTACTCATACAATTACAATTAGTTTTCTTCAGGTTTTTTGTCAGAGCTATCTTACTAGCTATCTGCCCTTGTTTTCCTGTATTTCTTCAGTTCTTTCCACATGTTAGATAAGCCCTTTCTTACCTATCCCTTTGCCTGCATCACGAGAGTTCTTTCAAGGCTTTCTGTGAGGTGTCCCTCCATGTGTCTGTGGACTGGCAGTTGGGGGAAGAGCAGTAGGATACACCAGTGCAGGGGGGTCTGGGCATCTCTCATTAGGTACAGCAGTCTGTGCTGCTTTCCTTGCTCAAGGGCCAATGCCAGCCTCATTGGACCAATGCTTATACTTCTGCTAATGTTCTGTGGCATGCAATGTTTCTCCCTCCATTCAGATTTTCATCTAATCCCATCTTGATTCAATGAGATCTGCAGCAGCTAAGTCATATTAGAAAAAATTAGGCCATCAATCTATTATTAAGCTGGAAAGTGTTTTATGTTTTGTGTTTGCCCTCAGGGTGTCTCAGAACATTCCATGTCTGATCTGCCCTGAGTATGAGAGGGTTGGGGTTTAGGTGCTAAAAGATCAGTACATATACTGAGGGAGTTGTGGAGTTTTGTTTAAAGCATTTGGTTTCCAGCCTTGAAACTAGCCTAGGTCTTTGTTACTGGGACCTTTGTGGTTCTCTTAGTTTAGGTGCTTTTGAAAAAATGTCCTATTCCCTCCTAGGCAAGTAGCTCCTACATCTAAGAGGTAGTGTCTGTAGTGTTGGGAAATTTTCCTGCAATGGTAGTTAAGTTCATTCTACTTGTATCTGAGCAAAGATCAGTGTATACTCTTGGAAAATATTACTTTTGTCACATGCTCTGCTTTTGATAATGTATTATATCTGCACTGTCTGAAAATTAAAAAATCTACTCACAGTTCTTACTGTATAGCTGTCTCTGTTTAACCATGTTGCTTGATAAAATGGCCATCTTTTGTGTATTCTTATTAATTTCCATTTTTAATCTTAGCTTTTTTAATGAAAATAGATCTTTAGATCAAGATCCTTCATAAAGGTTATTCCATAGAACACATGATGGTGGAAGGCATTTCTGTCAATCATCTACTCAAAGCAGGGACAAGTGCAGCTCAAGACCTTGTCTAACAGGTTTGACCAATGTTTCCAAAGACAGAGACTCACAAATTCTCTGGGCAGTTGGTTTCGATTTTCAATAACACAGAGTTCTTAGCAGAAATGATTACTCTTTCAGATGTGCATAATATAGGAAGTGAGACAGGGAAGCATCCAAAATCATTAGCTCATTGTCAGGATCTTGGCCTTAGTGACTAATTGGCTTTAGTGACTGGTCCAGGTGCTAAAAATATAATTTCAAATGCTTGATTTAGTATCAGAATGAAAATTATTCCAGTTGTACCTTGGATGTTGTTGTTCTAAGTGTTGAGAGGGGAAAAGGTATGGGGAAGACTGAATTTTCACATTCAGGTCCTTTAGTGCATTCTTGAAATGCCACATTTGGATGTTTGCTTTCTCGCCTCATCACTGCCTCAACATGTCACTTTGGATTTGGTGCAAGAAAGAGTTAATTTAAGGCAATTTGCACAAGCTGCTACAGAGAGTATGAGTCAATAGCATCCTGCTTTGAGTCTAAGCCACAGAGGAACTGACATGCCAAGTGTTGAAAAGAGACATCTCTGTTTTGTGCACACTCTACTTCCAAAGGCAGTGGCTGGGGTAGAAAAACAATTTGAATATGAGCTGAAGAGTTGCCCAGAGGAAGGAAGGAGTAATGACAATATTCATGGTCAAAAAGAGGTGGAGGGCACTGGATGAGATGCGTGGCCTCTGCTGTCCTTTCATATTACTGTTGCTAACTCCCTGCCCTAAGGTGTCATGTGTGTTGGCACTCTTTAAACCGGTGTCTTGTATTTTTATTTGCTTTCAGTTGCTAATTTGACATTACAGATCATACTCTTGAACTGTTGTACATCCTTCATACATTGCTTTAAGATGTTTTAGTGTGATAAGACGGTATAAAAATTGAAGTCGTTATTGCTGCCTTTATCACCAGGGGAATTGGACAGCTGGCATTGATCTGCGAGAGAGCTAATTTCCATAGTTTGTTATTACATTAACCCTTAGAATTCTTCTTGTTTATGATTTCAAAGAAAGGTTTCCTAATCAAAAGGTCATCCTTTGTAGCATGTAGTGTTTGAGAGACACAGAAAGGCAGAAAATCTATGAATGCTGTCATTTTTATCTGATCAATAACATCTTGCTTTATTAATAGTAATATCCCAGTATTTTACATTGTGTCATATGAAGATCCTACAGAACTGCTTATGAGTGAAATCTAGCAGTTTGTAAAAAGGCATGCTGCTAACTCCTTGGTTTGGGGCAGATACTCTGTGCCTCTTTAAATTTTTGGCATTTATCTTAATTTTTTAAATTAAAATAATTATAAAAATTCTTTACTCCTTGCTATTTTGTAAGGAAAGAGCTTGAATAAGGGCCTTATCTTGCTGTGTTGAATAACATGTTCAAATGAGCTAAATTGTACCATTCAACCAAAAGCCATAGTAATAGTAGCACAGAGGCTGCTGTGTTGCAGAGGGATTAACTTGCTCTTTGGTATCTTCTTCTGGTTTCAGAATAAGGCCTGAGAAGTCAAAAAAGGGATTTTTAATAATTAAAAACCAGAGGAGGTAAAAAGTTGAATCTGTTTTAAAAAGTGAACCAATAATCTCATTTTCAAGGTAGTATTAATGTAGCTCCAGTTTGATTTGTTGTTATTGGCCAGGGCACCTTTGGATAGCAAATGTATACAGTGGGAATCAAGAGTCAGTAGAGGGCTGCACAAAACTCCTCCCTGTACTACCTCACAGCAGAGGCGAAGACCAAAGAAAATACATTTTGGTTTTCTTCCTAGGGTAAAATTCTGCCAACTTCCTTATTGTTGGCTTACAAGCCAGTGTATAGCCTTGCTTATTTATTTATAGCATAGCCCAAAAGATGGAGGCAGAGTTCCACTAGCAAAATTGGGAGATTGTAGATTGTTTGACTTTTTTAACATCTACAATCTGCCCTAGACTGTGTTTCAACATTTACCTAATATTAAAAGGTAGGTCACAAACTGGGAGTGAATGCCTGCAAAAGCCATGGGCTCCTTATACTTGGGCAGATGTCTTTTTATAGTCAGACAAAAAATTTTTTGGGAATGATTTAGATATAATTGATAGAGATTTTCTGGGATTTTTTTCTTTCTAATTTTACTGTGGTAGTTTGCTTTTAAGAGGGATTTGGAAGGCTGAACCATGTACAGAACCATGCTCGGAAATGGTGCTGCTAAACTGTAGACATATCTGAATTGCAACAATATTCATCCTTGGTATATCTTAAATTGCTTTAATTTGTAAAACCCATGGCCATTGGTTTTCACTCATTTCTTGACATGAAATTTCAAAATAGGTGAGAGTCTATTTAAGCACCTATGTCAGTTGTGGATTTTTAGAGGTTGTCCTACCTATGGGAGACCAACTGGGCCTTAAGAACAGCGATTGGTTATCTAAAATCACACAAGATACCTGTTTTATATGCCTATATCTCACAAAGCAGCAAAACAATACAGAAAAACAATAGAAAAGGGAGGAGCAGCTCATAAATCTCTAACAGTAAGGAAGTACCTAACAGATGGAACAATATCCTCCCAGAATGAGGTATTTCAGGGCTGAGAATTTTTTTCTGTAACAAGTTATCATGTCAGAGTGAGCCTATTGCACTAATGGAAATCCTTGGGTGATTTTTCTTTTTGACTTTTGCTTCCAGGCCGTGCTTTGCTGAGACTTACTGACAAAAAGCTTGAACGAATGGGCATTGCCCAGGAAAGCCTGCGACAGCACATTCTGCAGCAAGTCCTTCAGCTGAAGGTGAGAGAAGAAGTCCGAAACCTCCAGCTGCTTACACAAGGTATGAAAAATAATTTTGATATGGACAGTTACTGAGATCAGATAGGAGAAGTTTGCCTGAGGGCATAAAATATGACTTGATGTTCTTCTACAAGAAATGATGCGTGAAAACGTCTCATAGACTCCACATGCTTTCCAAGGGGGGTACAAAAGGTAAAATAATTCATGAATAAATAGAGATTTTCAGCTGCCCATTTTGTGTGATGAATAGGCTCCATCCAGAATTTGATGGTGGTCCTTCTTAAGTGTCTGCTTACTAAGATGAAAATAATTATATATAAAGAGCACAGATGTAGGACCTACTGCCTTTAAAAGCATTGTCCATTTTGAATTAATTGTTTACTTTCAGTGTTAGATAAAACACAGGGTCAGATAAAACCTGTTTTATGGTAAGAGCTGTCAGTGGAAAATTACCTGTTAGACTGTTTTTTGCAGATGGCTGATTCCTTCTTCATGTTGCAATAATTTTATTGACTTAAATAGAGTTACTTCTAATTTTTGCTGCTAAGAAAATACAAAACTGGGCTCAATACGAAGTCTAGATTAGAAGACAGAGAAAAAGGAGTAACAAAAAAAGTTATATATATTTTCCAAATGAGGTTTAGATGTTTTATGATGACTTTTGTTGCTAGCTCTCTGGTAGAGTCTGTGGTATCGTGTAAGAAAAGCAGTCATTGTGGCAATACTGTAGGGGAATATTTAGACACCCTCTACTATATATCTGCTATGCTTTCTCAAAATTAAATGTTGTTTGGTAGTCCAGTGGGATAAGCATAAACCACATACTTCTGTGGTGTTTTGGTTCAGTGCCTGTTGTATGTCACACTGTATGAAAAAAACAGTTCCTCAGTACATGCAGTGTATTTTTAACAAAATGTCCTTCACACATTACATTATGTTCCTAATTAGGCCTTGCTCACTGTGTTTGGGGGAAAACTGATTAGTTGAGTAAGCTGCATTTTGTCTGAAAGAGCTGAAGTCTCAACAGAATTGTTTCTTCAGGCTTGGTGTCTTGTGGATTGTGATGAGGGGTTTTAGGGTTCCTTTGTTTTGCTATGAGATGTTAATAGAAGCTCACCTCATCTTGTGTCATGTCAAAGGTGGTGCACATGCTGAAGCATGAATGTCTTCCCCAGATGTTTAGAACTCTTCATTTTCCCTTTATCCATTAATCCATTATTCATACATCCTTTTCTTCAGTGTTGGCCAGGTTCTCTCTTCCACTGCATCTGGAATGTTGCATGAGAGTTTGATGGACTGCAAAGTTCTGGTCATCCACCATCACTGTTACAGGCCTGCTTATGAAAGTTGGGATTTAATTGATACAGGACAATGAAGACACATTAGCTATTAATTTGGATCAATTGATCACTGCTGTCCAGATAGATTCCTTCATAGACTTGTATATGGCATTGTGTATTTCCTGAGTTCTGTTGTGGACACATCAACTGGTGTATGACTTAGGCTCAGTCAGGCAGCAGTGACTGCCATTTCAAGGAATTCAGTGCAGCATCTTTTGAGATCTGTTCTTAGTCCAGGCAGTTGAGGATACAAGTTTGGGCTTTGGTAAGAGAATGAATAAACACATGCTGGACTGTGAAGGACAGATTAGCACTGGGTGCATGGATGTGTGTTTAATGTAGTCTCTCTCTGCCATGTAGAGGGAATGTTCTTATGTACTCTGATCGTGTAAAAGCAAGACATCGTGTGCTTTATGAAAGGCAGCACAAGTTTGACAAAAAGCTGGAGGCCTGCAGCTCTAGCTGTCTTCCCCCACAATGGTGTTGGCCATTGTGCTGCACTTCAGAGGTACTCCAATAAATCCTTAGGGAAATGGCTCAGTCTGAGAACTTCTGTCAAAAGAATTTAATCCTTACTTTGCTGGGGTCTGTTACAGTGTAACCATGTGAGCCAGAAAGACAAAACACACTTCATTCAAAGCTATGGTTTTCAGGGTTGGGTGGCCACTGGTGTGACCACCAGCCACAAGAGCTTGTGGTTGCCCTGTGTTCCAGAGCTCAGCTGGGAGTGGCTGTGTGAGGGAGCAAGAGCTCTCTGTCCTTGCGGGGAAGAAAACAGTGGCACTAATCCAAACTCATATCAATAAAATAATACAAATACCATTTTAATAAGAAAATCCATGAATGGACCTGATGGGCTGTAAAACCTCTTGTCTGAAAGTCAATAATCTTCATGTGCTATTGGTCCACCAAGGATAGTATGAAAGCAGGCATCTTCCAGAGTGCTTAACCAGACTCTTTATTTTAAAAAGCTAGAGGAACCAAAACTCTGTTTACTTTCATCTTCTTAAATAGAACTGAAGTTATGGTCAGAATAACAGTTTATAAGAACATTCTCCTGTGCAGCAAACCTGTGTTAATTGCATGATTCCAGGGTGAGGGGATGGTGAGTGACAGGATGACAGCAGTACTCCTGTCCCTTATCCCCTCATTTACACCAAGTTGGAGTGTGTGTCTGATGAAAGTGCTTGATGGAAGTAGTAAGGTTAAGATATTATTTCTCAACCAGAGTGCTAGGTGTAAAGCTCTTTATATGTGAGTTGTTCTCCAAAACTGGTTCTGTGCTCTTTCCCAGTTTCTCCAAACTGTGTCCACTCATATTCTTATTGTGATTTATATGTTCCTGATCCATGTTGTTACTGGAATAGCTTTCTGTAACTGGTTTGTTTTTGTTTTGGAGAACACTGCGAAAACATTTTTTCTCTGAAAAGCTGTTTCTCCCTTTGGAAAATCTGCTCACAAAGTCCAGGTCACACTGTAGCTATTGCTGTGCTGTGCCTTGCTGTCTTCCAAAAAGAGGGGGTGAAAAGCCCTCTGTCTCTCAGTGCACAGCTCAGAGACTGTTAGGTGAAAGAAGCTTTTAAAACCCATTTCTGAATTCATATAGCACACAAGCTGGGTTGCAAGCAATGAGGTTCTAATTCAGAACCCATTGATGTCAGCAAAAAGACTTCCACTGACTTTAGTACATACCCCAGTTGAAGCTGGGTCAAGCAGGGAAAGTTTTAAAATAGCATTATATAATAGTTACCAGATATTTTAAGTGGCTTTGTATTCTGTTGTCTGCAGAGAAAGTTAACTTCATTTTTAAAACTCAATAGCATTCTTTTCTACTTCTGATCAGAAAGTGACTTAAAACTGTTTCATTCTTCTTCATTCAAGACACACCATCCAGTCTCTTAAAGCCAGAATAGTATGTGATTGTGCAATTGGAGTCTTGTCTTGAGTTTTAGGAAGACATTTCTTTGGAGCAAGAAATGCCTGATTGAAGCTATTATTGGTAGAAATGCTATTCCAGCCTCCACTAGGACAGAAGGGCATAGGCCCAACTACTGATCTGTGCTTTTCTTCCCAGACTTAGTGATGTTGTGGAACTAATTTGACAAAATATCTTCCAATGCCTCTTGGGGAGAGCTACACACTGTTGGAAACACCATTATTTTACTGTTATCGCTGTAAGTTTGACTTGAAAGATATTTCTTTTATAAAAAGCCTTACATAACTACACAGAGAAGGAAGAAGTTATTCTGAGGTTTTTCAATGTGAGTCCTGCTTTGGGCTAACATAGAAGAGACTATCCTCAAAGTGGTAGAACAGTGCTGTGTGTGTTTCTGATCAAAGTATTCACAGACAGCAATCTGCTCATATGGTTGAGCTTGAGAATCATTTCTGGATTTGGATTAAATGACAACCTGCATTTAGGATGATGTTAGGCCCCCTACTAAGTTCCTCTGTGAGTTTCATATAGGGCAAAATGCTACTTAAGTATACTGCCAGGACAGTATTTTTCCTCCTAGCAAAACATGTTAGAGTAAAGCTTTGTGCTTCACTGAAAATAATCTCAGCGGTTTATACATGTTGAAATTATTTCTTCACTAGGTTTTCTGCTCATCCCGCACTGATGCTTAGGTACTGAAATATGTATGTGCCCAATGAGAGCCACAGTAAGACTGATTCCCTCCCTCCCTCGCCTCCCATTTCCAATCTACTCTTTCAAAATTAGTTAAGGTACCTAGCACTAGTACTGTATTCTTCCAGGAGGGAAATTAGAAGACCTTCAAATTTGCATCTCATCTTCATCTAAATGCAGGAATGATACATCCTAACAATAAAGAAATCAGGCAAAAAATGCCAAATGGCCTGCTTGGATAAATGAGGAGCTCCTGGGCAAACTCAAACACAAAAAGGAAGCCTTACAGAGAATGGAAGCAAGGACAGGTAGGTGCATCACTGATAAAAGGAAGATTAGGGTGAATATGAGGCTTTGGAAGAAAATGGGAGATCTGGTTACCCATGGAGAAAGCTCAACAAATTTTTTGCCTCAATTTTCACTGGCAAGTTCTTCAGCTACAGAAGTCAAAGGCAGGGGCTGAAAGAAAGAAGAACCAGTTGTAGGAGATCAAGATCAAGTACATCTAAGGAACTTGAAGATGCACAAGTTGATGAAACCTGATGAGGTGCATCCACGGGTCCCAAGGGATGGATGAAGTGGCTATGCCACTGTCCATCATATATGAGAAGTTGTGGCAGTCCAGTCAAGTTCCAGTGATGGGAACCCTAATTTTTAAAAATGGAATAAAGGAAGACAGGAGAAACTACTGGCTGGTCAGTCTCACCTCTGTGCCCAGCAAGGCCATGGAACAGATGTTAAGGAAACTTTCCTGTTTGACCGTTCTCAGGCAGTCACACTCTCACTGTCAGAGATTTCAGTGCTGGAAGCAAAGCCCCTCCACAGTGGGTGGCTCCAGGCTGATGTGTGCCCAGCTTGACTCCCTACACACACACCATTCTCACAGCAAATGAGGTTTCCTTATCAGCTCAGCCTAGTGTTTCCCACAGCAGAGTCTCAGACCTCTGAATTCTTTAAATAGCTTTATAATAGTGCAGCAATAAAATAACAACTCGAGCTGCTGCTTCAGAAGGAAGGAAATCCTGGGCTTTTGTATCCTTATGGTCTAAACCCTGGAAAGTCTGGGCTCTTCCTGCTGAGTCACTGTCCTGTCTCTGAGTCCCCTGGCTGGTGCCACAGGTTCCTGGCCCTTTGCTGTGCAAAGGGTCTGTGCCAGTTCTCAGCCTCTTGCCTCAGGCTCTTGCTACCCAGAGCTCAATTTTCAGCTCTCACTGCAGCTGCTCACCAAGCTACCTGAACTGAATGTGTTCCTGAACACAGATCCTCCTGGAAACTATGCTAAGGCACATAGGAAGTAAGGAGGTGATTTGTGTCAGCCAACACGGCATCATTGAGCTCAAATTGTGCCTGACAAATTTGCTGACCTTCTGTGATGGGGTTGCAGGGATGATAGGTAAGGAAAGAGTTACTAGTGTGATCTAACTGGACTTGTGCACAGCATTTGAGACTATCCCACATGACATCCCTTTCATTAAATTGGAGAGACATGGTTTTGATGGGTGGATTACTGAGTGGATAAGGAATTGGCTGGATAGTCATACTGAAAGAGAGTTGGTCAAAGGCTCGATGTTCCAGGTGGACATTAGTGATGAGTTTCATTCATCAGGGCTTTGCATTGGGACTGGCACTGTTTGACATCTTTGTCAGTGACATGGACAGTGGGATCCAATGCACCCAGAGCAGGTTTGCCATAGACACCAAGCTGTGTTGCTGTTGACACTCTGAAGGGAAGGGATGCCATCCAGAGAGGCCTGGTCTGGTGGAAAATGGGCCCATGCAGTCCTCATGATGTTCAGTGATGCCAGGTGTAAGGTCCTGCACCTGGGTGGGGACAATCCAAAGCATAAATACAGGCTGGGTGGGGCATGGATTGAAAGCATCCCTGGGGAGAAATGCTTGGAGTGTTGGCTAATGAGATGCCCAACATGAGCTCTCAATGTGCACTTGTGGCCCAGAAAGCCAAACATGTCCTGGGCTGCACTAAAAGCAGTGTGGCCAGCAGGTCATGGAAAGTGAGTCTGTCCTCTGCTTTCCTCTCATGAGACCCCATCTGCAGTGCTGCTTCCAGCTCTGGGGCTTCTAAGGACATGGACCTATTGGAGTGAGTACAGATGAGGACCATGAAGATGATCAGAGGGATGGAGCACCTCTTCTGTGGAGACAGGCTGTGAGAGTTGTGAGTGACCAGCCTTTTTAAAAAGGCTCTGGAGAGACATGACCTTCCAGCAGCCTTCTATAGTACCTAAAGGTGACCTACAAAGAGCTGGAGAGGGACTTTCCAAGGGCAAAGATAGGACAAGGAGTAATGGCTGCAAACAAAGACAGTAGGTTTAGATAAGATATAAGGAAGAAATTCTTTACTCTGTAGGTGGTAAGGCACTGGAACAGGCTGCCCTGAGAAACTGTGGCTGTCTCATCCCTGGAGGTGCTCAATGCCAGATTGGAACCTGGTCTAGTGCAAGTTGTCCCTGCCTATGTCAGGGTGTTGGAACTACACGACCTTTAAGGTTCCTTCCAACCCAAAATATTCTATAAGTGAGCAAAGAACAAGTGAGAGCCTTGTGTTCTAGTGATGGATCATTCAGTGGGTTTTAGAAGAACTTCGTAACAGAAACATTGCCTTCAGGATATGTTTGGTGTGTAAGTCAGGACCATGAAACTCTCCTTACCAGAAGTGTTTTATAAGGATTTTGGCAGCATTATCAGCCTGTTAGTACTAAAGGCAGGCTTGATGAAAATTTGGCATGGAACCCTTCCAGTCTAGCAGAAACATGATGCTAGTTCCTGTTTGCCCTATCTGCTTTGTCCATATGGATATCAAAGCTGGGAGGAACCTGAGCACTGCTGTATGAGGTTTCATCACTACATGTGAGATTTGTTGCCATTTTCCATAATCAAAACTTTCAAGTATTAGACTCAGTTCCATCTTCTGATTTCCCATGTAATATAACCTGTCCTACTGTGGTGGCTCCAGTACACAGCATGAATGATTTGGAGTTACATACCTGGCTGAAAAGGGACTTGAGTGGTCAGAAATTTTGAGAACACAGTAACTTGCTAAGCACAGGACTAGAAGGTTAAGGAGTTAAGAGAAAGCAATTGCAGCTTGCTGTCCCCCTGCTGTAGACTCTATGGATCCTGTTTTATCTGAATTGTTATTGCCTATTGTTCTTCAGGTTCCCTGAAGAAATGTTGCTTGAGATCAGCATATTTCTTTGTCACCCCTGCAAAACAGTACATTCTGTGTACATTCTGCAAGGTTTTGGCATCCAAGGAATCATGGTTTCATATACCTGTGGTGTTTCAAGGTCTGCAGCTTTTGAAATCTTGAGTATCTTCTTACCAGACATCACTTATTTTGTTTTCATTTTTTTGACCTTACCTTTGTCTTTCACCTAATCCTGAAGCTTCCAGCTAGTCAGGAAGGGCCTTTCTTCCCAAAGCACAGGCTATGCAACTGTTTCTTGCATATGTTGCATACATGGCATCTATCCAAGGTACAAAAAAAAACACTTTCTCTTTCAAAAGAGCTCCAGCAAACATAATTCCCAGCTGGTTTCCTTCGCTCTGTGCTCCTGTTATGCTACAAAATGTCTGAGAGACCTTGCAAGTTGAACACAAAGTGCATCATGAAAGCACTGTCAGAAATTACCCAATAACAGTAGTTTATCCCTTATCATAGCATGTGTTCCTGAACTCAGCATGCTAAATTACCTGATTACAGGTAAAGAAATCTTAACCTTCTTCTCAATACAGGTTTATTTTCACTGAACATCCCTATCCTTTTTACTCCTTTCTATTGTATGTCCTTTTTTCCTGTACTTCTGCAGGAATCATTGCATTTATTCTTAGCACTGCTTTCCAAGACTGTAGAATGACTGCTACCACCCATTAGACTACAAAAGAGCAGCCTTTGTTGTATTTTTCCCATTCCAGTCAAGGACAGTTTCAGCACTTAACAGAGGATGAAGATCTGGAATCAGAAGCTGTGGTTGTTCATGAGAGGCTTTTCAGACTTTAGGCACTGTTAAGACGTCTGAAAATATTTTTTTTAAGGTTACTAGTATGCACTGACAGGTTCTGTATGGTTTTCATTTGTTTTAGCTGAAACACAATATTGTATGTGCAGTGTGTATCTGAGCAAAGATAAAATATCTCATATACATGCATCAGTGATAATAAATATCAAATTCCATCTATGGCTTCAGTTATTTGAATTTCATGTGTCTGATTTCTACCCTTAAGAATATACTTGCAATGCAGCCAATGGTCCCTGGCAGACCATTGCATTGCTGTGGGACTGTTAGTTACCTTTATGCTATTGCTGTGATGCTAATACATATTCATATCAAATAACCAAGTGATTCAGCTGACAGGTAAAATAAGTTCCAATACACTGAACAATACATTGTAATGCACTCTGGATAGGTTTAGAACAGAATTGTCCTTCAATATGTGTAGTACATTAGTTTGGAATATGAATAAGGAAACAGGACCTATGAAATTTGTATTGATGAACTTCTCTGGAAAGATTTTAGCTGTGTAAAATTATGATGTGCTTGCATTTTTATGTGTTTCTATAAATAGTATTGCAACTCAGTCTACTGCTAATGTAGTATTAGCTGTTTTGTATGACTGCAAGATCATGATTGCAGTTGCCTGGTTTTCTTATTATTTTATTAATGTTGACTTTTTTTTTTCATTCCTGCTTTTCAAATTTCTCAGAAGTCAGCCTACTGGTCAGTTTGGTCTGGAATTTCTGAATTAATGCATACCCAATACTGCCTTACATGTTTGATGAATAGATATTACATATACATAAAACCACATATATATATGTATGTATTTTCTCATTCATGTAAATTGGAAAGAGAAAAGAAAAATTCCCAAAGTTTAATAAAAAAAAAGTAAACTATTGCTGTTTGTTTTGCAGCCAGTCATGAAAGACTTTTAGCTAAAATAGGAAAGCCTTCAGCAGTCAGTCTGTTATTTAACAACAGCTGTTTGTGATCAGTGCCAGTGGAAATCACTTGTTTTCACCCATTCACAAAGAACAGGCTGGTGAAAGGGACTCCAGGAATAGGTACAGTCTTTCACACAGTTTAAATAAATCATATTGTAAGTTGGTGCCATTTACAATGTAACATAATTGTGATTTCTAATGGGATTTTTCCAGAAATCAGACATAGAATAAAATTCGGAATTATTATAGAATGGTCTGGGTTGGAAGGGACCTTAACACCATCTAGGTACAACCCTCCTGCTATACAGGCACACCCAGCCACCTTCCACTAGCCCTGGTTTCTCAAAACCCCATCCAATGTGGCCTTGAATAATTCCAGGGATGGGGCATTCACAGCTTCCCTGAGCAACCTGTTCCAGTGCTTCACCACACTCACAGTAAGGAATTTCTTGCTTATGTTCAATCTAAATAAATTTCAGTCTGAAGCCACTACCCCTTGTCCTGTTGCTACATGCCTTTGATAGTTGTTTCAGAAAAGAACTGAGGAAACCAGAGCCCTAACTATATTTCTGACCCTTAGAAAGCATGTGGAAATTTTCACTGCTGTGCTTCTGTTTCAGTCCTATCTGTCTTCATCAACTAACACTTTTTTTGTCAGACTGAGTGTATAGCATTGGAAATAAGAAGACAAGAAATGCCATTCTCAGTTGGATCCAGTATCCCTCTGTCCCACTACTGGCTTCTAACAGTGGTAGATGATGTTCAGGCAGATCCCTGGATCCTGTTCCTTCTCTGTGGTCCTATTCCCTTGGGCTCTCTAGCATTCAGAATTGGTGCATTAGGAAGAGTATTGCCCTGCCTAATTCTTTAGTATCCATTGAGAATCTGTCTTACAGTCTTAAGAAATAAGTTGTTCACAAGAAGTTTTTTACAGACAAATATCATCGCTGGCAGCCTCAGTTGTGACAGAAGTGCCAAAGCCTAACTTGGCATGCCTTCAGTTGGGTACTTCTTCCTTCCACAGGGACTCTAAGCAAACCCTCTGTCATGTGCATGCAGTAGTAGCTGCACATCCTCTTATTTCAGATCCAGCAGTCACACCTCACACATCAGATGAATTATACCTGTTGCTCTCCATCAATTATTACAGACACTTAGAATGGTTGGCAGATATATTTGTCTGCACAGTAGATGACTGAATGTGGATGAGATCAATTCCCACTTGCTAAGCCTAGATGTAAACTCCTACACTAAGAAAAATTTGCTCTGAAAGCTGGATGAATTGCTCTCTTCACTCAGATGAGTTTTGGTAACATCATCTTGCTGATTTTATGAAGCTGGTATTGCCGCGCCTACATGAATGTGTCCTGTTTGTAAAGTGTTTCACGATATTGGCAGTTCCAACAAACATGAAAGTCACTTAAAGCTTTTTTGAAAATGTAGAATAAAGTTTTGCTGTTTTGAATCCCTGAAGGTGAGTGTTGCCAAAGAGTTCAAAAGCATTTTTCTTCCTGTTGTTACTAGCATTTATGGCCTGTGCAATAAAAATTTCTAATTACTGGAAAGGTTCAAGAGAGACAGGAAAAAAACCTCTCATTTTTATGCCTTTGTGAAGTTGCTTTTCTGTATAGTGTAAAAAGAATCTGTTTAAAAGCTTCTCTTCTTCTTCATTCACGTTCTTTGAAAGCTTTTCTGTATTGTAATTTTAAAAATGAACATGGTTCTATTCAAATAAAAGTTTACTCTTAGTGGCATTTATGCTTCATGTGATAGAGCATCTTCATTCACTTAGTTATACATAGGCAGTCAGCAGTTATGAACTGTTTCTTTTTTACTAAGCAGTATGCAGATCTCTAGCATATTCCACAAAGGAAAGGGCAGGTTATTTTAAAGTCTTTATTTGACTTGAGCATAAAGCATGGGTACTAGCCTAGTGTTTCATGACATGCCTAAGTATGATTAATAATTTTAACTATACTGGTTCCCCCATAAGATCAATATTATAGAATTTTTCCAGTCACTATTTCAATGTATTTTAATTGAAATTGATTTCCTATAAAATAATAAATTGAAGTGTATTAGCAATGGTCTTGTGGTCCTTGACATTCAAGTTCAGAGTTCTAAGAAAATTCTGAACAGTTTTTTAAAAATACATGATTTACATCTATATGTCATAAGTACTCATGAAGCGTCTGTAATTTTTTGGTATAATTTAATTCCAGTAGATGACAGCCCAAATACAACAGCCTTAATTTGAAACAGGAATGTGAATGAAAATGTGGCAGAGAATTTGTTGTTGTTTTTAAAACAACTTGCTTCTGTGTTGACAGTTCAGCTACAGCTGTATTGTATGATCTTAAAATTGAAAAATATTTTTATCAGTAAAAGTGCATGCCAGTCACATGAATTATTAGAAGTTTCCTGTACAAAGACAAGATGCATTGAGAAAATCTTCAGCGAGCAGCTCTGTAAGAACTTCAGTATTTCCAAAGGTATCACCTGGAGGTCGTTGAGTGAATCTTTGACTATTTTTCTCAGGGTCAGAGTGATAAGTTGAGTTTTAGACAGTTTGTACTTGGCAATACAACAGTTCTGAAGCTCCTCAATCCCACTAAGTTTTTGTCCACACCTTAGAGTTTATTCTTGCTTAAATTTATCCACATTGTTGGGATAATTTGTTTATGTACATTTGGTTTAATCAGTGGCTACCACCTGAAGACAGCCTGATGAGAAAATCACCAGGCTCAGGAATGGCACAGTGTGTTATATCCAGCCAGCCTGGTATGTCAGGACTCTGACTTGGCATACTTGTTCAGGTACACAAGAGGGCTGGATCTCTTTACTCAGGAAAGCAAGTTAGAGACTTTTGTATATGAGCAAAAATGTGTGCAAGCTTGAGCACAGTCTGAAGGCACATACACTGACATGGTCTTGGAGTTTTGAGTCCTCTCCACTAGAAAAGGGATTCACATCTTCCTGGTCCATTTATCTGGCACACCCAGCTGCCATCACCTGGCATTTCATGAGATAAGATGGAGTTGAAGCAGCTCCAACACCTGGACCTGGAAACAAGTAATTTTGTCATATTCTTTCTTTAGTGAGACCAGTTAAGAGACTGGTGGCATCAGTCAGCAGACTCTTGGTTTTCCACATTGAAAGAGCACTGTCGTGTAGGACTTTCAGGAGCTGGATTTTGAGAAAAAAAAATCTGAAAGAAAAAGAGGTCTTGCACAGCAGAAAGAGATTCTTACTCACTGATTTTCCTTCTTCAGTGATGCAAAGCTTCTGCTCTTAAAGTTTACTCTCCAAAGTCCTCTAAATCCTCTCAAGTCCTATGTTTTTCGTTTTCTTTCCACTTTGGCATATGTCAGAGATAGAGATGGAGAGAGAACGGTGATCACATTTTCTTCATTCTTTAAAGTGTTAGGTAATTCTTTAGGAATAAAGAGGAAAGCCTTCTTTCATACTCTGTTTCTTTTGGTTTTCATTCCTTTAAGAACTCCTGAAGAACTGAGGATTGTTGTTAAAGTTGGACCAAGAGATTAATATCTCCTGCTCTAGCTTTATTTTATTTATTTCCCTGTAGTCTGAATTCAGAGGGCTGATTAGACTACAATTGTCTGCTGAAGGATTTCTTTACTTTGTACCAGAGAGTGTACCTATGTGAAACACTTTTCAGCAGTTCCTTGTAATTATTTGTCCTAAGCTGCCAAGATGATCCAGCTGTATTTAACGAGTATTTAAAGAATGTTGGATGGTGGAAGGAGCAATCATCTTAGACAATGGACCAGCTTTTAAAAGTGTCAGGCAATTAAGGATGCAGATAAACCTTTGAAAATTCCCTACACTGATCACTCCCAGTATCACAACAGTTATAAACTGTTCAGTCTAAACTTGGAAGACTTTGAAGCAAACAAACTGTATTTCAGATGAAGGAGGTAGGAAAGAGGAAGAGAAAAATACTTCTACCTCTAAAGCTCCACTGATATATCAGTTATCACCTGGGTAAATTCTTAACAGGTTAGATTCCAGAGCTGCTTTAATGCTCATCTGTGTGTCTACCATCCATTCTGTCACAGTAATTGTCTGTGACACTAACCACTGATATTGTTGACTTTTGTATGTCTCTGCTTAAACCTGGGAGGTTCTTAGGGTCATCAAAAGGCAGCCAGCCCTTACAGCCCATCAAGGTAATGAATGTGTTTTTGCTGGGATGTATCTTCATACACTGAGATACCTATGAGCTTTTTTTGTCTTTTTCTAGAAATGTTTCCTTTAGGTGTGGAGGTTTATCTTAGATAGCGTAATGAAAATTGTGGTTTATTTTCTTCTAATCCTAATAAGCTATTTCCCGGTGAGTTATTATTTTTTACTGATATTTACTTGCTAGATTTGTTTGTTGCTAAGTTTTCTTTCTCCCTTCTTAAATATTAGCTGCTGTGATAAGCACTAAAATGTGTGACCGTTGCTTTGTCAGCAACCCATGTTTTCCTTTATTATACTGTTACTGCTGTTCTTGACAACTTTTCGGTTCTCTCTAGTAATGGAAATGTCACTGTGGGAATTTTACTTTACTTCTACATGGCTTAGCTGATCACAGGATAATTCTGGTATGAGAATATGTGTTTTACTGATTTCTTTACCATTTTCTTTACATCCAGATGATCAGAACCCAGGCTGTTTAAGTGAGAAATTCAAATAGATGCTGGGACAAGAAGAAAACTCCTTTTATCAAGGATGTCTCTAGAAATTAGGAGTACCTAAAGATAGTATCTTCCTTAAGTTTATGCTGCTTATAATTCATTTGGCTAGAGTCTTTGGGAAAGTCTTTAGCTGACTTAAAACTGATCCTTTCTCTTTGTGCATACATTCTATACCAGTTCTAGTACAGTAAACAAATAGCAAGAGTAGCTGCTCTACTAAGAAAAATATAAATTTATGTCTACCACCAGCTATGATTTAGTTTTATCTCAATTATCTCCCTTTGAAAATTGGAGACCTCAACTTTGCTCTTGGTTCTGTATGGGCAAATGGAAGAGTAATGCTCCATTGCTTGCAATAAATTGAAACTAGTAAAAATGAGAACAGGATCAACCCCATTTTTCCTCTACAGCATGAGACTATAAAGCCCATTCAAATCAATGAAGGGTACCAGTGATTTTGTTGACCTTTGGATCAAATCCATAAACCTTTTTATAACGTAAAACCACAAATACAGAAACATAAAGGTTCTATTCTCTAACCCAGCAGGTCTTTGTCAAATTGAAAAATACAATCTCTTGCCAATTTTATTGTATCAAAAATACAGTTTTGATATTTTATTATATTTAGATTTTTTTTCTTAACTATATAAGACCCATTTTTCACTTGGTCTCAAAATCTCATTTGATGATGTGCACTGCCTGTGTAATTTGCAATCCTAATTTCTTAATCACTGCTGGAAATAAAAGTAAAAGCTGCACTTTTATCTTATTCTTTGTAGTCATGCTCTATTCTAAAATGGCATAATCAAAGATAAAAACAATTATATTGTCTTTTAACTTAAGCAGTTTGAAGAGTCTTTGTTGCATCTTGCCTTATCCATCTAAAACTTTGGTGTCCAGTTGAACTCATTGTTTGCATTCCTCAAATAATCAACAAAGAACAAAACCCACCCCCAGAGGTAATTTGTGCCCTTCTAAAAGAGGTGCCCATAATAGGTGCAATATATTGCCCTCTGGAACTTCCTGCTTCTGTCAAATGGAGGGCTTGCCATTTAATTTGGGACACCTAAATTTAAGAGAGGAAAAGTAGGCAGTAGCTTTTCCTACTTTTTGCTTTTCAGCATCAAGCATGTAACAAATGTTACCCAGTGCTAATTTGAGAGCAGACTTGCACTGCCTTAGTATAGTAATTTTATTTCTTAATCTATATCCATTAGCAAAATCTGGTTATGCTATGCTTTTAAATTGCACTTCTTTTGCTGCAAGTGATAACATCATCTTTCATATACACTGGTAGTAGAATTAAAGCGACATTTAGGTGTTCATAGGTGAACATTTAAGGAGTTGCATGTTCTGGGTTAAGGGTTTTGGAGTTGTTCTCTTAGTTGTGATTTGAATAATCCTTTAGTCTGAAGCAGACATGGATGCATTTTATATATAGTCCTGGGATAGGTTTATAACTTACCTTCACGTCTGCAGTTTTTCCCAGGCATGAGTGCTTTAATAACTGCAGTTAGACAGATATTAGTCCTCTGAGTTCTTCTTTCATCTGGTTGTGGTTAAGCCTGATACAAATATTAAATAATTTTTATTTTTTTTTTATGATTGTGGATTTGTTGCCTCTGTGGAGAAGGATACAGTCTTAGACAGGAAGGGCAGGATCGGGCTGAGAGCCCCAGTGGAATGCCCTCTAGGAACTGAACTTCTACTTTATAATTCAGAAAACTTACTGAAAACTTCTTCTGTTTCATATAATTAATTAGTGCATAGTTTCAATTAAATAGAAAAGCCAGTAAAACCTATAAAAAATGGAAGAGTGATGCAGAAGGGCGATGGAAAAAAACAAGCTTCTTCATAAGTCTTTTGTTAGGGCTTTCTGTGTCTCCTTTAAAGCTCTCTTGCATTCTCATGCAGCTCATTCTTTTTATTGAATACTAAAGCCTTTACCATCTGCCAAAAGGTTTTATTTTGGGGTTTCCTCTCATGTGGGAGGGTGATTTCCTCCTTCCCTTCATGCTAGTTTCATTGCTATCTTTAGGACTCGGAGCCTACTGGAGACCTTCCTGTCTCCTTTTTATTACACAGTCTCCTCCTTCCGTGCTGCAAGTTCCTGCTCCCAGGGGCAAAGAAGAAAACAAGAGCTGAAGCTGTCTTTTTGAGCTGCCTGGCTGATGCCAACAGCTTTTGTTTTAAACACAGGAGCCCAGTTCCTGGAGCGCAGGGCTGCACGGACTCCTCAGCGATGCTCCCGGGATGGGTGTTTTTAGGAACAGCTCCTCTGCAAAGGTCATGTGCAGCCTCCCTGTGCTTTGGCTGCAGTGTGCAGTGGCTTCTGAAAATAGGTGCTGTAATCTGTAGCATTTACTGTAAAAGCAGTTGGTCCTTCTCTATCTGTTAGTCTTTTACCTCAGCACATTAATCCAACCTGTTCTGCCATTGTTAAGACATCAATAGCCATAGCCCTGTAGTTTCTTCCTCTTATGGGAACTTTAGATGTTTATTTTTTCTATGAACATATTGATTTCCTATCTTTACCTTCCTCATGCTGCAGAGAAAAAGAAGTGAAATTGAAGGTATTATATTTGCAGAGGGATAGAATTGCATCTCTTTTTTAATTCCTGAGAGCAAAATAAAGCAGATGGTAGTCTGGGTTTTTCAGCATAGCTCTCAAGGCTGCAGGGAATGCAGCTGTAGTGGGATGAGTATCCAGATGTTGAGCCATGAACACAGCAGGAGAAGGCTGTGAGTCCTGGCCATGTACCTCCATTTAAACCTTTGCTGTGGAGCTCTTCAGGTACCTGCCATCATTTCCCTTTGCTACATGGGAGAAACAAAGGCTCCTGCCTTTTCTCTTCAGCCTCTGCCTGCTGGGAGCGAGAGCAGTCTCTGTCTGAGGATTGTGCAGTCCTGTTGCTGCCTGTCCTAATTTGGTGTACAGCTGAGCCTGTGACCGGAGGCAGTGTGAATGTGGAAGGCACAGGGAGTTGTGCTGGGTGTCAGATCACCTCCTGAGGGCTCTGCCAGGATCCATATCAACCAAATTATACCTCTGTTGAGTGCATTTCTGGCACTCATTTTTTTATATTTTAGTTAATCACTGGCATTACACCAAACAGCATGTCAGGTAGTAATAGGAATGTAATATTATTTTATTTGTCATTAGCTCATCTCTTGGGCTCTGAGATGTTCTAATCTCTGTCCTTCCATCATCACCCAGGTTTCTTTGGAGCTCTATCATTTGGTTTATTTACTCTCCTTCTGTAATTGAAAACTTTACTGTTGATAGCCATGAAAAATTTTCAGTGCTTAAAAATAATTTTTTTCCATCCATTTTCCATCCCTTCAGTGCATCTAAGTTTTCTGGGCAGGAATCTAATAAAAGGTTGCAATGTGGATGAGGAGGATGAGGGTGATCCAGGGTGTTACCCAAAATGCCTGATCTACAGAGAAAAAGCAATGCTGAGATTTCTGTTCAGGAAAGAGCCAGAAAAACTGCCTAGTTCTTAGCACTGCCTATTTTAATGACATTCAGTTCCAAATTCCAGGTGCAGCATTGCACAGAGAGGTCAGTGGTGCCCATTTCTAACAGCAGAATGGTGCAACATAACAGCCTGAGATGACATTCTCCTGGAAAATAAGAGGGCTACGTGAAAAAATTTCAAGCCGGCGACACATGTATCTTGTCATTTAAAGAGCAAGGCTTTGTGCTTCTGATTAAATGCAGGTTTCCATGTTCTTCCTGTCACAGATGCACACACATGCACATACTCTAATTGGATAAAACTGTAAACAGTAAATTAAGGATATGATTAAAAATTAAACAGCCACTGCAGAAACCATCAGTAGTAAACGCTTATTAACTTACACATAACAGCATGCTGGTGTGATAGCTTCAAATTGCCTGCTGAAACTGATTTGCAGCAAATAAGGCCAGCTTTCTAAAAGGATATTTCTGGGTTTCAGTAATCAGACTCTCAACTCTGATTGCTTGGTTTTTTCCTTCACAATTTTTGCCAGCCTTTTTTAAGTAACTGATAATGTGCATGACTTTCTTTGACTACAGTGGGTGATGTACTTAATCCTTTACTTCTGCTGCTTAGCAGAATGAGTCAGTATGGGTCTGATCCAGCTTTGTCCATTTTGGGACCCACCTTGCTGACTGTTTATTTACATGCTGCATGATAAGCTGGAGGGCAAACCTGATTTGTACAAATTCACTTGCTCTTTTTTACTAGTTTGAAAACAAACCAATGGGAGATACCAAGTCAAAACAATTAAATAGGAAAATTAAAATAAAGGCAGAAAACAGTGGCTTAAAATGACAGACTCAGGACCCAACCTGACACCTGTTTGTCAAGGCGGTGGTAGCTGTCCAATTAAATGATGGCTGCAGTCCTGTTGAAATGATAGATGTGGTTCTGTTGAAGCAGTGATCCTGTAGAACGGTCTGGTCTTCCTCTGAAGGTCCAGTGGTGGTTGCAGCTCTTGTCCTCTGGGAATCCAGTAGGTAAGGCTCCTCATGGTATTCCAAGCCTCAGATTATATCCAGGTAGGAATGCTTGGCTCCTTCCCCTGGGCGGTACATTTCTCAATTTTATGAGTCATGCAGTGAGATTTGCTGGCCCATTAGCAGAAGATATCCCCTGGAGGGAATTCTGAGGGATAAGTCGTAGAAGAGATAAAGAACATTGGTGAAGATGAAGATGGTGATAGAATTCATGCATTTGGTTGCATCTTACATTGTAACCTAAGACACCACCCAAGTGCTATTTCCATACATCACCTGGGATCTCCAGACCAGCTCTGTCTGGCAATGCATGGCAGAGGCCGCAGTTTCTGGAAGAGGAATCCTTCCACCTCCACAGACCTTTTCTGTCTCATAACATCTATCCCCTACTCTTGTGTGTCCTGTACGTGGAGTCCAGTGTGTTGGATGACAGGTTGTTTGGCCATCCTGTTTTGGGAGAACAGCATGTTCCAGCCAGAGCAAGGGATTCTCACAAAAATTTTTACAGCCTTCATTGAACAATGGCAGCTCAATGTTAGGTTTAAGTGTTTGGGGAAAGTTGAAACAAGGTTTAAAAACCTTTCAAAATTGGGACTAATCTGGAGGGGTAGAGGAAAGCAGAATCTTTTCTAGTGAGCTGTGACGTCTTGGATATATTTGCTTTTGAGGTGGGTTCTATAATATGGATATTTGACCAGTATATGGTATAAAGGAGCCTTTGCATACTTATTTCTTAGATTCATATGGCCAAAACTGAGGGCTGCTCTCTCCAGAAAGCAGCTGAACCTTTTGCATTTTATCTGAGGCTCCTGTGTTCATTTAAGCTGGAGACCTCCTTCCCTCTTTTCTCCTGCCAGTCAAATCAAGAAATGAATGGGTTTTTCTTGAGTGGGAGATAATTATAGTCCACCCAGTATCAGGGGGTTGTATATATCCTGTGAAAAACCCTTTAATTCTACCTTCCTATGAGAAAGTAGCACATCCCCTGAATCGGTGCCAAACCCCTTGAATGTGGCTGCAGGTGGCTGAAATGTGGCTTTTGTTAAAGCACAGCTGGAAGATGATTTCTGTCGTTAACACCTCAGCCCTCTCAGCTGTTCCTGTGCTTGTTCTGCTGCTGTGGTCCTTAGTGGAGCCATGTAGTGGGTGGCTCTTCGGTAGCTGCCAGTGTTGTAGCTCAGCATTGGCTGCAGCCACACTCTGGTGAGCTGGGCAAATGGTGGCACACACTGGAGGTGCTGTTGTCTGCTCAGGGTCACATTCAGTTGTTTAGACCACTGACTATGTTTTGAGGGACGTACAGGCTGCCCTGACTGGTGTATTTAGAGTGTGAGTTTCTGCAAGTAGAAGGAAAATAGTGTGAAAAGGGATGCTGTGGCTCTGGAAAAGGGAAGGACACAAGGGGTGCAAGCCAGGTTTGAGATGCAGAGTGAGGTGCCTGCAGCTGCTGAGTCCCACAGCAGAGCCAGGATATTGGCTTCACTCTCGTTTTCTGGGCTTTGTTTCTTGACTTTGCAAGGCCTTTCCAGTACAGTTACATCCCTGCCCCAGCAACCAATTCTCACGAGGTAGAGGAAGCCACAGGTACACAAGGTGTCCAAGTGGAACACAGGGAGCAAGGTTGGAAACCCACTGGCTTAGGCTGGTAGATCTGAATTGCTGTCAGCAGCAGAGGGAAACCTCTCCAGAGTGGTCTCCAGTGTACAGAATACCACAGGGAGCCGTCCTTTTTCTTCTCAACGTCCTGAAGAACAGATGGATCTGACATGTTTATTGCCGTAAGCTGACTTGTTTTATCAGCACATCAGATCTAGGTACTTGACAGATGTGCCAAACAGAAAATAAAATCCATCCATGCCCAGAGTTATGTATTTTAGCATCTGTGTTTTCTATTTTGAACTGTTCTCTTTATTGTCCAACTTAGCCTGTGCAAAATTGGGAGGAATTTTCATTTATAATTAAGGAAAGAAAGAGACAAATTATTACAAGTGCACACCAATTTTTGAGCTTTAAAAGCATTGTTTCACACATTCAGCTTTTTCAGAGCAGTATCTAAGGTAGCAAAAATGTCAGATTTCATGCAATGAGGCCAGGTTGAGCCATATGGGCAGTAGTGAAGTAATATGTATATGTTACAGATTGAATATCTTGGTATTTTAAAACCTGTGGTAGCAATTGCAAAAATATGAAATAAAAGCTTTTTGAAGCCAGCAACATCATTTCAGAAGTTATTTCAACATATTTAAGAATATTGAAAGATTATTTTATTCACAACCACTCCATTACTGTTTCTTGCTCTCAGTATGTACTTGGATTCTTTGGGGGATGAGGCAGCAAGTGCTTCTCTGTCTTTTTTCACAGCAAGTTCTCTGTAATGGGTTAGTTTTTTTCTTCCTCTTAAAAAAAGCAAAATAAAAGGACTAAAAATTGTATTAATGTACCGCAGCATTTCCATCAGTTGCAAACTGTGCAGTGCAAAGTGAGTATGGAATATTTAATATGATTTTAAATTAAAACTGTGCTACATATTTACTTTTTTAAGGAAAAGTACATTGGATTTATTTGAACTTCAGACAGCAAAGTTAGATCATACAGGTTCTTGTAATTACTTAAATTTCTATTTATCCATGTATAGCACTGGCTGCTGCTGAAACACAACGGAAGCCAGACAACAGACTTGGTGAAAGTCACTGGTTAAACACCTGTTGTTGAAGAGCTAAACTTTTTCTACTTCTGCAGGTGCAGAGATAATATCTTTTTCATGTTTGTTCAGCTATTTCAGTTCAGTGACTGGTTCATTCAAAAATAAGAAACCACTTGGGAGGAGAAAAAAAAGCTGAAAAGCTTGTTTTCCTCTTTGAATCTATAAACAAAATCTGTGTGGTTGAGGATGAGATCTGCCAGTTCTACGCTTTTGAGAAATATGGCAACCAGAACTGACATGCAGTTCACCAAGGTAATGCTTCCTTGCTTAATGAGTCTCGTTACTTAAAAGTTTATAAATAAGCTTATTTTTGCCTTGATTTTGTAGCTTATTTGGAAAACACTGTTCTTCAGCATTCTTATTGCATGTCATTTTTATACTAACATTGGTTTTATAACTAGAACTTAACATGAATCCCAAGTAATAAAAAAAAAAAAAATATGTAGAATAATCTATCATTACCCATGTCCAAATATAATGAAACTGTAAGGAAGGGAAATCAATCAAGAGTAGTGTGTGAAAGTGCAAATCATGTAAATAAGTATGTGTAGGTTGTATTAACTGAATAAGAAATGGCATACTTATTTATACATGCTGTCTTTAAGTTTATATCAACAAGCTGAAACCTTCACTAACATTTGTTTTCTACTGCCCACAAGCTTAGGACGAGTCAGTCACAGTCAGCATGGCTTCATGGGAGGAAAGTCCTGCTTTTCAAACCTGATTTCCTTCTAGGGCAGGGTAGTCCTCCTCACTGATATAGGAAATCCAGTAAAACATTTTTTTTTTTTTTTTTTTAAGGCAAAGCTTTTGGATATTGGCTCACAGGATGCTTCTGGACAAAATGTCTGGTATACATCAGAACAATCATGATATATGATGGGTGGGCAGCTGGCTCATGGGTCAGGCACAAAATGTTGTAAGGCAATGGGGTCACATCAGACTGGTGACCTGACACTAGTGGGGTTCCACAGGGCTCCTTCCTTGGCCCTGTGCTCTTCAATATCTTCATTAATGGTCAAATTAATGACCTGGATGTAGGACTCAAGGGAATACTAAATCAGTTTGCCAAAGACACTAAACTGGGAAGAGCCGATGACTCTCTTGAGGGTAGAGAGGCCCTGGAGAGAGACCTCAAGAAATCAGGACTTGGCAGTCAACAGCTGTGAAGTTTAACAAGGGCAGGTGCTGGATTCTGCACCTGGGATGGGGTAGTGCTGGCTGTTTGTATAGACTGGGGAATGAGAGGCTGGAGAGCTGTGCCATGGAAAGGGAGCTGGGGGTCACAGTCAATGACAAGTTGACCATGAGCCAGCAGTGCCCTGGCAGCCAGGAGAGCCAACCCTGTCCTGAGGGGCATCAGGCCCAGCATTGCCAGCCAGGCAGGGCAGGGGATTGTCCTACTCTGCTCTGCTCTGCTCTGGAGTGGCCTCACCTCAAGTCCTGGGGGCAGTTTTGGTCACCACAATACATAAAAAGCATTAAGCAGTTGTCTAGTGCTTTGCTGAAAAATACCTTGAGGTCTTGTTAACAACAATGTCAATACAAACAAGCAATGCCCTCACTGTAAAGAGGGACAAGAACATCCTGGGCTGTACAAGCACCAATGTAGTCAGCAGGTCAAGGGAACTGATCATTCCTTTCCATTTGGCTCTAATGATGACATCTTGAGCAGTCTGTGCAGTTCTGTGCTCAGCACAGGAAAGACAATGACAGACTGGAGTGGTCCATGGAATGGGTCCTCAAGGTAGTCACTGTCTGGAGCACATGATGAAGGAAAAGAGGGTGAGGGCTGGATTTGTTCAGTCTGAAGACAAGGTTCTGGGGGGAACATCTTACATCTGCAGCAGCCTGTTGGGATAGTGAGAAAAGGCAGAACCAGCCTCTTCCCAGATGCCACAAGACCAGAACAAGAGGTAATGGACCCAACTTGGAATGCAAAAAATTCTAATTAAGTATAGGTGGGGAGAAACAGTGATGAAACAGTGAAATGGGCTCAGGGATCTCCATCCTTGTAGATACTCCAAACTCGACTGGACACATCCCAGTACAGCCTGCCCTAGCATTACTCCTGTTCTCAGGAAGTTGGACTGGAGACCTCCAGAAGACCCTTCCATCCAGCACAGTTCTGTGATTGATAGGTGCCAGTGTGTGAGCTAATTGCCCACTGTGGGTCACTCTAGGAAAAATATGAACCATTTGAGATGTTTCATGTGATTTTCTTTAGGCATTTACTGCATTGTAAGTTGAATGTCAGTCTGGGAGAGCCTGGTCTCTTCTCGAGTGACAAGCTGAATATGTGCCTACCCTTGGTCAAGTGAATGTTGTCCAGGCTGTCCAACAAGAGTTAAAACCTAAAGAGGATTACTTTTGTTTTTGAAGGCAAAGGAAATTAGTGAGAGAATTTACTTTATGCTTTATTCTGAGTCATAAGAAGAAAGTGGCTGAGAATTTGAAGACAAAAGACAACGTGACTGAAAATGATCACAAAAAAGTTTCTGATCTGGAGGAAAGGAAGGAATGAATAAAAGCAGCTGAATAATGTCAAAGGATGTTAAAAGAGCTTGTTTCTTTGAACTTTGGAATTGATAGGTAAGGGCTTGGAAGGGAGGGAAAAGAAAGTTCAAGGGAACTGATAGGTTTTTAGAAAGTGAGATTCTGCAGACATGGCAGCAGACTGTTCCACTTAAGAACGAAAACACAAAATATCACAAGTACTTCAGACCCTCTGCAATTACTTGAAAATCAGGAATTCTATAACTAATGATAACAGGATAATGCACTGGTAAAGGAAAAATTTGAAAAGTAACGCTTAACAGCTAGTTCAATGAGTGACAACTACAATGGGTGTTAAAATTCTGTTTTTTCAATGCTATAGAAATAAGGGAAAGATGTAGGAAGTTAGAGTGCTGTTACTTTTTTTTTTTTTTTTTTTTTTTTGTGGACAACAGGAGGAAAGCTGGTCACGAAGAAGAGAATGAACACGAGCCTTTCTTGGATTCAGCTTTCCGAAACAGGCTAATTGTGATGAGATGCTTGGAACAGTTTAAGTTAACTTACACTGAGGGAAAAGAACACAAGCTAGAATGGGGGACAGAGATGTAATAATGGAGGAAAGCTGGACACAATCAAATCACCATGGTCTCTTGAAAATGTCCCTTGTGTACCTCAGATGAGACCATCCCTGAACTTTAGCTTTTAAGAACTTGTGAAGGATGAGGAAGGGCAAATTTAAACATGAAAATGAGGGAGCCTGTCAGCTTAACTTTGATACATGGTGAAATGCTCCTGAAAATTATTCATCAATTTGTAGACACCTAGAGGGTAATAAGCTGATGGAAAAACAGCCAGTGTGGATTTATTAGGGGAAAAAAAAAGTGTCAAACCTTTCTAATTTCCTTTTTGAGTAGAATAAGACACATAGGAGATAAAATAGTAGGTATGTCTTTAGTACAGCTTTTGGCAGTGTTGTGGAAAGCTATGTAGCCTTCTTACAAGAAAACAGGTTAAAAAATAATCTAGGTGAAATTATTGTGAGGCTGGTGAGTGACTCCTTGAAGTACTATGTCCAAGGAAGAGCTATTATTCATTTGGCAGATGGGGAGGCAGCCTGAAGTGCAGTGATGCTGTTGTTGCATTCTGCCCCAGGTTGGTGCTGCTCCTGGTATTCATTAGTGTCTTGGACAATGGGCTGGAGAGAGCAGTGTGCAAGGGACTAAAAGCTCCAGCTCCAGTGGGCTTTGGATATTGTGGAGGTCAGGTTTACAATCCTGAGTGGTCTTCACAAAATGCAGAAATGGTTAATATTAGTAAGATGGGAATTCAGCAAATATAAGTAAGGCTTTTAGTGAAGTGTTTTCCCCAGGAAGGGAAAACAAATGTGTGTATGCAGACAAGGGATATCTGAGTTAGTAACAGTGAGAGAGCATGTGATGTTGGGATATCACAAGCTGAATATGAGTCATGCTATGATATGGCTGGCAGAGAAAATGGGGAAGAAACCAGACTCTAATCTGAGTCTTGTGTGTAAGCCATAGGACATCCTTCAGTCTTTTCTGCTGGCTGGCTGTTGCTCTGCTGGGATAGTGTCCAGAGCTGGCTTCACACCATGGAACAGTATAGACAAACTGGGGAATGCCAGAAAAAGAGCAGTAGGAGTGAGCAGAGATTTAGAAAAGACCAGTAAGAAAATATTGAAAGAATTTGGTCCAGGATGCAAGGACAAAGATGGAAAGAGAGACAATCTTTGAAGTATATTAAAGGTTTTTTAATAGTAAATTATAGGGTACCATCTCCACCTAACCAGAGGTAAGAGGAAAAGGAATTAGTTCCGTTTGTACCCAAGGAGGTTTAGTTTGGATATTAGAAACATAGCATATTATAATGGAGTAATTGGAGGAACTGGAGTAGAGTGGTAGGTGTGAGGAATAAGTAAGGGTCATCTGTGTGGATATTTGTCTTTGCCTCAAGTGAAAGGGTAGGCTAAATTATTTTTTTGAAGTCCATTTCAGTTCTCTCTTGTGGTTCAATCCACTAAAGGAATATACAGATTAAAAATGTAAAACAAAAGTAAAACTGGTTTAAACCAAGGGTTCCTTTGTCTTAATTTAAACTGTGATTATATTGAGCATTTCAAATATTCCTGGTTTAAATTAATCCCTTGTGTTGCAGAGTTAAGATCATCTGTTTGTAGAGGTCTTTTACAATGTCTCTTTATTTATTAAAAAATACTCCTTGATGTGATAATCTCTTTGAATATGAGTTATACTAGTAATGATGAAGAGACTACAGTGTTCTTAAAATTATTCTCAGGTATTTGATGAATGCCCTAGTATTTCAGTAAATTGGTTGAATCCATACCATAAAAACTAGACATCTTGTCAGACAATATGTCCAAATAAATGCCAATTTCTTAAAAATGTAACAGTTGCATAAAGAAGTATCTGCCCTCTAAAAATGAGCTTCTCTCCAAACACACAGCTCATCCAGACTGTAGCCTTGTATATCTTACTTTATCCAGTGTTGTGCTGGTGACATTAATTCAATGAGGAGACCAAACAAGGAAGCATGTTAGATATTTTTCATGTTTGATTTTCTTCTCTATGAATTTAATATAAAGATGTTTATGTTCAGCTAATTATCCCTTGGCTTTTTGTTTTCTGCTGCTGGGTAAAATCATATGGAAGGATTCCTTTTTTCCCTTTTCCCTGAAGAATGGAACATTCGACCACAGATGCCATTTTTTACATTAGATAGAGAACCTTGCTGTCTATTACTGCAACTGATTTATTAGTACATAGGTCACACTGAGGAACAGTGACTAGCCAACAGGACACAGAAATCACACCACACAATGCCTGCAGAATCAAATTATGTTTGATGTTTGATATTAACTGAAACTGAAAATAAGACTTAAACAAATAAAAATCTTCAAAAAAAAGAAAGCCCAAAAGAAAGCAAAAACCAGAGAATTTCTGGGATAAATGTTCTTCTTGCAGGAAATCTATGCTGAACAAAGCGTCCAAAGCAAGGGAAGAGCTGCTTTTTGCCCTTCTGCATTCTGCTGTGCCCAGCTGTCCTGCTTCCTCTGTGTCTCTCTCTGCACATATGTGCCACCCACCTAAGGAAACAAATAGAAACGACTGGTTCCAGTGTGGTACTTCAGTCCTTCAAGTTGATTCTGGCCAGGAAGATTTCTTGTGTATAATAATAGTTTATTCACACCCCCAAAACCTGTGCGTCTCTCAGTGTGGGGGGCACATGCTCACCTGCTGGCACAGGAGTCCTGTCATCCACTGAGCTCCATTTAGCCAGATGCCAAGCACCTTTCAACTGGGAAAAAGGATCCTTAACAGCCACAGCTAAGGATGTTACTGACTCAGATAATGTATTAACAGCAGGAATTAAAGAGTTAATTCATTTTTCTATCCGTAATTTTTTCATTGTAGAACTGATTTGACACAGGCTAGCAGGGTGCTGTTACTGAAAAATTGGAGCACCAGGTGTGATTAAATAAGATCACACATTTCACTCCCTCTTTAATTTCACATCATCCTTCAGCAGCTGTACCCTTTGCTTTCTGATAGTTGGAGAACACATTTCTTTTACAGCAGGCAGCTTGCTGCATTGGTAGTGTGCACCATTGGGCTGTTGTAAATCAAATTATTTATTGTTTGATGGACCAAACTTATTAATCTATTTATTTCTCAAGTAGAAAATACAGAGTGCATTTGGGTAATGTAGACAAACCTAGCTTGGCTCCTTGGCATTTCCTGAGGTTCATCCATGTAGCAGAACATGTGTCATTCCACTGCAAAGAGAATAAAAAAGGTTAAGTGTAAAGACAGTGGTGGATTTTCTTCTGTTCCTACAAACCATAGCTCTATAGGCTCTGATGAAGTGACCTGCTTTGCTGAGATTCTGTGGCCTGCCACTGACACAAGGAGACTGAATCACTGCTATCCTGGCCACTGCAGGGCAGCAGTACTGGCACAGTGCAGAGATTGTACCCTTGTCCCTTTGCTGCTGCCTCAGAAAGGTGGCAGTGAGGCCACAATGGCTGTTAGTGGTTAGAACATAGTGCCACAAAAAGAAAACAATCATGTTTTTAACTGTCTTTTGCTTTAGAATTGTGTTCCTATGTAAAACTGAATTGGATCCTTAGAATATTGATGGTAGTTATTTTAGGCAATGTTTCCACTTACAAACTTTGGCTGGCCTCCCTTGCCAGCCAAGAGCAGCTCAAAACAAAAACATGTATCTTTTAATTTTTTCATTCCTCAAAGGAAAAGGGATTTTTCTGTAATACTGTGATGCTGTTGCCTGCAGTAAAAAAAAGTTATGCAGAAGTGACAGTGGCTTGGTCTGAGATGTTCCAGTGCAGCTCTGCCATAACTAATCCAAAGAACAGAAGTCTGTGCTCTGTAGTGCATCAGTTGAATCTGATGTATTGTTGTCCTGTGGTGTCAGCTCCAAGGCATACAGTTCACAGGAACACAGTTTTGGGTGTTTCTGAAGAGGCCTGCTGCTGTAGCTTTGGCTCTGTGTTCTCCTCCTGCATCTCTGGGGCTGCACTCCATTTATTTCCTGCTACACTCAGTGGTAATATTTATACAGCTATGCAACTGTGGTGTTCCTGATACAATGTGCTGACCCTTATCAGCAATTATGAGCAGCACTTGGCTGTTGCCTATTTATAAATGTGACTATGCAGCAGTCTTGCCTGTCCTCCAGCACCCTTAGCCCCCCATGTAAACCAGACAATTTTGCTGTCTGAGGACTTGTCAGAAGTGCATCCATCAAAATGAAACAGATGAATTAAACAAGTAAAAAGGTACCTGGATACTATAGCTCTTTTATTCCCAAGTAAACAGGGTTTTGTATGCTGTAGCATTATTCAAATATGAAAGAAAAAAGATGCCAGGGGACAGTGACAGAAGAAGCTAGGAGGTTCTACAGATACATCTGGGCCTGTGTTTCAGTATAAATAATGCCTATGAACACCTGTCCCTTCTTAAGTTTCATCTTGGAAGCAGCATTGGGACCAGCTCATTTGATGTCTCCTTTTCTTTAAATTGAGTAGTGCAGATAAGACTGGCTGCCCGTAAATGCAGCCATAAATGGATGTCCTAAAAAGTGAGCTGGCATTTCTGCAAACTTTACTTAAGTCATGCAAGAGAAGGTACTCTTTAATCTTTGAGAGAACAAAAATGAAAACTCAATTGAGCTCCAAATATTTTTTTTTTTCTTTTCATTAGTAGACCAGTCTTCATGGAGATGGAGAAAGCTGCTCTGACCTTTTTTCCCCCTTTGTGATAGAGCATCACTATTTCATCCTAAGTCTGAGTTGTCTAAGATTTACTGGTGTTAACACAAACATTATTATTTCTTCACTGTATATTCACATATGTACAAAGGAAGTGTTTCTAAAGGTGAGATTATATTTAAGTAATTGTTTCGTGTTATGCTGAGGAATGTTTAAAATTAGTTTTTGGAGTCACAGTGAAGGGCTTAGAAGATCTTTCAGATTGTGAAAGTTACCCAGTAATGTCAACCTAAAGTATTTAAAAATACAGTGTTGACCCTCTTCAGAAATAATGAGGTTTAAAAGGAATCCACATTTTGCTCTGGATTTTTTGGGAGGTGGAGTCTATAGCCTATTCTGCTGAAGCATTATACCTTTTATAAATACAAAGTAAACATTTTCATGCCATTCCCTGTTTTGCAGAGCTGTTGCTTTAACAGAAATTCTTGACTGATACTGAGAGCTCTTGTGCCTCCTGCCAATGCAAAGCAAGGTGCTATTTTCCCTACTGCTTTCCCCATATCCCTTCTTTTCTTTAGGGAGATGAACTCCTTTCTCTACCTCAAAAAACGAATGCTTTTGCCATCAGTGCTGCTTTTCCATCAAAGTCCTTTAGTGCAGTGCTTTTCCTCTCCACATGCAAAGCAGCCTTCACTCACACCTGCTCTGTGATAGGATCCTTCTCCCTGAGGAGAGCACAACATCTGTTTTGTTTCCTCCATGGAGAAAAAGAGAGACACTCTCAAGAAATTCTTCTCCTTTCCTGCTTGCTAGCAACAAAAGAGATTTTTAAAGCATTTGGTGTTTGTGGAAAGAGGAAAAGCCAGTAGAGTACTAGACAGGAAAAAACAGCCATAGAAAAATAAATTGAACATAATTTGAACTATAATTAAAGGTCTTAAAAAGAAGTCAAACTGCCAAGCTGGAAAGAAAAATGTGCATCTTGAAATAAGGTACCTTTATGGAAGGATGTACTTGGGATTATAGTGTAGGACTGCTCTTTGAGACATCTTGGCTCTAAATCTGCTCTAAACTTCTTGGGTGATACTAGACTAGAAACTTAAACCTCATTTGCTTTTGTGGTCCATACATAAAATGTGGTGGTATTGTGAGTTTTGGTGTTTTGTAGTGCTTGAAAGTACAAGGAAATGAAGTTTCCTAAATAGAAGCAGCTGTGCCATTGCAGTGATGGCAGTTTTTTGTGTATGATACTAAAAAGAGTTTATACCCTTTAAAGTATGGGAAGCATGGTGAAACAGTGTATAACTGCATCCCTGGGGAATCTGTTGTTAGCATAGTGTAACCTGGAGCTTCAGTAAGGGGCCTACTTGAGAATGAGTTAAAAGGTGTAAAGTGAAAGAGAGCTTCATAGAACGAGCCTGTGCTCTGCCTGCTGACACCGTCCGTGCATGTTGCACAGATTTTGAAAGCAGCAGATTTTGTTGCATACAATCCACTTGCTAGTTAGAGGCCAAACTGAAACCAAAGGCTCTGAGCTGAGCTGTTCATGGTCTGGATGAAGGAAGATTTCACATCTCTCAAGTGCTTCTGCTGGGACACATAATAAGCTGTGATCAGTGGGAGATAGGGTACTCTGGCTGCTGCCTGGAAAATCCACATGTGCACCTTTAAGCTGCTAAATAAACATTGCAACCTACCAAAGCTCCCATTTGTGATATGGTTAGAACTGGTGTCATACAGATGACCACTTCCATCACTCATAAATTCTTAAACCTATACAAATAAATTCAAAGATTTTTATCTTTTAAAGTTCCCACAACTCCTTAAAGTCGCTTTTATGTTTACAGTTTAATACTTCAGCCACTGACAACATTAGCAATTGGAACCCAGCACATCTGGATTTTTTAAGGCTAATGAAAAGTCTATAATGTGCTGCAATTTCCTCCTGCAGTACCAATCGAAATAAACCAAAGATTCTCTGTTTTTACTACTGATACCAAAACTATCTCCAAATCAGTACAGAAATGTGTTTGGAGGAAAAGTAAGATGTGGATTCCTGTGGCATCTTTTATAGCTACATTAGCAAAAATGCCCCTTCCTTGGTGGTTATTGTGTGTTTGAAGGGCCAGTACAAATAACACTTTTAGAGGTATCAAAGCAAGAGATAGTTCTTAGTAGTGTTTCAGGACCCTCTTAATTCACCTCTTTGTACGTGTTTCTGCAGGTCAGTTAGAATAGTCTTCTGTGTTTAAAAATTCACCTACCAGTATCATAACTTAGAGGAAATCTTGCAATATGGTATTTGTCCTAATCTGATGAACCTGGGACACATGCTGTGGCTTAAAACAATCAGGCTTTTGAGTCCATTTGCTGTAACATTTCCATGGTGTAACATTCAGGCCACTGGTGGCAGTTCTGTCCTCTCTCTAGTGCTCATTGTGATGGCTGTATACATTTCCCAAACCTGCCATTCACTTCCATTGTTGTGTTTGTTATTAGAGAAAGCCACCAGATTTCCACCATCACCATCTACATGTCCATCACTGAGGACAGTATAGCTTGTGGATAAGCAATGAAGAACTTGGGAGCAAAAACACTTGGGAAAAAAAGAAAGTAACAAGCAAAGAAACTCTAAGTGCTGGAAAGAGAAGATTCGTTGAGTTGTAGCAGAAGTAATGAAGTGTGAAATGTGCTATTCCTAACCAGTACTGCATGCTGCTTTAATTTACAGAATATATAATTATACAACATTAACATTCCAGAACATCAGTCTTTGACAAAAATTGAAATGAAAACAGCAAAATGCATGAGTCTATTTTTAAGACAATTATTGTAATAATGGATAAGATTACAAACTTAAATAATTTTCCTGATTTTTAGATTATGTCTAAGATTCTTTGATTTTGTGCCCTGGTAAATCTTTGCATACTGTTGCAAAACCACTTAGCTTAGTAAATATTTACTGAATAATTGTGGAAGTCCTTCCAGCATACATTGAAATCCCCCCCAAGAAGATGTGTTTCAAAAATCAGATTAACTTTTATCTTTGTAGTACTTGATAATGATTTATACTAAGCCTATAGACAACCTAGAGGGTACAGAGTGCTTATGCAGAGACCTGGTTGGGTCAAGAGATGACCTTTCTGAGTTGCTGTCTCCAGAGGAAGGAGCATTGTTTAGTCACTGAGATGCTAACAAGGCAGTGCTGAGAGACAATCTAATTTTGGTAGCTTCATGCAGAAAAAAAAGCCCCTCTGAAACTTAATGACCTTCTGTAGGGGAAAAAGGCTTTAGGCATGAAGATATAAGCAGAAATCAACAAGGCTGTCATCTGGGAGAGAATACAGAAAAAAACCAACTGGAATAGACTGTAGTTAACTAAAAGTTATTATTTTGACATAGTTGACCGTGTAGGTAAGGTACAAAAACATCACTATATTTAAAACAGCTCTTGATCCTTCTCAAGGAATAAAATATTATTTTTATTTATGAATGCCCAATGTCTAGATGTGTTGCCTGTACATCATGAAAGGCATTGAATCAATGCAGCACTAAATGCTCAGAATTATGAAATAATATATTATATGGAAGAGGAACCTGGGGAGCATAGTTAGAGGTTATACTGAATATGGGGAAGAGGGATACATTTCTGACAGGAGCAAGAAACTCTTGTTATTGAGTTTATTTTGAGTCAGATAGCCAGACTTCTATGTTTTTGGGGATATAACATTCAAAGAGGTGGATGGTTTAAAGCAGCTGTTCTAAAACTGTTTCGAATATTTTAATGAAGAAATAACTTTCTTACATGTTCAGATTATGTCAGCACTCATACAGAAGTGAATGGCAGCATGGCGTGGGGACATTTCTTTGGAAAAAAGTCTAGAAAATGGATATCCAGGTTTTATGGACCACATAGTCCATCCCTTGGCACTGAAACAAAATCAGTGCATAGAATTTGTAATTCTGTATGGAAAATGGATAGAATTACTTTTAGTTGGCAGTATTAATGGTTTGAATGTGTATCACAAACATCAGTTACACAGTTACAATACTAAGTGATCATGTCATGTGGCAACCACACAGCAATTGAAGGACATGATATGGGATGGTAACTTAAATTAATTTGTAGGTCACCAACGTCTGGCCATGCACTTTGGTGGTGACCAAGAGAAATAAGTTCATTCTTACAGCAATGACAATAATGCAGATCTTCAAGAATACAAGCCCTTGTGCTGATCCTGAGTATGTGACTCGTTGACATTTTCCTTATACCACCTTCACTGATACTGGAAGCTGTCTTAATGCAGAGATTGGGATATTGTGCTGAAGTTGTGACTCAGAGAATGAGTTGCTGTGGGACTTCTCTAGCTGGTATTCCACATTAGACAGGTGGTGCTGGTCTTGATGAAACTCCCACTATGCAAAAGGCTAACAAGTGCTTTGGACTGACACAACAATAATACCAACCTTTTGTGGTACATGTACCATAGGAATTCAACATATCCCTGAACTACCTCAAGTCTTTCTGTGTTCTATTTAAAGAATATTGACAAAATGGGCCACATTATCACTCAAGTGATTAATATGTAAGCTATAAAAGGACCTGGACAAACAGAATAAATAAAGTAAAAACTCTAAACCAAACCTATTTTCTGCTCCTATGCTCCTACTGCTGGTTATGCAGAAGCAGTAAACAAGCCCTATTCCCAAAGCTGTGCTGACAGCACTGATGATGGTGGTGCACAAATTAGGAGGTAAACAAAAAGCCGTGTTAATTTCAAGCTCCATTAGAAACACAGGCGGTAAAAAAAAATCAATGTCTCCCAAACAGAAAAGGTCAAAATTGGTAGGGAAAGAAAGTTGTTTTTCCGGTAGGTGTAAGACTTCTTAATTATTATTATTATTTATTTTAAATTGTGTGTAAGCAAGAAGAAATTGGTCAGTGTCACATTAGTGACTAAAACACTGAAAACAAACAACTAGCAAATTTTTAATTTTTTTTTTTTTTTTTTTTTTTTTTTTTTTTTTTTTTTTTTTTTTTTTTTTTTTTTTTTTTCCCAGAAAAATATACTCATCTTTGGCTCAGGTTGAAATTATTGTATTTAAAGGCTGGTTTCTATTTTAAATTTTGCCTGTAGGTTCTTGTGGATATTCAGTTACATTTATAATCTTGGCATGACACTTTTGAGGGATCATTCTTTTGAAAAGTGTAATCATCAGATTTCACTGTTTTCTCTTGGCATAGTATATTCTTGGATCCAAATCCTTCAGGCCTGTTAATTTAAATTTTAAGTTTTGTTGTGCATCCAGATTAAGTCTGGAAATACATGTGTGTCATTTTGTTATCAAGTTGTCTAGCAGAGGATGACAGGAAGAACAAATACTGCTTTGTATGTTTTTGCTTTATGGTAGCGTGTCACCTTCAACTCCACTCACATTAAATCTTTATCACTTCATGTGATCTTTGCTTTGCATATTAAACTAAGTTTCATATGGCCATGTTAAATTATGTATGGATATGGAGTTCTGTGGTATGGTGTTGGGAACCATTTCTTCAAACACCAATGCATATGTAAAGACCTTGGAATGTTACCATGACAGAGCCAAGTTACTGAGTGTTTGAGGAACTGGTGGCCTTACCATGGCCACAGATTTTCTTACACTTATTCTTACACTTATTACTTACAGTTATATGTATTTAGTGTAGCCTCTTTTGATCAAGGGCAATGTTGTGAACAAGGCTCCTAATTCCTCATCCTTCTGCAGTACCAGCTAGTCACAGCATTTTACTAACACCAGTGTCCCTGTGTAGTGGGCAATAATCTGCTCTACAGAATGGGCTCAAGAGGCAGGCAGTTCAAAGATCATGGTTTATTGTACAAAAATGTATTAATGTAATAGATTTGTTTTAAACTGTCTTTCACTAAAGTACAGCCAATATTTTTGTAATAAAGTTCAGGATCTCGATAGTAGAAACCACAGATAAGATCACAACTCAACACAGTTTCCTTCCAAACAGTTTCATCTCCTCATTGTCTCTTCAGCTCATCCTTAAGTTACAGCTTGCTCTTCTAATTGTCATTCCCTTCAGTGAACATTAGCATGCTTGTTAAATTGGCCATTTGTGTCCCAGAAATGCCCTGCCTGTCTGGTGACTCACTCAGACCTGCATTTTGCACACCCTGGGGAAGCATGGAACAAGTTATCTTAGTACTTTCAGCTCCAGGTCCTAAAACTGTTGAGCATCAAACTCAGTCCTCCCTTATTGCTTCATTAACTGTCATTGTAAGGAAAAAAGAGGCTTTTAAAGAGGAAGAAGTCTGAAAGGATGTCTTTCTCATGTGGGTTGTTTCAACATTTTCTTTGGGTTTTTTTTTGTTTTTACAAGTTACCAAGTGTCTTCTTCCTCCCTGTCTGTGCTGTCCTGCCATCCTCACCTGCCTGCCTCATGTTCCTTAACATATTCACCACCAAAAGAGACCTGCTCTCTCTGGTGGTGTTGCAATTAAGGCATGAAGGTAGCATATAAAAGTCAGTTTGCCTGTCCATGGTTGCACTGCGAAAATATCACTAACAGCAGTCAAATCTTGTTTGGCCAGGAAAGGAAGCAGTAGTGATTTGAGGCTGTGTAGAACGCTGCTATGTTCAGTGCCAGCTTTTAGAAGTTGCCCTGATCTGTTTACTTTCATGTCCATATGAGCTGCTCAAGTTAATGATCACTCATTTTGAGAATGCAACGTTTGTATTTGTTTCAGAAAATAATTCGTTTTTCTAGAGACAGTGTTGTCTTCCATCAGAACTTTAGTTACACACAGCCTTCCATCCACATGTCTGAGGCCAAATACTGTCCCTTGAAATTGTCAGAAGCTAGTCAGTGAGTCTTGGGGTTGCAGGCTGCTTTTTGTGTCTGTCTGAAAATAAATTAACATCATGTTGAAGACTTCGTGGAACTATCCTTCATGACATCTAAGAAGTAATGACTTCAGTGAAACTTGAGGGCAAAGTGCTCACCATTTACTACTGCAGTAATTCTTTCACAAGGCTTTCCTCTCTTGCAACACAATTAATTTTACATTTCATTTACTGACATTGGCATGCACTTAGCTTTATAATATTAGCTAAAATTGGTTTATGATGTCAGTTTTATTTTTAGCACATTGAAAGCAGGGGGATAATTGAAGTGTGCTATTGTACAATTTAGAGCTTGTGGTGGACTTGGAGAGATGAGGATTGCCATTCCTGCTTCAACTGACCTAAAGGGAATAACTCTTCTCTTTAACATTCCATTGTAGTCTTTCTGATGATATCTCAAAATGTCAGCTTGTGCCTCATAGCTTAAGTTAAGGTCCCAAAAGAACTTCTGATGGACCTCTGAAGTTTAAAAATCAAGTCTTAGTGATATACACCAATAATATTTTAATATGAACGGCAGTTGAAGTTCAGTATATAATTTATTTTTTTTTAGTTCTTTTTTTCAGTTCAAAGTTGGAACTTAAGTTGTCCCCTGTGTGTTAATACCAACAAGTTGGCTTTATAGTGTGCCACAGAATACTCTGCTGGTCAAGCTAAAAAGCTTTACCGGACTGTATTCTAATGAAGTCTTAGTAACTTTCCAGGATGAAAGGGAATTAAGACATATTTGGTCTGGAGTTTTCTTGTTTGCTTTACAGAATAGTGCTTTGGTTCTAAAATGCCAGTTTTTCTAATTCAAGTAATTTTAAGCTTTTCTATGACAAAATTAATGGATTAGGTCAGTCAAGTACTGATTAAAATCTAGTTTGGGGCTCACACTGACTTCTACTACCTTCCTTAATTCTTGACCTGGAAAAAGGGACATTCATAAATGTTTCCTATCAGGAGTGATGTTTCATGAGGAGGTTGAAGGAGGAAGAACACTCTGAGACATCTCCACGTGATTGGCATTCTATTTGAGTTGCCTTCAGGGAAAATAATGTGGATAGATCATAAGGTTGGTCCTGTCTTTGGAGTTTATGGAACATTTGCCACTGTGTTTGCTTTTCCCTATGATATAAAGCAGCCACTGGAAAGCATTGACAATCAGTGTGTTAGAATGCTCAGCACACAGAGCTCAGAGAACAGCAAGACCTTCATCAGCTGAGTGAGGTGGTCCACGTGCTGGCCTGACCTTACTCCCACCTTTTCTGTTAGGAGAGTGGGTTATTTGCCAGTCATTCTGAGCTCTCACTAAGAAACACAGTTTTTCTGCTGTGCTTGTATCTAAAAGCTATCTACTTTTATTGCTGTCCCCATCTGAAATATTTCAGGCTAATGAAACAATATGATTGTTTTTATCTCCAAAGTACTTCATTTCTACTGATGAATGTCATACACAAGAACTCAAATCTAAATCTGAGTGGTTATCTCTGCTAAGCTGCTTTTAAAAAATGAATTAGCTTAGTAAAAAGCTGGCAAATACATGCCAAATGCTTTGTGAGGATCGCTGATGGTGAAGTTTTGTTAAACTGCACTTTTTCCAAGCAAGTACAAAAATAGCAACTTTGGAAAACATGAAGCTGAGTCTTTTGCACAGCTGATGCTATTATGAGCCTGCAGGTAGCATTCTTTTTCCCTCTTTTCTCCTTTGAAAGCTGAACATCATCTCAGAAATGTGAGAGAGAAATAAGGTTGATGCTTAACATGACTGACTGCTCAAGAAATAGGTACTATTTGCTATTTTAGGCATTAGCCAGTAGTTAGGATCTGCAGCACTGAGTCTCATTCTCTTGTCATTAATGAGGTCATTATCAAAGATGTGATAGGGTATTTTCCTCCTGTTAGCCATGTAACTGAGATAAGCGAAAACTTTGAATATTTTGAGGCCAGTGTTACGTTTTTTATGAACCTGCTTCTGTGATGCCTGCCAGCACAAGCATAGTGAACTCTGCAATCTTTGGGAAACTGCCCTCCGGAGCCATTGGGAATCCTTTTCACACCTGACTCCTGAGTACATATTAAATACAAGATGCTTCTCTTTTATTCCAGCCCTTCTTGGGCTCCCTCCATAGCAGCTTTATGGATTAGTGAGGACATTTCCCATTGCTACAATCCCACCTTCCCCTAGCCATTCTCTAAATGATGATATAACCTATGCTCTTCCTTGGGAAAAACTCCCTGCAAAGTCACCCCATACTCTCCTCAGACCCCACCTGATGACTGTGTCTGGCTGAAAGTCTGCCATTTGAGGTACTGAAGCATGCTGACTACTTGCTGCCTTGCCAGCCTGTGGCTCACTGCTTTCTTGTGTCTCTGTATCTGCTGTTTGTCTTGTCTTTGGATGTGTTTGTACTACCTTCTGCATCATGTCATGAAGAAAGGTTACCCAGCAGGCAGCTGGGAGGAAAAGCTTTGTGCTTTGCCATTGTAGCTCCTTTTCTTAAGCCAGCTCGTTTAGATTTGCATCACTCTACTGCACATGAAACTCTGGTATACAGACTCTCTGTTTTGCATTGGGAATGCACTTGACATGAGTAGGGGAATAGTTCCATTATTAATAGATAAATATGTTTTCACATATGTTTTCACATGAATTGGATGAGGAATATATTTCTATAAATTACAGATATGTGCTATAATGACAGGAGAAATCATAGAATCAAGAACAACAGGTTGGAAGAGACCTCAAGGATGATCTGGTCTAACCTTTCTTGGCAAAAGCATGGTCTAGACAAAATGACCCAGCAGCCTGCTCAGCTGAGTCTTAAATGTGTCTGATGTTGCAGAATTCACCATTTCCCTGGGGAGATTGTCCCTACAGCTGATTGTTCTTATTGGGAAATATTTTCGTCTTGTGTCCAGTTGGAATGTCTCCAGTAGTAACATGTATCCATTACCTTTCCCATTTTTCCTGTGACTCTTTATAAAAAGGTAGTCTCCATCTTCTTTATAGCTATCCTTTAAATACTGAGACCCAGTACTAAGGTTTCCCCTAAGCTTTATCTCAAGGCTGAGCAAGCACTTATGTCAGCCTTTCCTTTTTTGTGGCCTTTCTCTGGACCCTCTCCAGCCTGTCCATGTCATTTTTGTATAGCAGAGTCCAAAAGTGAAAGCAGTATTCCAGGTGTGGCCTGAAAAGCACTGAGTAGAGCAGGATAGTGACTTTTCATCTGTACTGGGGTTGCATGTGTTGGTGCAGGCCAGCAGTCTGTGAGCTCTCTTTGCCACAGCAGCACACTGTTCACTCTTATTGAGCTTGTTGTCCACCATGACCCCCGAGCCCTTTCCACAGAGCTGCTCCCCAGACAGACCTGTCCTTGTTTAACTTCATAAGGTTCTTGTTAGCCCACTATTCCAGCCTGTCCAGTCTTCCTGCAGGGTGGCTGTCCCTAAGAGTCTATACTTCATTAGTGCACAATTTATCCCATCATCCAGATCTCTTATGAAGATATTAAACATTGAAATGACTGGTTTTTTACCCCCACTGGTGTGCTTCTTGTGCCTCATCTAATTTGCCTTACCAGTCTTCAGGACACACATAGTGTATTGTAAGTGTGGCTTCCTGTCTCCCTTGCATATCTTACAATAATATAGTTATTAAGAGTATGATGTAAGAATTTTAATTTCTGATGTTGCTGCCCAAAGACCATTACAGAATGAACTCTTGAGGAAACTGCTGTTTTGGTGATTCCCTGTCTCTTTTTGTGTTTTAATAAATGTGGTTTTTTAGAGTACATTTCCACATTTTCCCCCTTGATTGCTTTTCACATTGGACCTAAGAAATTCCAAACTGCTCTGCAACATTGGTTTTTCTTACTAGCTGGCTAGAAAAGCGAGGGGGAGGGACAGAATACCAAAATTTGATATTTGAAGGTACTTTGCAGCTCTTTTCACTATTATTTTGTATTGCTGTATACTTGCCACCCCTGATGAGAATAGCTGTATATGCATAGTAGAAGGCAGTGGCTGTCCTGCAGGGCTTACCTAGTAACCAGGGCAAATGGTAGGAAGTGTCAACTGAGGACTGCTCTGTGGAGTATGAGGCATAGAGGCACCAAACCAAAGGCTGTAGGTGCTGGAACCAGAACAGAGTGGCAGCTCAAGGTTCCTCCAACCTCCATTCCTGAGGAAAAATCCTTCTCTTGATGGTTTTCAAAACCCTGTCAGCAAAACCAATTCTCTGAGAGTCCATATGGGCAAAAGCAAAAGCAGTGCCAAGCCCAGTGGCTCCCTTCTTACCTCTGCACCGCTTGCAGGGACCCTAATGAAACTCCCAGCCTTTTTCATCCGACCTATCTGCTGAAGACTGGAGGAAGATGTGATTTATTAGCTAGGACCAGGATGGATAGCATCATAAATCTCCTCTAGACAGCAACAATTAAAGTTGCCAGGGCTCTCTGCGTTGCCACGTGGAGTCCAGGCAACTCTGACCAGATTTGACTGGCTTATTTTGCTAAATGAGGGTGTTGAAATGACCGTCTGGATTTTATTAATAAGTGTATAAATCTGAACTATAAGGGGAAAGAAGATGAACTGGTGCTAGTATATCTGTGACATATACTTAATAATAAAACTTAAACTCTTATACAGCCTGATACAAATTACTTGCTCTACTGCACCAGTTCTGCCACAGCTACACATTTCATTTTTGTGATATGCTCTGCGACTGCTCCACTAGTAAGTGCTGAGAAGGGAGAGAAATAGATAGATAGATAGATGCATCTGGTATTTATAGAGGACTGTTTTAATGGTGCTAAAAAACTGATGTGCTCAGCATTCCTTGCAGCTGCAGTTGCGTTCGTGTCAGTAATCCTATCAGGAGGGGTGCTGGTTTCCAGAGTAATTAGAACCCTGAAGCAAATAAACAGCAAATGAATTCTCTTCTTTTGAAGTTATCTTCTTTTTTCCCCTCTTTTAAATAGCCCTTCTCTGGTATAATTATGTACCAGTCATTATAGCATTAAAAATAATTTTAAGTGAATGAATGCTATTTTTATTGTTGTTGTTCATTGCTAATTATTATGAACTAATTGTAATAGGATAGTCTTCTGAAAATCTCATTTCATTAGAGAATGGCTACTGACTTAAATTGTTTCCTGCCTTGATCCCAGGGAGAGGCAGGAGCTCCAAGCTGGTTTCATCTAAGCTGTGCTGGTGGCTTACAGCACATGTGGGTAGAACACAAGTTGTTGCTCAAAACCTTTTTGATAAACTTCTTCTCTTCTAGCACTTAAGCCATAGGTTAAATATGTATTCAGAATACTGTATGCTTGCCACCAGGGAAGTGATGACAGAGATGCATGATCATACAGGGAGGTAATAGCCTTCCTATCTGGCTTTTGTGACTTTGTCTGGGATAATACATTGTGCCCCGAGCACTCGTTCCTGAAAAGATACTGGCAGGAGTTCAGAAGACACTAACAACCCATGCAGTTGTCTAGGGAGCATTTGGCTCTAAACAGTGGTATCTTCACCATTTATCTGGGTTATTAATTTTGCAACATTTGTGGCTTTAGTCAGATGTTTTCCATTTGTGCTCACGTATGCTCTGTTACAGAATATGGGCATGGGTCATCATTGTGTAAACTCTGTAGTCTGGTTTGCATTTTTTGGCTCTTGATTTCTAACCAGTTTCAAGATTAAAAAACAGAATAGTAAAGATCACTTACAGCTGCATAAGCAGGTATATATTAATTGATGTTTCCTGGTAATGAGGTATGAGAATGAAAAGCCCCCCCCACCTCTCAGATCCCAGCTTGAGTTTTTAAGATTGGCTGTTAGAGGAAAAATGTCTTTGTACTCACAAATTGCACACATTCAGCCCAGAGTTGCTAGCACATAATGAACATGGAAACATCTAGTGACGCTTTCTTTAATGGACTCATTCTTTAGACTAGAACCACAGCTTTTATAACTCAGATTCTTAAAATGCCTTTTATAATGTTGTTTCTTAAACAGTCTTAGCTTCTGTTGTCCTGTAATGTCAACTCTTTCCTACCATGGGGACTAGGACAGCACAGTGCTCTGGCTGTGACTTGGCATGTTCACAGAAATACCTGAGAAAGTTGATGTGGAGACCAAAGCTTCAGGAGGTTAAAATATTTCTGAACTTCAGTTCAAAGTGGAGTTCAGGAGATATTTCTATAGCACTGGCTGTGCTTTGGACTTCCTTCCTTTCCTCACCCTTCCTGCAGTTATTTTTTGGGTGAGAGATTTATAGCAACAGAGAAAATTGCCATGTTAAATCTGAGCTCAGCTTTCAAATCAGTTGTCACTGAGCAGGACCATATATACCCAAATACATAGGGGAAAGATAAGCCAAATCTGCTAATGCCTTAAGTCAGTGCATCTGTGATAGAGCTCATAAAATTCTCTAAGGAGAATTATGATGTTGAGAGTTATGACTACTTCATGCTTGAATGAAAGCATCCCCTTGTTGGTTTGAGGGACAGAACCTCCTACACAGTGACTTCATGCTTTAGGATGATTTATCTTAATTTTCCTCAGTATTTCCATATTTTGAATTGGAGTTCATGTATGCTGAATTACAGTGTATAGACCTTGGGTCATCTTTTTCTGAACCCTGTATTTTACCGTGCCTTTTTTACCTCTTGGCTTTGAAAGGCATTGCTGGAGGAGAGAATGTAGTTTTGTGCTTGTGATGCATCTCAGAGGCTATTTAGGTAATGGTTTCTTGACAAGGAGGTACTTATGTTTTTTTTTTTTTTCCTAAGTATTTTTATTCCAATTGTGATAAATTTCTGATGTATAAGAGTGAAAATAACCCCCCATAGTTTCTTTTGAAATGAGCTTAGGAGTGTGCCATCCAAATGCCTCATGCTGTCAGAAAAACCCTTAACACCTACTGTTGCAGACACTTCTGCTGATCCAGAAGTTTCTAAGCAAGGAAAGCAAGATTCTTCATAGATGTGTATCAGCCCCAAAAGGAAGAGGGAATACATGTAGAAGAGAAAATTTTCTTTCAAGGAAAAAATGAAATTACTGCAGAAAGTCTTAAAATCTTGTGGTGGTCTGCCAGGCAGCAAATCCCAGAAAGATACCTGATCACAAATGGTGCTGTGTGTCAGTCAGGTTTCTGACTGCTAGATAGAAGTGAAGAAAATCTAAACATTCAAAAAACACACTCTCACACAACTTTATCTCTTTTCTGAGGGAAAATGAACATAGCAGCTCGCTTAGACCCATGGCAGGCATGAATAAGTAGTTTCCTAGTTCAGAGAAAAGTTAACAGTGTATAAAAATGTACTCTTAATTAATTTTTACTATTAACAAAACATTAGAAATTGAGCAATTTAGATGCAATTAATGGGACAAGAAAATAATAGTTAAAAACCTAAGCAAGACTATGATATTGTGCTCCTTACAATTTTTTTTAATACTAAATAAACACGCTGGTGAGAAAATTGTAATTTGTAGTTATTGCACAGTGCTAACAAGAGCAATGTGATAGCCAGTGGCAGGTAAGCCCTCAATGAAAAAAACCAGGTTTTTATTGCATTGTGCAAAGCTACATTCTGACAGTGTATAAAAGGAGTGAATTCAGTGGTGATGTAGGTTCAGTAAAAGCCAGTCACGCCAACCTGTTCTGTACTGGTTTTTGGAAGATGGAGAAAGGGGAGGAGAGGGATAGCAATGTCTGTCACAGAGAAAAAAGGCAATGAAATGTGACCCTCTTTTAATTAAAGGGTCCCACAAAGTAATTTCCCCCTTTAACTTGTGATAATATGGTTTTGGCAGGAAGAGTAATGTGAACAAAACACTCTTCTTTATAATCAAAATCAAAGAGGGCAGGCAAATTGTATTCAGTAGCAATTTGTTGGGGAATTTGTCATTTGTTTTTGAAGAGTTCTTGGAAATGGACAGCAAGAGTGGGGTGTTTTGCTTGTGCCTTGTGAATGGCAGCAGCAGTGGGGATTGAAAAGCTTTTAGAGGAGTCAGGGGATATTTTCCCATGGGAAATTATAGAAAATACCTGTCAGTTTTAATGGCAACTCATCATTCCAAAAGGAGACTAATGTGCTTTTTGGAAGGATATTTTATCAGCTCAAAGTCCTCTTTGTGGTAACATAAAATAAGGTAAATATAGTCAGGAGAGTGAAATCTTATAACATCTCTTCAGCTTGGGGAATTTAAAGAAAGAGCTACACAGGTTCCCTCTGGATTTTTGAACAGGGTAAATAAGAACAAAATTAGTCTTTTTTTCCCCCTATTTTGATAATGTCTGATATATGTATTCCTTATTTTCTGTCCATTTAGGACCAGCCTGAATCAATATGCTTTATTTCGTATTTCCCAGCCTAACAGTGCTTTCCTTGTGAAAGGACTATTAAGGACACATGGCCAGGAGAGGTGGGGGCCCTTGGTTTTCCCGTACTGGTTAGTTACACTTTGGTCTGTATCCTTAGGGCTTTTAGAGAAGTGCACCATTCTTTTATATGGGATGTAAGAAAAAATACAGCTGTTGTAACTTAATTAGTATATCATGTCTCCCATTGTAGGGTCTGGCCTAGGAAGGTTTTTTATTAAGGCAAAATGCAGCATCTTGTTGAGCAGAGAGGCTGAATGACCCTGAAGTGGGTCTGCAATTAGTGAGCCACAGACAGGAGAAATTGTGCTGCATCTGACACACAACACAGTGTTTTCCAGGCAGAAGAGACACATGCACAGTGCTAGGGAACAGCTGACAGCAAGCCTTTCTGGAAGAACAAGCTGTAACACAGCAAAACTTAATCAGTGTTGTCCTCCCTCTTTCCTGCTCTGTATGTCTTTATTTCTGCCTTGTGCATCTGCTGCTTCTTTTGAAGACATTATTTTAGACATTAGTGTCTAAACCAGGAATCCTACAGAGGAGTCTTGCAGGGTGATGAGTTTAGGTGGAGGCAGTAGGCTTTAGGAAATGGCCAGAGGTTAGAGATGCAATAGTTGTTGTTACTGACAAATCTGTTAAAAGGGAGGAAAGTGGAAATGTAAAGACATGAAGAAAGGCTAAGTGCTCAGATTTTACTGTCATAATGGTAATGGTAGGGTTAGGTCCAAATAGCCTACCTTGAAAAATAAGTGGCAGTAGAGTCCTTTCCTTTGATCTGCAGATCCATTTTGGCCCATTTCCTTGAGTAATCTCACCATTAAAACAAAAATAAAATATAAGCATCCTGTTATATCCTGCTTATACGCAGTCACTGTCATTTGGCTTGTCCTGCAGGCAGGTCAGAGCAGCACACACTCAGACATGAAAAGAGGGGCAGAGGAAGGCTGGTTCTGACAGCAACTGTAATTAAACCACATCATCTTCCTGAGCCATAGCTCCAGCAATAACTAAGCAGGGCATGTGTCCCACAGTAATACCAGCTGGGCTTTTCTCTAGTGCTCTAGATAGATGTTCACTGCAGAGATGCTCCTCTCTAGCATAACTCAAGTGAGAGTGGTCCCTGTGCAGACAAAACCTGAGCTGTTTGTGTCCATATTCTAACAGGGGTCACAGAAAAGCATCTTTCATGCAAATTACTGAGTAAATACTCAGATAACCCTGATGGAAGATGTACAGTGCTGTCTAGTTGTTTGCATGTGTCACAAGATGATAGTAGAGATTGTGTTACATTTTTAGGGACTGCTGCAGTTCCAGGAGTCTCCAGTGTCTGCCCTTTAGTTTCCAGAGGACACTCAGTCATGCTGCCAGAGTCAGCTGTGGAAGGGGCACTGAGGCAGAGGTTGATGTCCTTTATTAGAGATTTTCCCTCTTTCTGACCCTCCAAATGCACTTATTATGGCAGTGAGGTGGCTGCATATTTGGTGGAATGTGAACCAAGCCTGAAAAACCTCTTCAGGCAACAATTGCTGCTGCTTTCAGTGCTGCCCTGAGCCTGATGATCCTTTTGTGAATCTTCAATACTGATCCACAGTACTCAGAGTTGTTTGAGTATTTTCTGTTGCCTCAAGACATATTCTGACCTTCCTTCCCTTTCAAGGGATGAAAGGACAGGCAGCAATATCCCATCTGAACCTTCTTCCCAGCTGCTGCCTGTAGCTCTTTCACCTTACTACAACAGCTGGACTTCTGGCCCTGTGCCTTTGACTTCCTAATCACCTGACCATTGAAGCTGTTAGCTGATTCTAAGTCAGGATTACCGTGTCCATCAGCCTGCATCTCCCACATTCTTTCCCACCTTTAAGGATATTTGGCTTGCATCTGTTTTTGTGAAAGGTGTTTATGTTCTGCCATTTATTCGTATTTGAAATGTTCCTGTGACTGTTTCTCTTCACAAGTCCACTGGTTCCTTTGACAAGGGCAGAGGTATTTCTGGCCATCTACCAGAAATACCAGAGGAGAAAGGTACACAGTATCTTTGCCCCCTGAACATCATCTTGCAAATTCTAAAATTTAATAGCAGATCTTCTACTATTACTACTACTACTACTACTACTACTATTATTATTATTATTATTATTAATGTTTATTATGTTTATTTAGTTAGTTATTTTATTAGTTTATTATGTTAGTTGGTTTATTTTATGAGTCTCATTACACCTAATTTGTTCTGGCTTTTGTGAGCCACCATATGGCATCTGTTGAAACCTGGTGAAAATGTATTTATCATCTCACAAAACATATATAAAGGTGTCAAACACATAATTAAATTAGAAAAAGTCGTTCTCTTTAAGATATAGTCTTACCAATTAGTCATTGGGAGCTTCTGGACCAAGTCTTATCAGCTGTCTGGCAGGGGATATCGTGAAGATATGTGTCATGAGTCAGGATGAGGTATAAAGGAAGTGTAAAAGTAGTGCTATTTCAGGTATCACAAGCCAGTTCTGAGTTCTTGAAGATCTTGAGTGAAGCATTTCATTCTTATCACTTAGGAAAATCTCTCTTGCAACAGAGAAGCAAATGAGGTACAATGGAGAACTGTTTTCTTGGTGCTGGAAGTGCACAGCCATGGCATAGCACAGCCTAGGGTTTTCCCACCAGACTTGCATTTTACATTTGGGGCTGGGAGTCAAGAAACCTCTTTTAATCCACTGATTCAGATAGGCTTCCAGAGGGCAGTTCACATTTGAGACAGTATTATTCCTCTAGTAAATATAAAGTTATCAGGTTCTAAATTTATGAAATAATTTATTTAAATGCTTTCAGTTTCATGGTATGAAGCTAGTCTGTGAGATCTATCTCTGCAGCCTGGCTAAATTTGCTTGGATAATAATTTGGCTTCCAGGGAGTGAAGAGTTTATGGAAAAGCCAGGCAGAGCCCTCTTTAGAAAGGAGAACTTGCTCCACAGCTTTCAGTTTATGAAAGTGTTTGGTACCATGATTCCTTTGCCCAATACTTAGGTCAGTCCTTTCTCTGGTAAAATACTCTTCCTAAAAGTCAATTGCATCGTTCATTCTCCATGCATTAAATAGGAAACTAATAGTTTTATTTTTTGTTTCCTTTGCTGTGAATGTTACATGAATTCATCTGTGAAGCCAGGCTTGGAGCAGGTCTAGTCAGCATCTGCTTTCAAGTGCAGTGCCCCTGCTGCCATAGACATGTCCCCATCACAATTTTCCATCTAATATTTAGTAGATTGATTCCATTTTTGAGATGTTTCTGTAGCAGTTTAGCATCATCCGGTGGATACTGCTGCAGCTTGTCCGTCCCAGCTTGTCCATACAGCAGTGTGGAGAACTAATTTAATGAGTTGATCCAAGCAGAAAATAGTCACTGTAAGGACTAATGGCTACTAAAGCATTAGGGAGTTTGTGTACAGAAACATTCATTGTTAGCAAGCTTTGCATCATGCAGGTGTGTTCTCACCTCCTGCATGCACACAGGCTTGTTCATGTTCCGTTTGGAATGTGGCACTGTAGGGTTTCTGGTCCATGTTCCCACCTTCCTCTGAGACAGCACTGCCAAAAGGACCTGTACTTTTTGAAATGTGGCACCTTTTGTGTTTGAGCTTGCTGGAATAGCTGCAAAAATTCCAGCTCCGTTTCCAGACCACCCTGCTGCATGTGCACTGTATTTGTGTGGGAATGGTGGATGCTGGGGTTAGCCTTCTTTGAAAATCTGTGCCAAAATACTTGCTGTGGAACTGAACTCACTTTGGGTCTGGTGGACCCAGACTCCAGGGGTGGAGTTGCTTACCCCTGTAACACCAGCAGCACTGTCCATTCAGTTTGCTTCCCAAGCATCCACTGTATCCTGTTGTTGGAGGCAGACAGGGTAGATCAGCTGCAGGTCTGTCTGTGGTGGAAAAGGTGTTGATCTCTTCCCAGAGGAAGGATGGGCAGTTCAGTGGTTCCCTCCATCCACAGAGAGCTCTGTCAGGTGCTGTGGGTGAGAAATGGGCAAGTGGGCAGAAGGAGTGATGGGATAACCCTGGGACAGGTCACCAGACATCACAGACCTCTCCTTCATGTGGGCCTCTTCTTGTGCTTGGAAGACAGGCAGAAGTTCTTCCTTTATATATTTAGCAGTTGTTTGGTGGTGGAAAGAGGACAGTTTAGGGAGGGGACTGCTTTCCTGTACCCATCCTCCTCATACCAAAGCTCTCCCCCATGACTTTAGGAATGGCTATTCACTGTTAGAAAGTGCCTTTCCTCTTTTGTGATGTTATTTAGCACAGGCTTCAATTAAAAGCAAGCCCGAGGGAAATAGGGGATGGTTGCCTAGTAACCAATTGCCTTGGGATCTGGAAAGATACAGCAGAAACAAGGGTTAATTTTTGCAGGTGAAAGTAGGAATGTCCAGGGATGTGGGTGGTGGAGGTTTTAAGCTGAAAAGATCCAGGACTTGGTTCAGAGAAACCGAGCTCCCACTGGCTTCTCTCTCCAAATAACAACACAGATGAGCGGTGTTTGTTTAGTTAGAATCCACACCCATGGAAAGTTAGAGAGAATACAAGATCACTGTTTGAGGGTGCTTCCTTGTGTGTGTTAGTTACATAATTTGCCACAGTGTTGCAAGGTTTTCTATCTCTGCATCTCATTCACAGTTCAAAGCTTGCCTTAAATAAGCAGCTGTACATGGCCACATAGCCTACCAAAATAGTGACTGCTTTTGTACACCTTCCCTGGGGTAGCCTAGTTTCCTCAAGGTACCCACAGGTGTCAAGAGATCAGTGTTAAATACTGTAAGGTTTACTTTGAGAGAGTCAGGCCCTGCAAAGAGCTTCTGGGGGCTTCATCCTCTGAAAAGCAACCATGCTTCTTCAAAACTTCCTAGTCTGCCTTTTCAAGTGCATCTTTTCTCTTCTTTAGTATATTTTAGGTAGTTTTAGAATAGGATAAATAGAGAAGAGAGATGATTTGTGTGACAGTGCATGCCACTTGTGAGAATATCTTTGACCTATGCTTCTAAACAGTCTTGAACCAAAGAGCATGAATCCAGATGTGGGGCTGAGTGACCTTTTGGGATACTTGTGTCCCCACCCCCAGTGGAGACAGCTGCAGTGAAGGAGCTGAGAATGCAGTGCCTAACTGTGCTTCAGCTTGGACTCTCTTTTATGGTGTCATCAGGAAGTGTGAAACTCCTCTGCAGATATGCAGCTGATTCCCTGTGAAGGTAATCAGGCATCCTGTGAAAGCCTTTGCACATTAACTGCTACATGTAGTCTGTGTGCAATATGCAGTGGTTATTTTGTTTGGATATTAGAGTCCTCTTTTTCTCACTGATGAAAGCAGAGGGCAAAATTATACCTTTTCACATGCTGTTGTTACTTCTTTTTGCTTATTTATATTACAACAGCATTTCAGAAGCCCTCCTTGTGGGCCCTCCCCACTGCACTCAGTGCTTTATGGATATGTACTGCAAAGACTGCAAAAGATTGCATGCTAACTGTGTCAGAAATCAGCAGGTAAATGCAACAAATAGATATGGGAGAAGAATAAGACAGCAGCTCTCTCTTAAAGTAAGCCATGATCCCAACAAATCTGTCAGGTTTTTGGTAGACGACATGCTAAAAGGAAATCTTTCTAGATTTCTTCCAAGATTTTTCAAGAAGAAAGTAAGATGTGGCCTCACAAGTCAACAAACTCTGCTCAGAAGTGGGAGCCTCTCGGGAGAAAATTTGACTGCCTGAGATTTCTTTGACTGGGTAGAGAGGCAGGTATCTCTCTCAGAATTAGGATCAATAGCTTGGTAACAAATAAGAAATTATGGGTAAAGGTGGGTTCCACTCAGAGGGACCTTGAGAGTCTTCAGACATTTCTGAGTCTGCTGTTGCAAATATGAATCCATTATCATCAAAGCAAAGAAACAGAAAATAGTCGCCATGGCAGCACTTTGAATGGCGGGAAAGCAGGACCAGGAGAATATGTGAAGTGCTACAACCCACAGTTGATGGACCCTGTTTCTCAAGATAGTCATAAGCTTGGACAAATTTCCATTTGGAAATGAAAAATATTGTAAGGCTAAGAGGGAAATACTGCCAAGACTTAAATATGTTTTTAATCTGCACAAGATTGCCCAGGTCCTTGGTGGAGCACTATTTGTACTGTTAAACTGATGACTGGATTGTTCATCAAATTTTACACCCTTTGGGCCAGGTAGCTAAAGACATCCTAATGCTACAAGCTTCATGTTAGGTGCACCCTGGAGAAGAGGAATGTATGTGTTTGGGATTTTTTCAGTGTTTTGTAGTAAAATCCTTTGGAGTATAATTTAAAATGCTGTATCCCTTCACTCCTTATCAGAGAAGGATATGTATCTGGGCTTTCGTGTGGTATCCCACTTACACCACAACAGCCACTCTGTAGAGAAGAGCTATCTTGTGGGATAACTGTATTTTGCATTGACATTTACCAATGGCAAAGCATTTCCCTGTTTCCCCATTTCCAGTAATTGAGGTTTATAAGTAATCAGCTTGTTCCTGAGCAAGGAAGCAACTTTGTTGATGATCGTATGAGCTTCTAAGCACAAGGTGTGCTCAATGCTGTTTATGAAGGACCTACAAGCAATAAGTTTTTTTAATTAAATTACTTTGACCTAGAATGAGATTTAATTAAATATTATATTAAACAGACTTAAACAAAAAGGCATTTAGTAAACCACTATGCAAATTTAAAAGTAATTAAAAATTTAAATCTGTCGACTTTACATTATCTCTATAATTGATGCTAAATGTGAACAGATCAAATACACTTTATTATTATTGTTTCTTTTTTTTTTTTTTTTTTTTTGTGCGAGCTAAGATTGCTAATGATTCCTTTGAATTATTACTGTATCTATCTGATCTGGATTCACCATTAGAGCAGGTGTCTTTGGGGTTGGTAGTTACTGCTTGCTTTGGATGCACCAAAGAGGTCTTGCATAATACAGAAGTGACATGGCACTCATTAGAAAAAATTAGCTATAGTATTAACTGAAGACAATAATGAAGAAAGTACTCCTAACCAGAAATTTTGACTACTGTACGCTCTCCTGGTTAGCCTGAAAAGGGAGGCTCAAATGTGAAAAGTACATGAAACCAATAAAACAGAAGAACATCCTCCAAGAGTTTCTAGAGTTGGAGCAGGACCAACTGCACTAGAGCAGGGCTGTATTCAGTCGACCAAGACAGCTGACTAACTTAATTCTTGAGACTAAGGTCAAGAAAGCATTGAGCAATATTCATAATTTTCTAGTCAAGAATGACCGACCTTTGCTCTCAGTGGTAAGTAAGCAGTATATATACATCAAAAGCCTTTCATAAATGCCTGCAGTTAGGCAATATGGTCCCAGATGCTGAGGAACCTGGTTCTGCTGTTTGAACCTGTAGATAAAATGAGTGGTGAAGAGAGTCCCTCTCCAATCAAACCTCACAGGGAATCAAAAATGAGCATGAAGTGTGGGACCAGACCGTGTCTGCCTCTGCAAAAGCCAAGGCTTAACAAAGCCAAAATACTTCTGTACTGGTGACATCTGTTACTGCTGCTCCTGCTCTGCAGCAGCTGATGTGACCCAGCTGTGGATCAGCATTTATGAAGGATCTGAGGATTATGCACTCAATATCTTTTCAATACATCCTGCTGCAAGCTCTGCTGATTTCCAGGGCAACCTCCGGAGAGCAATCCAAATGTTCAGAAAGCTGCCAGCTCTCCCTCTTGCTGTCCTCTCTATTGTCCTCCTCTCCTGCTCCCCCACCTGGCCCCCCTTACTTTGGGAATTCATCCATCCCCAGCCACCTCAAGAAATGATTGTGGTTTTTGCTTTCAGAATTGCAGTCTGTGTCTCAGAAAATTATAAAATACCCACAGCCAATTGAACAGACAGGATTTAAGATGATCTGCAAAAATCTGGAGAGAATAGAATATAACCATAGATAAAAATTACAATTAAACTTCTATTTTCTGAAAGAGAAAAACCACATGAAAACAATGGGCTCTCCCATTTATCCTCCAGATTACAAAGTAACAGAAATCAGTTCTTATTGTATTGAGTCCTTAAAAAAGATCTGCCTTTCTCAGCGTATTTATAAATTAGTCTGACTTTGAAATCATGGCATGTGAATGGGTTCAGAGGTGAAAAGATGAACATTATTTGCATAATAAAATCACAAAAGGAGTGACTATGCAAAATGTAATTTATTTAAAATTCACCCATCCAACATGTTGGGCACAGGTGCAGAAGATTAATAACAAAAATAGTCACATTCTGCATATAAATTAATGGCAATGTCCAGAATTAAGAATTTCCTTTTCCACACTCAGAAAAACCTTTGGAGAAGGGATATTCAGCATGATCTGACTGTGATAGATCCTGTTAGAGCAGGGAGGGTGAGGCAGGCAGTCCCATGCTGCCATGTGCTAGCAGCAGATTTTCTGAATACTCCATGGGGTTCTGGGTATGAGCTGCCATGGGCCAGGGTGGCTGAACAAGCAGGTCTGAGTGGCAGCAGTGCCTCTGTCAAATGAAGTACATTATTAATGTTTTAAAGGATGTGCTCTTGTGTTCCAGAAACATCAGTTTGTTACATTTTTTTCCTTAATCAATGTATGTTCAGTTGGTTGACGCAAAATGGATGACTGGGGGGTATTTGGTAACTCCTGGACCTTGTAAAAATAACTTATTTTTTTCTATTACAAGCAAAGATGACTGTAATGGTTGTAACAATGCCACTACATTTCTGACAAAAACTTGATGAAGAGATTGTATTTTATTACAGTTTTTTGTTATGTGGTTAGTGATGCGTTCCACTTGAAAAGCCCAGACAGAGACAGCCTGAATTCTTCCTGCATGCCCTGTATTTTCTAGTAAATGGTTTCTGAAGCTCTAGTAGCCCTAGGGACTACTTGGCCAAGGCACAGGGAAGGACGTTTGAGTTTGGATTTGATAAAGGGCTCTTCTCCCCTAACTGCAGACACAGTGACATGTCCTACATCTTACCTAGGTTGGCCATCAAAGGGGAATAATTATAGAATCATAAGATTGTTTAGGTTGGAAAAAAATTGTAAGGTTGTCAAGTCCTACCCTTAACCCAGCACTGCCCAGGCCAGCACTAAACCATGTTCCTAAGTGCCACATCTACAGTCTTTAAATACCTCTAGGGATGGTCACTCTACCACTGCCCTGAAAAGCCTTTTCCAATGCTTGAGAGCCCTTTCTGTGAAGAAACTTTTCCTAATATCCTGTCTTAACCTCCCCTGCTGCAATTTGAGACTGTCTCCCCTTGCCCCATCACTTGTTGCTTGGAAGAAGAGACTCACCCCCACCTGGCTACAGCCTCCATTCAGGTGGTTTTAGAGAGATAAGGTCACTCCTGAGCCTTCTTTCTCCAGGCTAAACACCTCCAGCTCACAAAGCTGTTCCTCATCTGACTTGTGCTCCAGCCCTCTCCCCAGCTCCATTGTTCTCCTCTGGACAAGCTCCAATCCATCAATGTCTTTCTCGTAGTAAGGGGCTCAAACCTGAACACAGGGTAATTGTGAGCCAGGTGCATTTTATAAGATGTTTCTGCCCTGTATTATAAACTGAGCCACAGTGATGCAGTTCATCTCAGGCATAGATCAACACAAAGGATAGTACTAATTTAATGCTTGGCTTTGCTCCCAAAGTCCATTGTTCAAAGGTTTAAAGAACAAATCAGCAAAAGTTTTGTTATGATAGATAACATGATAAATTTTCTTCCTGCTTTGCTTTCTTCACCTTTCCACTTCTTGTCCCTCTTCTGAACTGATTCATATTGCCTCTTTCTGCTCTGCTTCCAGTTCTCCCCACAGTGCACAAATGCCACGTATGTGTCAGCTGTCCTTTCCTTCTGTAGCCGGGTTAGCTGCTGCACAGGTGTTTGCAGCCCCAGTCCAGGGGCTCTCAGCTTCACTGCCTGACAAATCAGTGGGTGGCAGCTGAAGTGAGTCTGCAGCTTGAAGGGAATCAGGTGAATGAGAGCTGGGGAAAAAAGAGTTGTAGCCTGGGCATGGAGTTGCTCCACTCATGGGACCTACTCAGAAGCAGCAGCCAGAGGAATGGCAGTTACCATCTTCCTGGCTATTATTAAATGGTACTGATCAACAGGAGTGATGGCTAATGCTAAAAAAGCACAGGTGTTGGGCACTTGTAGGTGCTCTCTCCATTCAGATCATGGGTTTCTAACTGGGAGACAAGCCAGCCAGGGTAAAATGAGTGTGTTTAAGTTGAAAGGTCTTTTCTAGGCTCATTTGCCTAGGTCAGAAGGGCATCTCCACGTGGGAGTCAGAGATAGGCTGAGGTGCTGAGCATACAAGGGTGGAGCTGTCAGAGGTGTATAAAGATGATGGCCCCCACAGCAACATTTGGAGAGCAGAAGAAAATCACTGGGCAATAGGAGGGGAAGAGGAGCAGGTGGCAGGCAGAAAATGCATGGTGTGGTCAGAGAGTGAAGGATAAATTTCAGTGTTGACAGCACATGGATTAATAGATCAGCAGGATTTGCACTGATAAAGCTGACACCAAATGCTGTCACAACTAAACAGGAATTTAAGGGAGGCAGCAGTAGGAAGAACTGACAGAACAGCACAGAGGTAAAATGAGGCAGAGGGAGATCATTCAGCTTAATTCCTCTGCCTTTGATACCTTGCTTCTACACTCAGAAATAAAACATTGAGGAATGAGACAGAAACAAAAACAATTACCATAATTTGCCATAAATCTTCTTCTGGCCCTACTTTCTCTTTCCTATGCCAGTGGCATAATGGGAGGTCATCTCCTGAGAGCCTTTCCTCTACCAGATTTTTAGAAGGTGCAGAACAAATATGTTCACTGTGAAGTATAGGGGAAAATTGTTAAGGGTAGATTGGAGCTTTAGCAGTGCTGGTAATACATAGCACGTGATGCTATCCAGATGTGGAGAATGGCTTCTTGTTTATTCTTGATCTGGAAAAAGTATGAATGATAGTAAATACTGCCTGCTTCTGAGGAGATTTATGGCATAAAGCTTAATGTGGGCTTCTCAAGAAGGTATGAGAGGAGAATATAAAATGAAACATGGCTGTTTATAATTGAAGAACATTCTCCCCAGGGGATCATATCAAAATTTTTTTTAATGAAAATTCAGTCAGCTATATATTTAGTTAGCCCAAGGAAATGTTTTCAGTTATCAATTAAAGGAAGTATGGGTGTTCTGTTGCTTGAAGATGCCATATCTTAAAATGAATCAGGATGCTGGATAATTATCATTTTACTCCTTATTAAATTGCTTTTTTTTCCTCAAGCAGTGGCTGTAACAGCTGTTTAGCCACATTCATTACACTTGTAGAGTAAAAGTTTTTATTTTAACCACAAATACTAGGACTAACATTAATTTCTTAAAGTTAGTTTTTCAGCTGATGGTTGAATACTGAATCAGTAGGAATTTAATTAATTTACTGTTTAACTATCTTTTAACATAAAGGCAAATTTCTAAATGTGATTAAGTTTGGAAAAAACTTAATTATGTAGTTGCTATCAGTGCTATTGTAAAGATCTGCATTTTTGAGAGTTCATATTAAACATGCAAAATTATTTGCTCACTTTTTAAAGAAAGTGAATCAGAAAAAAGGATTTGTATGTGAAAGATGCTTTTCCCTGAATATTAATAAGGCATGGATCAAAAACAATTATTTATTGAGCATTCACTCAGAATTTAAGCCAAAGCACAGTTCTACTGTAGATGAGAAGATGTTTCAATCCACTGGTCAAGGTGGGATTTCATTGATATTCAAATCAATGAAATTATTTTCAATGAAATGATGTTTTGAAACTCAGTGGTCATGGAGCAATGCACAGAAATAGTGCTGCAGAAAAGTGAGGAACTACATAACATGCACGAGAAAAAGCACTTAACTGTAACATTTGTGAGTATCTCTGAGTGGTAAAGACTGAACCAAATTTGTGTGCACAGCTTTTGCAGGGGCTGGGTTGCAGTTCTGGTCACTGTCTTCCACATTCGCACGTTGACTCTTGGCTGCCTTTGTCTCAGACCTTGTCCTTAGCCTCCTATGGGTCTCACATGGTTTGCAAGTCCTCTTTCTGAATTTTGTCTGAAGACATTTGTAAGCAGTTTCAGATCTGTAGATGGAGGATATGTTGAATTGAATGACTGCACGCCTTAGGTGATGAAGTTGAAGGATGATACGCAAAGAATAAGGACTTGAGGAAACTGTGCAACCATAAGGGCACAGTAGGGTTCCTTATGATTGAGTTTGCATTAAATGCATTTCTGCTTTAGTCCTAAAGTATCACACTGTTTTGGTTAGAAAATTAGAGGCTTTTGAGTAAAGTACAGCTACAAATCTTAAACTAATTTGCATTGTCAGAAAAAACAATTGCAAATGAGACTAGCTGAGGTGGGAAGGGATCTCTTGAGATTGTCTAGTCCAAGCCCTCTCCACAAAACATGATTCATTAGAGCAGAGTACTCAGGACCATGCCCATTCAGATATTAAATCTTTCCAAGCATACAGACTCCATAACCACTTCAGACAATGTATTCCAATGTTTGGTTACCAGCACAGTGAAAAGGTCTCCTCTTAAGTCTGAGAACTTCCCCTCTGTCAGATTCATGCCCTTTGCCTTTTGATCTATCACTGGGTGCTGCCTAAAGGAGCCTGGCTCCGTCTTCTTTCCTTCTTCCATCAGATGTTTACACATATGCACATGTTCCCCCAAGCCTTCTCATCACCAGAGCTGAACAGGCACAGCTCTCTGTCTCTCCTGGTGTGACAGAAGCTCCAGTCCCTTCATCATCTTTGCAGCCTTTTGCTGGAATTGCTCCATAAAGTCCCTGTCTCTTGTACTGGGGAGCCCAGCACTGGACACAGCATTCCTGACCTCGGTGTGTCACTGGTGCTGAGCAAAGGGAAGGATGCCCTACCTTGGGCTGCAAGGGGAGGCTTCTGGCCACTCTCACTGCAAGGGCCTGAAGCTGGCTCATGGTCAGCTTGGTGTCCACCAGACTCCAGGGCCATTTTTGCGAAGTTCCTTTGCTGCTATGTGCCTGAGTTTTGTCGTGGTGCGTGGGGTTATTCCTCCCTGGAGGCAGGATTTCATGTTTTCCTGTGCTGAAGTTCATGGGACTGACATTAAAATAACAGATTTTGAGACTCACTGGAACTAGTTTGCTTCCTAAGGAGAGGTGGACAGAATACATTAAATGTTAGATAAAAGATCCACTTGTTTCCTGTGAAAATGTTAAACCTTGTCATTCTTTAGACTGGCAGACCAGGAACTTGTTTGCTGAACCGCCAACATTTGGCTCTCACAGTCAGCTGGAAGTTTCTGATTAAGAAGCCTAAGCCTCCAAATGCTGGAAGTCTGTGGGTGCCATTCCATGAGGTAGAGTGTGGGAGTGATCCATCCTTGTTAATGCTGGGTCATTTTTAGATGCAAAAATAGTGTGGTTGGGTACCTAACTTTCACCTCCTCTCTCTGCAAGCTTTTTCTTTCAAAAAACTTGAACACTTTTTGGCTGATACACGTTCATATCCAGATAAGCCAAATGTACTGCAGCTTTCCCAAAATCTGCAATCTCGACGTTACAGCTTTCCTGGCATTCACAGCCAGTGCTTGAAGGCAGTCTGACATGTTCAGTCCAAGTGAAGGTGTTGTACATACAATGAAAGATCTCTCATTGTTTTTAACCTTACTACAAAATAGTATCAAGCAAGTGCAGGCAGGTTTTTCTTTGTGTGTTTTCAGCTTAACTGTAGTTTGAAAACAGATTAATTGCAATGTAGAGGAGAAGGCTAAAAAAAAAGAGAAAAGGAGTCAAAAGGGTTATGAATAAGCATCTGCTCAATATTTAAGATCATTATTATATAAAATATTAAGATATATAGGCATTGTATGCTATTAAAGATTTAAGTATGTTAGGTCATAGTTGAACCAAATATTTTTCTGACAATATCTGCTCTCCAGGAAAACTGGCAGGACTGAAAGGTGTCCCTTCTTCAGACTTGCCCAAATGCACTCAGTAGTTTGCCTTCTGAGAGTGTGATAAAGGAATGCCTGCTACTTAAGGAAGCTCTCATGATGAAATGGCTCAAAATCACTCACACTCTCAGTAAGGCTTCATTTTACCTGAAAGTTAATCTAGGATGATGGCATGATGCATCATGAAGAGCTTACTTTTGTCTGTCCTGAATAATTTCAGTTAAAATCGGGTTTCTATCTTATGTCATCTTCTGTTTACAGTCCTCCCAAAAATTGCATAGCAAGTACATTGCAGTGTTGACAAGCCAGTTTTGTTTTCTGTTGTGTCTCCTTGAAACAAAATCTATGATAAATCTTTTTGTATCAAGTCTGTTGTAAATGAAAGAATGCATGCACTGCTCACTGTCTCAGGACCAGTGTTGCTGCATATTGTTTTGAAATGTAACACAAAGCTCAAAGAACCAAGATTTCTTGGCATGATAATATATACTCAAAAAAATGTTGCCTGGTGTCAGGACTTGTTTTTAACTGTTTGGAAGGGGCTTGGGGAAGGAGACGGGGAGCATACGGGGGATGGCTATCTTTTCCAGACAGTTGACTGATGCTGTGAAAAACCCAGTTCACGCACAGGAGGCACGACTTCACAGCTCTGCTTTTCACATGTTGCTGTCAGCAAGTCTTTCAGAAAGGATCAGTACAGAAATAGGCAGGTTTGGTGCCCGCCACCGATCCCACCCTAACACCATCTGGTGAAAACAAGAAACCCTGGGAGCAGTTTGTGCAAGTGGATTTGGCAAATGGCATATAACCTCACCTGCAGAGCCTGTGAAATGCTGCCTGGTGTCCTTTTGTCAAAGGATAATGAAAAAAGGGAAAATATCTTGATACTACAAAAAGTAAATTCTTCTGCAAATGTACAACCTCATATTTAGATTGAGCTCTTCTTATGCTATGAGTTTTTAATTAATGAGTTATGCAATCCCTAGGCAAAAGCAACTGAGTATTTTCTTTTAAGTTTTGAAATGTTATGTGGTTTAGCATTCATTTTGTTTAACTTCATTTCTGTTCCCTGAAATACTGAGATTAATTTAGATTCTGTTAGGAAGAAATCCTTGACTGTAAGGGTGGTGAGACACTGGAACACATTGTCCAGAGCAGTTGTGGATGCTCCAACCCAGGAAGTGTCCAAGGCCAGGCTGGATGTGGCCATGAGCAACCTGGTCTCGTGGAAGATTTCCTGCCCATGGCAGAATTTTGAAACAAGATGATTTTTTAAAGTCCTTTCTAACCCAAACCATTAAATGATTGTGTGATTCTCATAGGTTGAGATCAATATGTTTCAAACATCTCTTGCCCTTTTTGGCCAGACCTGGCACAGGCTGTGGAGTATTGAATGGGTCTGAAATTCTTTATTGAATGGTTTTTGGTCTTTTGTTGTCTCTGAAATTGCAGTCTGCAGAACAGGTATTTGAATGTGTTATTTCCTATGTAAAAGAATGTAAAGTCATTGGGACATTTCAGGAAACAGGGCCTTTATATCATCATAAAATATGTTTTAGCAAAAACTTTTAAATGATCAGATATTTCATGTTTTCTAGAATTTCAACATCTTTGTCATTCATTTTGCTTAACAGAGCAAACACTGGGAAATATATAGTAAAATTCTTTAACTTCTTCTCTAAGATGAGAAGTTAATTTTTGGACATTAGTTGTGGTTTTATTTTTCTGCTTTCAGATCCACTTGCTTAATCCCAGCTTATCTGTAAATGAACATATGATTCATTCTCTAGTTTCCAGTTTGGAAGGGGAGTTTTTACATGTCTAGCTTGTAATTGTTTCACTTCCTTTTTAATACTGTAAATTCTGCCTTCAATATTAAAATATTCTGTAAGAGAAACGTGGTACTTTTCCAGAACCAGTTTTGACCCTAAAAGTCATTTTTGTAAACAGAAATGTCTTCTGATCTTTCTGAAGTATTGACATTTTTTGTAAATTTTGCACTGCATAATCATGGGAATGGCTCTTTCTGTTTTCATATTGCACATCTTTTGTCCAAATTGTCACTTTATGAGAGGAAATTTTTAAAAGTTCAAGAAAATCAGTAGGCTGGAAAACAGTAGAAAAAGCACTAGAGGGCAAATAGAAGGGTTTTAATTTTTTGTTAGTTCCAAATAACTGGTATTGCTGTGTTACTTCTCTGAATCAGTCATGTATTACAGCAGAAGAAAAATTAAGCCAAGTGCTTTTGAAAGTAACCCCCCCCTACTCTCCACAAAATTTAAACTCTCTAATCAGAACAGCAGTTAAAATATTGTAAAGTTTACTGACTTAATCATAAAATGTTGCAATACAGTAGCAAATGCAATCAAGAACCAGGAACTACATCTGATCCATGGAAGACCGTGGGATATCAAATACATTACTTCCTCCAGGAGAAATCTCCTACCTGAAAATATTTCTACATGTCCTGGGTTAAAGCAGGTGAATTTAAAAATAAATTGTGATTGCTGCATTTTCTGCAGGAAAGTTTATAAAATATCCATGCAATATTGAAGTTCTTTATAGAATGGCAATATTCTCTCTTTTCTCTTATGAAAAAATTATTTTCCAGATATTTTTTGCATCTCTTGCCTTGCTTAAAAGTCTGTCTGCGTGACTTGCTTCTGAAGGTAGCACTTCAACCCTCAAAATCGTAAAACTGTGACCAATTGTACGGTTTATTGTGACTGTGACAATATTTGTTATTTTTCTTTGAGCCACTGCTTCTGAAGTCATGTGAAATTATGAGTTTTCAGCTTTCATTAAGCAATAAAAAAGAAGTTTCTGGCCCTTCATGGTCTGGAGAGAACAGCTTGGAAATGTGACTGGCAACAACTGAAAAATCAGAAAGCAGGTCAATCTCTCAGATTGATTTTTCACCCAGCCTTATGCTTTTGTGGAGGGGAGTCTGACTCTCATCTTCTACCGAGACTGACAATATTGTCAATATTCTGTGAACTCTGGCAGTGTATTTTATCATGTGTATCATCAAGATCAAAGTTTCAAATTTTATACAAAGATAAAACTGTTGATAGACAAAGTGATGGTAAAAATATGGAAAAAAGTGAATGTTTTGAGAAGTAATTCTGTGTGTGTGCAAGAGCTTCTGTTTTTAAATGTGCCCTGAAAGTTCCTTTTCTGCTGGGTTATTTATCTCTACATATGTAATTGTGGGTGTGCATATAAGCATGCATTATATATATAATAATATATATAACACATATAATACATATATATACGTGTGTGTGTCTGGTTGTACACACAAGTGATCTTGCAAGAGACAAACCTGCACAGTCCTGGATGAGGCTGTAGGGAGTTTAACTCAAGACCTTTGATTGCTCAGACACTTTAAGATTCATGTCCTTTTGCTTTTGTTTCACATAATACATCGAAACTTGTCTCCTCTAGCCAGGAGAGAAAAGTACAGGGCAAAGTTTTGCTATAATTATAGATGTAATAAACCATTTTTATATTTCTTCAGGAGCAGTTAAATGAGAACACCCAAAAGCTTAGATCCAGCAATCTACTATTTTAAGATTGCCCGGAACAAGTTAATGTTAGGTTTAGTGCTTTGTAATTTAACTGTAGAAGTCAACCTAAAATTTTAAGATTGAGTTTTTCAGACCTTAAGAAGATTTGCTTCTCAATTTGTACTTATAGTTGAAGTGTGTTTAATAATTTGCTGTTAGGTGTACAAAACTACAGCTGCAATCCCAGGTTAGCTAATAGCAGTTGACAGTATCTTTGTTTTTTCTCTAGGCTGTTTTAGAGATTCTGCAATCATAGCCTAATCTTAATGAGATCCAGCCAGGAGTTAAAAGAGCACTATCCCCTGCATGCACACACACATGCTCTAGAAATAGTGATGTGGTGGTTTTACTGCTCAAAGCAGGGATTTGGGAAGCGGCTGCAGCCTCTGGGAGCTGGGGCTTGTTGTGGGGGCTGGTGAGAGGTGACAAACTGACTGTGGCCACCAGGCCTCAGGCTACAAACTGATGTGGGCTAAAAAACTGAGCTTTCAGCTAAATCTGGAGGAAAACATCTGTCCATGGTGCAAGACTAATCTGATAGTCCCCACTAGTAACAGCCCTGCCTTCAGCCCTGATTTAAGAGGACTCAGTCCTGCTCCTGCAGGAAGGATCCTACCTGTGGAAGCAAACAGCCCTGATACATCCATAGCTGTCTTACCTTAGACAACAGAAGTGAAAGTTACTTAATAAATAACCACTGAATTGCATTTGTTTGCACATGGGAAAAGAACAGAGGAAGAGAAAAAGAAACATTAACTGTTATGTTTTTTGTTGTAAATGGCTCAGAAATGTGAGTCATGCCTGAGCAGCTCATTCATGAGGCTGATCCCAGTTTGATGTGGACATCTGATGGGTTTGAGCCAAGGGCTATCCCGCAGCCACCCTCCAGCTGGTAAATTTAACTCTCTTGCTTGGAAACCTGGCTATCTGAAAGTGTCTTTCTACACAAAAGGATCAGGCTGGATGGAGTGCATGGTATAGACTTGCTTCATCTGCCTGTGGGTGCCTTTCAAACAGGTAACATTGAAGAGGAAGCTGGTTAAGTTTCCACAGAAAAAAATGGAAAGAATAAATGAACTCAGGATGAAGGCCTGAGTGTCTTTGCATCTTACCATATTAACTAGAGAAGAGTATATACCACTAAAAAAACCAACCCAAAATCTTTTAAAACTTTTTTTAAATCCCAAAAGGAAACAAACAAAACTAAAACCGAAAAGAAAAAATAGAAGGAAGCATGTTTAAACAGCTATGGGTGAGTCAGCATACTGGAAGCTAATGCACATGACTGATGAGATTATCTGTAAATCTCTTTTTCCACTTTCCCCCTCTTCCCCTAAATTACAGTTTAATGACTCTGCTTTTTAAGGCTTGCTGCTTTCCTGAAGCCCAAAATCTCCCTTTGTCCTGTGGAGAGGTCAGCTCTCTTCTCCTGTGAGGCACAGAGCCAGAGCTACATGTCCATAGGCTGGGGGCAGATTTTAAAACCCCAAGCACATGTTAAAGCTCATTTGCCAATTATTAGCTTCGGGAGAGAATAACTTTGATTTCACAGTAAGTATTTTCAAGGCAATTTTTTTAGCCTTGCACAGAAAGCATATTCAGTACATTCAATCATGAGTGTGTGTAAGTGAAAAGATAATACTGCAGGGCCTGGATTTTTTAGCATCTGCTGAGGCACCAAATGCCAAGGATAACTGCACTTCTAATTGAGAAGTGCCATCATTAATTCAGGTATCTCATGTAATTAAGGGTAATTAATAATCATCATTAGTTAAGGTATAAATTAGGTGGGGTGAATGCAACAGTAAGGTTAGACTGGTGGATCTGATTTCTCTGTGTAACAGAGGAAAGGAGTCTCAAGAAGTTCACCAGCTCCCATCCAAAGATCTCCTGTAATATACCTTGCACAGTTACCAATGCCTGAACCCCTCATGAACCCCACACATCCCTAATTCAGGCTGTCAGTCCAGCATCTTTCACAATTGTTAATCTTTGACTAGGGAGCTGGGGTTTTGGGTTGTTTTCCCCCTTGCTTCTTCAGAACAGCAATACTTGCTGGAAGGGCTGGAAGCACATGCACTGGCACGCCTGCTGCGCAGATCCTCATGGGATGCCCAGCTCCCTCCTTTCCTGAGTACATGGTGTTCATAAGCGTAGGTTGACTGTGATGCAACTCCAGCCAACACCCTCAGTGTTTCACAGTCTTGACATAACTTGATTCCAGGAATGACTAGAGCCAAATCTGCTTTAACTTTTCTCCTTCCTCGTGTGCACTTACTTCGATTTTGTGCCTGTGATCCAAGTTTGTAAATTCAAACCACTGCTTAGGAGAGGAAGGTGTGGCTTTCTGCGTTGTTCCTCCAGATAGCCTAGAAACAGGAACAAGGAGAAGGCAAAATTTCCCTTCCTTTAAAGAAATGCACTAATTCAGAGCTAGGCACTTGCTAATGTTCATCAGCCCATTCAAACAAAGCTCATGTGTCTGCTTCCAGGTTTAGAACCTTGTTCCTGGGCACCAATGAAAATTTCCAGTGAGGGAAACCTAGTACCATATTATTAAGCCATTAAATAAGATGCTTAAATAAGTGATCCCACTTGTATGAACACTCAAGTTTCAGTATAAATGTTTTAAACAGTGGTAGCTGCTGTAGGTTTACCATTGTGTTAAACAGAAAAAAAAACAAAACCCAAGAACCACCACGACCACCCTTTTCTGAAACCTGTTTGTGCCTGCAAGGCACAAAATGCTGGTTTCTGTTCACCTCCAAGCAAAGGGTAATAGCGGATGTTGTGTTACTCTAATCTCACTGATGACTATTTTTACAAAACAGGCTACAGTACATTTACTAGTACACGATGGAAGGGCATAAATAATTTAAATAACAGTTGTCAAAATAAATGAGCAAAGTGCATTTTGTGATAAATTACACTTGCTTTTTTAATGTGTTTCTCGCTTAGTTGGGAAATTCAGTAATTTGCAGTGGATCTCCCAGTCCTTAAAGTGAATTAGCAAACCCCTACTCTCTTAGCCATAATTTTAACCTTAACTAGAAAGGAATTATTTAATACTACTTTGGCAAGGGTTCCTCCTTAATATTCTTTTACAGCCATAGCCTTGCAGTGTAATGTGAGTTATGTATGTATCCTATGGACTTGGATTTTAGAGTTTAAAGCTGACTGTGGACAGTAAAGAATTTCAGCTAGCATAAATATATAATTGTTCTAAATAGGATTTTAACAACAATTCATATCACTGACTGCTTCATTCCTTCCATTGGCATGCAGATGCCAACCAAATTCGTAGTGGCTTAAGGCGTGTGTAATGGGAAGTTATTTTGTAGATGTGCAATACCAACACTAATGTGTACACAGAGCATGCATATACTTAATTTGTCTACTTGCATTTTTAGGTAAACATAAACGATGGAACTCTGTTGTCACCCGTCTATTTTTTAACATTTGTATGCAACTATGCTCAGTCTCCTTTATACTTGGGGTTTTTTTTTCACTTCCTCTCTCCTAAAACTAAAGGAGGCTGCCACAGTTGAGCATCTCTGCAAATCAGAAATTAATTCCTTTTTCACTACCATTCTGTAGGTGTCTATGATGGATTTAATTTAGTTTTGAGACTGGCTTACTTAAAGAGAAAAAACATGGCAGACAACCAAAAATAATGGCAGTAGGTTTCAGGTGCACTAGTAACAGCCAAAGTATTCTTTTAAAGCATTTAGCTTGCACAGGCTAGTTGAGAGGGGAGAGTATGTTTTAAAATAAATCATCCCTGGTTAAGTATTACTCTGAGTCCATTGTAGTCATACCTTGAAATCAAAGAGAAAATTGCCTATGTGTTACTCAGACAAAACAGAAGGACTTAAATACAGACTTTCAGAGGTAAGTCTAGCATGCATCGTGACATACCAAGCATAAGCTGGAAGAGTGAAAAATATTTTTGTTTGGAGCTACTGACAAGGTGGGTGTATGCAGTTATCAGTGCCAACACAGAGAGACAAGATAAAAATCTGTCCAGATAGACAGGTTTCAATAAGAGGCAGATTTGATTGTTTATACAAAGTGCAGTCTTCCATGCCATAGGTGCAAATGTCATGTTCAGTGGTATTTTTGTCCTTCTTCTGGCCCTTCCATCTTGGCCATCAGTGACTTGAATTGGGGCAAATCATCAGCATTAAAAAGACCTTTGTTTTGGGGACTAAACCTCAGAAGTACAAATGAAATCTTCCCCAGTCTAGGTATCCTACCTTAAAATTGAATTTAATGTTTCAACTGGAATAAGAGTGGCCGTTTACGTAATGTGATTTTACATTCAATATTAAGTTTGCAGACAGTTCCAAATATTGTAACGCAGGGAAAGGGTGTCAGATGACATTAGAAACCAGCTTCTGGCTGTTCTCTGATGCAGTAGGGTTACAGGGGTGCTTCTAGATCCCCCAGAGTTGCTGGAGAATTTGCTATATCCTCATTCATAGCGTCTGCATATGTACAAACACAGTTCCGTGTGTTCATTTTGTCACTTTCTTACATTAAGCCAGTGCTCTGGTATGGGGAGATTTTAAGTCCAAGATTATAAAGTCTAAAAAACTAAGAGGATTGAGAGCTACTCTCTATTTAGGATGGATGTGCTTCTGGGTGAAGAGAGCTCCATCAGTGCCAGTCAGACTAGAATGAGGTAATTTGCTGTGCAGTCACAGCAGGACATTTAACTGCTGACAGATAGCTGGTATGAGACCTTCAAGGATTTTTGTTTAGAGAAAAGAGAGGTCCAACAATAAAGGAACCTGTATGGAATTAACAGGGAAACTGGTCAATAGGGCACAACTACTATTCGAGTCTTCCAAATCCTTTTTCTGGTCCTTAAAATCTCAAATAAAATGTCACCACAATTTATAGCCAGTACTAGATTTAACAGTGATTTATCATAATTTGGTATTTAGGCAGGGAGTCGTGGTCATTCCCAGCAAAGTCAGTAATTCTGCTTCCATGCAGAATGCGAGCACCAGGAAAGCTGCTATCAGAAACCTCCATTTCAGGGAGACTGTTTTTCACTTTTGTAGTGGTTGTCACAGTCTTCAAAAAGCAAAGTTGCCAAACTAATTCTCTCTCATATAGCTCCTATAAGAGTGTGCTATTACACATCAGTATGTAATAATGGCACTGCATTACTCAAAAAAATCTGTTCTGTGTGTCTTCAGATCCATGCATTGAGCCTTGGTTAACTAGAATAGTTTTGTAACTTTTTTTTCCCCCTCAGCTCTGTAGATGCAGCACAGCTCACAGTTCATTTTCTCAACTGTTAACTGAGGTTATGGTTGGACAGGTCAGGCCATTGGATTAGTTGATCACTGTAGGTCCCCTCCAGCTGAGCTATGCTTTCAGTGAAAACTTTGCTCTTCTGCATCACTAAATCAAATTTTGAGGTCCCATCTACCTGCAGGTGTCCCATATTTCTTGGTGTTCTCAGCGTAGCTTGGAATAAGGATCTCCTAAGAGCAATCAGAGGCAGGGCCTGGCTCTGCACTGTGAAGACAGTCTGCAGACATAAATAGTTAACAACAGTAGGTGTCTAAAAATAGTTGAATGAATCTGGGCCACACTTTCATTTGCAAGACCTTTGCTGGTACAGGAGCCCAAAAATACCGAGTGTGGTAGGTAGACTTTGGGTTGCATGTGTTACATAATATAAGTAGCTAATGTTGTGTAATGGGGAGCAGATAATTCAAACAATCAGCTGCTGTCTGCCACCTTTAGTGGTGCTTCTGTCCTGTGCTTTGGTTTCAGAATTGACCTAGATCCATACCACAGATTTTAAAGATCATTTGGAGAGGTCCAATTAAACTTTTGGCTGTCAGAACACCTTAGTTTTAGTGGAAAAGGTTATCAGGCTTTCCAAAAACCTCTTAGAGGCTGCTGCAAATGTTTTGGAAGCCGAGTGTCAGAATAGGGGGCAAAAACATGGTCTCAAAACAGTTTTTCATGTTGAATCAAGTGAACTGGAGTTGTGTAAATATATTAGCCACTCAATCCTGAGCTAATATCCTTAGTCACTTGTCCTGAGGGCAATCTGCTCTCTGGGAATGGGGGGTCATCTCTTAAGGTTGTTGCAAATCATATTTTGGCATGGTGGTATGGATGAGTTGCTGGATTTGTAGAATGTAGGTATTTAGTCCTAATCACTTGTGTTTATTTTATATATACAGTCATGATCAGTAGATCTTATGTGATATATATGTATATATGCATGTTTCACGTGACATTTTAGCTAGTTGCTGTAGACACGTAGCCTGTCTAGATTCTAGACACAGAACCTGTCTATATTTTGCATTTATTGTGCAAAAGTGTTTGTAAAGTGCTATACATGCTTCCAAGCACCTCATGCTGTCACAGCAGATACGATGGCTGTCTAGTGATAGACACAGTGAACTCCTTTGTGATTGTGCAGTTGGTTTGTAAAGCACACCTGGATGAAAGCACTCAATAGATGCAAGATAATCACTGTTCATTAAAATTTAAGATCGTGTACATATACAGACTTTCATTTCTGTGTGTTCTACTCCAAATCAGTATCATTAATGAAAATGAATAATTTGCTGTTAGCTGGCAATGTGTTTCCTGAATAACAAATTTTAAATATCAGGACTGTAACTGCAGTGCATATTTTTCCCATGTAGTTTCTTTAGAAATGGCATATGCCCCATTTGTCTAATCTCTACTTCTGTGATTACAAAATAGCCAGGTTACATAAAAACAACTAAATTACATATTTGCATACAATACTGCTGTGGCTCTGCAGAAGCCATTTTGGATTGTACAATGCTTACAGTTTCTTTCATTGAAAGGGCTTGTTATTTCACCAGCAGCACTGCAGAGTTGTTTCAGTCTTTTGCATGGAAACATTTTTTTCATCATTCTACTCCAACTGCTGCAAATGAACTAAATAATATTTAGTAAAATAAGTAATAAAAAGCAATCAACCAATGTATTGCTATTGTAGTTCTTTCTGCCATTTAAACCTATGGGATTTTTGTAAGCTGGATTTCAGAATCTTTGGGCAGAAACCAGCCTTTATTTGAGTGTTTGAATAGCACAGTGGGACCCCAATTCATGGCTGAGCATTGACAAAGTAACACTACTAAAAATAGTTTGCAGAGTTGGGCCCTCCAGTAGCAAAAGAAAAGTCAGAGAATGCATAATTTGAAGAAATGCTCTAGCTGTTGCCAGTGGGTCTGCTGTCCCTATTGTTATTTAAAACCAGAATTAGCTGTGCCTGTTATCTACAGCACAGTCTATCCATTTGCAGCCTGCTGGCTTCATTCTTTATTACCTTTCTAAATCTATTTAAACATGGATGTTCTGTGAGAGGCCATAGTCAGCATTTGGGGAGACACAAGGCAGGACTCAGGTTATGGATGCTCCGAATGCAGAGCTGGCTAAGGGGCTCCTGCTGCTGCCTCAGCCATCCCTCCTGCTCCCTGCCAGCAATGCTGAAGCCCTGCTGGAGCTCTGAGGCATTTGGGAAATAAATTGGTTTAAAGCCTTGATGGGCTTATTTCACAGGTCCATTGTACTGTGCAGCAGTGTGGGCCAGCAGCAGGGCGGTGGAGGAAGGGAAGGAAAGACTGGAGAACTGTCTCCACCACTGAGTGATTCATCACATGGAACTGTGCTCCAGTATTGTGTTCATGCTGGAAATGCAGCCATGGTCTTCAGCCTGCAGGCAGAGGGCAAATCTCTTTCCATTGCTTGAAGGTGCAAAAAGAAAGCTGGTTTAGCAGTGAACAGAATGACTCCCATCAGGCACCCTGAAGAAATACTGAATGTGCACACTCTGAACAGCAGAGACACCAAAATGCCATGAGGAGTTTACATAGGTAGGGATATTCCCAGTCTCAGCATTGCATAAACCACGTGGTTAAGCATAAAAAGCTAGAACACAGATAAAAACTTTTTTGCAGGAGAGAATATATACCTTTTTTATATACCAGATGCAGAAGTCTTTTTACCAGTGATTTCACAGGTTATTTCCTGGTCAAATTCTTGAGACTGAATCAGAAGCAAAAAGGCTTTTTTAAAAGCTTTTTTTTTTCTTTTTACATAAAGCCATTAGTATCTGAAAGAGGAAAATCTGGGGTGGATTCGTAGCAGTGGATTTAGAAATGCTTACTGGAGTGGCTTGGTGTGTGTAATAGCAATGAACAATAGTCATATGCAATAAAGAAATACTTTTCATCTGTGTCAGGGGATGTAATTTCCTGAGACATTAGAATGAATTTCTCATCTGGAATCTGGGCCCAGAGGTTAGACAAAACTTGTTGGCAGGCGGTGCCCGATGATCACAGAGATGTCTCCAGGATGCTCCATTCAGGCCACAGATGCAGTAATCTCATAAGATTCTCTAACCAGAAAAAACTGGAAAAAACAGAGAGGCCTGAGCTGCAGCAGCATGTTGTAGTTACACCCTAGTGAGGTGAGATAATTTCTCTTTGTGATCTCAGAATGGAAAGTAGAAGCTGAATGATAAGAGTCATTAAGAAGTTGGTATTTAACATATTTACAGCTCTACCAGTTCCCATACCCTTCAGGGCCAGACTCCAGAATCCTGAAATCTGAGGCTTTTCCAGAAAAAAATCCTTCACTAGTAGGGCAAACCAACTGGCTGTTCCTGAACATCTCACATTGCTGTTCAGTTTTGCAGTCTCTGCAACATCACAGCTTCCTTGTGATATGCATTTAGGCATTTTATGTACCATGACTGGCTCTTCAGGAGCCATGGACATGGATCCTCCTAGCTAACCTCTTAGCCAACCATTTCCAGCATCTATTTCTTCATGTGTACCTAGTCTGGTGCAGTCTAAGTGAGGATGAGCACCAAATAGAAAATCCTTGAAGGGTGTGTTGGAAGTGATGGAGAACAAGTTAAAAAATGGCTTAACAAAAGATGTTCTGGTTGTGTTTATTCTTAGGCAGTGTGTGATGGTGGCTGGGCTTGTGGAACAAATCTGACAGTGTGGCTACCTGAGGCAGGTGACAGTGAGGCCACTGGAAGATGGAGTGTGGGCGCTGAGCATGTGTTGCTTGCTGCTCTTCCCTGGCAGTGCTCGTTGGCCACGGGGCGAGGGCACTCGGGCGGTCGCACAGAGCATCTGTTCTGCTGTGTTCACAGAGGCATGCCCTTAATTACCCTAAATATACAAATGCATGATGCAGGCTGAAAATTCCAGACATATGGGCATGCCAGAAGTTTTGTGTCTCTTGTGGGTGAGGCTTTAGAAATTACTTGAGGGGTTACCAAAACTTGTTGCTGCCCCAGATCTGCTTTTGAGTGATGTGTCAGCACTTGTTTAAGATAAATATTGGAAGACTTGTAGGCATCATCAGAGAAAATTTTCACAAGTAACTTGGAAATCAAAGTCTTGTTTACTTTAATGAGACTTTGGTGTGCAAATTACTTGGGGGTTTTTGTATATCTTGTCCATCTTCTTTCTAGCCAAAATCTGTTTTATGCTCCAGTGGCAGAAATCCTCCCTTCCTTCCTTGAAGCAAAAATTTAATTGGGATGCTTACTGTTCTGGCACTGGGGGAGAACTACCACAGCCCATTACATAATTTCCCCTGATTTTTGAGGCACGAAAGTTTGTCTGGACATGAATTGTGATAAACTGTTTGGCCTGAGATAAAATAGTAGAACTTTTCTAGGTACAAGTTCTTAGCAACCTAATTTCCTACTCCAGCAAAAATATGAAAGGTGTTTAATAACGAACAAACCACTATTTTTGTTTACTCAAATTTTATTTCCTTATGTGAATTTCTGTTCATTTGTTCATGTGTTCCAAGTGGAAATGAAAATAAATCAGTGGCAAATCGAAACAATTTGGCAGCATAGGCTACAAAATGATACCAAGAGTGCTGAGTAAATAATTCCTCCACAAAACTTTAGTACTTTTTTTGCAGGAAACATCTCATTATCTCAGTTATGTGTATGAATTTTTAAGAACATTATTTGGTGTGTAATTTCCTTGTCAGATTCCAATATCCAAGGCCTCAAAGGAATGTAGGGCTCTTATCCCTCACCAGAATCTATATTGTTCTTGATATCGGTAGAATATAAGCATTAAACATGCTAATCCTAAGCATTGTGGTACCCACACTTCACATGCTAATTGGAAATTGTAACAATCAAATTAAGCCTGAAGGTGCAATTCCTGTCACCTCTTGTTTGCCATTTAATTGGTGGATAACTACTCTGAGCTCATCACTGAGCTTTCTTGGTAATCAGAGAAGAGAGGAGCAGCCAAGGGATCGCTTATCCAGTATGACAAGTGGGTAGGTGAGTCGCTCTTCCAAGGGCTCTGTCTTTCTCCACGGTTTGTGGAAGAAGCCCAGGTAACACTGTAGGCTGGTTGCCTGTCTAGGATGGGTGAATGAGTTTGTTCAGCCACCACACAAACTTGAGAGCCAAGTGAGCTGATGCTCTGCACAGCAAATTGCTTCTCACAGCTCAGCACAGGCAAGGATGGATTCTCTCATCCCACTCCTGTCTGTGTTTTATATTTATCTGGGGTTCCAGTCTGCAATTATGTGTGGAAATATCCAGCTGGCTTTAATCAGGCTATCTGCAGAAGTTAAAGTGAATCATCTCAGAAATCCACACAAGCTTTATTTATTTATGTCTCTAACCTTAAAGACAAGCTTCCAGGTGGGAGAGAGATATACAGCATATCTTTTTTTTTAATGCTGTTCCAGTTTGTGCAGAACAATTACGTATTTATTTAACTAGACAGCAAAGGGAAGTTTAGTGATCTGTGATATGGCAGATAAGGCCTTCACCTTACCCACTCAGATTCTGCTCTGCTGCATATTTCACTTTCTTGCATCCATCAGTCCACACTGTTAATGTTCTGCAAGCAAAGCATCTGAATGATGAATGAAAGTCTTTTTCCTGATATCACACTTAGCCCCAAACCCTTTTCTTGAAAGTGTGGCTGTCCCCTTCTGTCTGACTTCTAAAGGTCAATTTCTACCTGGTATTGAATTATTTTCAGCCATCAAGTACATTGGTCCTGTCCTTGGTTTTCAGTGGGTATGCCTCTGCTGCAGCACCTAAGAGCATGTCCCAGCCCTGGGCGCTGGATGCCCAGCCTGGCCAGTGATGGTGGCACATGAGAGTGAGGATGGGGGGTGATCATCTTCCTGGGCCTGGGCTTCCTCGGGAAGAAAAACTGGATTTGGAGGCAGACAGGGCAATGTGGAGAATTCCAGCAGGTCCTGTAAACTGTCCCATAGGACATGGTTGATACCACTTAGTTTGGGCAAAGAGAGGGATAACACAGCATTTTTCTTGGGATGGCAGCAACCACACACAGCTTCACCTCCACAGCATATGGTGTGGTCTGTCACCATTTGTGTGCATTTCTGTGCAATTATCTTTTCAGGAACATGTGCAGGATTCAAAAAAAGAAGAATATGCAGGTGCTTTGGGTAGTCTCCAAATTAAAATGATAGGAAACAGGCAAATCAGAATAAAACACAATTTGCAACCAGTCAAAGAATCCCTTTGCTGAGCAGGAACTCCCCAAAACCCTGATTGACTGAATATCTCAAGCATTCTGAACACTGGCTTTCTTTGTTTCATAAATATCAGGTTTTCATGACTAACTTCTTTACTTGGCTCTGTGGTCAATACAGCCCACAGAATTTCAGTACTTAGACTTCATGCATGACTTAAGAACTTTGATGTAAACTGCCCATCCTTTGTTTATCAAGCCCTTGTGCCAAGGCAGCTTTACTGGTATTTAGGGTCTCCTTTGGGAGTACATCCAGATACAGTCTCAGTAATCACCTAGGGAACTCTTCAAACGTGGTAACTCATTTTGATCTCTGTAGTTCACTTTCCAGCTGTTTAGACAGCGACATGAAGCCCAATGTCAAGAGGGTGAGCCCACTCTGCTGCCTTGACACAGCATCAGTCATGGGGTGTATCACAGTGTGACTTTGGTTTGCCAGTTTTAATATATTTAGTTTCTTTTAGAGATAGGATTTAGGAGTAGAGACAAAGAAGAAATTTATTAATAACACAGAAAGAATTCAGAATAAAACTTCTAGATTATTCCCTCCTCCCTTCATTCCGCATTTCTTAACAGCGACATACAGAAAACACTTCAGTCAGTTATCTACTTAAATAATCATTTCAGTTCACTCTAGAGAGAAAAGTCCCTTTTTCAGCTTTAGGCTTAGGGAGTGTTTCACAATTTGCATCCACCCAGACCTGCAAACTATGATTTCCTCCCATTCCCACAGTCCTTCCAGAGCCGTGTTATGGGTTATGATGCACACTTGGGGTACTACTTTTAAAGGCAGGCTGCTGAAAACCAAAATTCTCTTCATCTCCTTCTCTATCAAATGTCTATGTTCATATTCCAGTCCCAAAACAGAGAGCTCCATTTCCCCAAGGCAAAAAGTCGTCTTCTCAAGCACCCAAACCTTCCCAAGTATATTTCACAGTTTAAAGGAATTTTATTGTAGTCACAGTCCCCTTATAGCCCCACAAAAAAGGTTTTCAGCTACTCATCAGTTGTATCTTTTCAATCTCTTCCCATCAGGAACTTTACCTTCATTCCGCTGACTTCTGTAGACTCCATGCTTTATTTCTTCTCATTCAGAGGAGCTCAGGAGATCGAGAATCTTACCCAGGCATTAAAAAAGTTAAAATTGCATCCAGTTCGTGAAGAAGCCACGTGGGCAGCTGGAGACCTCTTCTCTCAGGAGTGGGGGGGAGGGAAGAGCCTTTGGTGGCTCCCTCATCCCCTCGCTCGGCCACGCCACGTGGAGAGGGAAGCCGAGCTGAGCCGAGCCGGGAGCCGGGCCAGGGGCTCCCTGCCGAGCCGGGAGCCGGGCCAGGGGCTCCCTGCCGAGCCGGAGTGTCGGGCCAGGGGCTCCCTGCCGAGCCGGAGCCGGGCCGGGGGCTCCCTGCTGAGCCGGAGCTGGACCGGGGGGCCGGGCCTGAGGCCGAGCCGGGAGCCAGGCCAGGGGCTCCCTGCCGAGGCAGAGCTGGGGTGCCGGGCCCAGGGGTTCCCTGACGAGGCAGAGCTGGGGTGCCGGGCCCAGGGGTTCCCTGACGAGGCAGAGCTGGGGTGCCGGGCCGGGGGCTCCCTGCCGAGCCGGAGCTGGGGTGCCGGGCCAGGGGCTGCCTGCCGAGCCGGAGCCGGGCCGGGGTGCTGAGCCTGAGGCCAAGCCCGGAGCCGGGCCGGGGCCCCGGCCAGAGGCCACCGCACCTCCAGGGAGGCCGGAAGCCGAAAGAGGGGGGCTCGCCCCTCACCAAGGTGATTTATGAAAACAAAACAACTCTCTCATTGGCCACCTGGGATGGCAACCACCAAATCAGCCTCTGACTGGTCCCTGCATCCCACAGGGGAAGTTCCCAGAGTGGGGACAGCCCTCCTGTTCCCTCCGGCGGCTCCGCCAGGGTGGAAAAGGATCCCTGTCTTGGATAGGATCTGCCCTCACTGCAGCTCTCCCTGAGCTTGGTCCTGAAGCTGGGAGAAGGAAACCAGGGACCTTCTATTTGATTTTATTTTTAAAACAGTAGTGGTGTATGCAATGTGCTAATTGTTGTGTAGACCTTTCTGAGGATGCCTGGGAAGACTTGGTCCCAATCAGATTGATGAGGCTAAAATAGTGGCTGCTTTTATCCTATACAACCCAGTGGTTGTAGAGGGCTGTGATGGATGTTATCATTGATGGTTTAGCAATTTCTCTTTCAGATGACACTCAGTAAAGTACAATTTTGAGATAAAATCAGACTTTGGACCAGATTAGGAGAAGGCATCATTGGCATTCTGGAGTATGTATTCCAGAAGCTTCCTCAAACCCCTTTTCCTCAGGAGCCCCACATGGCTATGACAGCCTGAAGCACTTGCTGCTGGAGACAGGAGCTGGACAGACAGCACCAGTGCAGCTCTTTGTGCTTAACTAGGAACTGTAAAATAAGGCCATGTCTGAGGTATTTTGAAATTAGGGCCTTTTTTGGTAACACATTCTGTCCATGAGAATAGCAATAATTATTTTCCAGATGGAGTTTGGACATTGTGCATTAAATGAGGTGGTGGGGCACATGCTGAACTGCAAGAATAAAGCAAGTACGAAATGGTGCCAAAATGCTCTTTGTCTGCATTCTGTCTGTTTGGTGCTCAGAGCAGTGCAAGGGTCCTGGAGAAAACAGAGGTAACACAATGTGATAATACAGGTGAAGGGTATATATTTATTAATTCCTGCAAAAAGCTAAACAAATTTGCTTGTTCAGCTAACTAAGGGGTAAGGGCTGGTTTTGTAGGTTTCATGATGCATTTTTGTTTTGTTGTGAGGTAAATGTATGTGTGCATGTGTGCAGTCTTTTAGGTGATTTTAGTAGGTATAATTTTGTTTTTCGCTTGGTTAATCACAGAATGGAAATTTTCATTTCAGGAAATCTTACAGTGAATGTCTCCCTAAAGGTGGATAGTTTATTCCACCTATTAGTCCTGCATAAGCTCTGCATAACCAGTGAGGGAGTGAGGGAGTTTAGCTCCAGGCAGTTTCCAAACCCTTTTGCTATAATACTTCCATTTTCCCAGTGAAATAATTGTTTTCATCTAATTGTGTTTCTTAACTTAATGCATATTTCACTGAAAATCCTAAAGCAAGTAATAGGATGATATAATGCACAGAATAATTCCCAAATTCTGCTGCACACTTCTGAGTGGGGTAGGCTTGAAAGTGCCCTGCAGAATCTGCAGAATAAATGCAAATACAGGTTCCAGGCAGTGATCAGAGCAGCCACCAAACCACTGGGGACTGTGTGGTTAAGCACCTTATGTGCATGCCGAAGATACCACTAAAGGCTATGTCATCTTCGAGTTCACTCAGTTTGTGCAGCTCCTGGAGCTTCATTTTTAACCCAGTCTCTGGAGGTGAAAGCAATAGATGTGCAAAGGTTCACAGTGCAGTGCAAATGGCTGTACAGAGCCACAGCGTGGGCAATGCCATTCATCCGTGACAGCCTGTTTCACTTCCTGCAGAGCACCCCAGAAGAGCTTGGGAGACCAAGAACTGATTACAACCAGGCAGTGAGAGAGATGCATGATAAGGCATAAAGTCAGCAATCTCATAGGCATTTTCAGTTTCAGCCAGCACCAGTTGAGACTATCAGATTCCTTAGCATCACATTCCCTTAAATCTTTGCTTGCTACAGTTTGAGTTTCTTGAGCAGAATGCTTCAGGACAGCCAGTTCACTGTTCACAGTGATAGATAGTTGTTGTTTCATCTGATTGTGTTTCTTAAGTTAATACATATTTCATTGAGAATCCTAAAGCAAGTAATAGGATGATATAATACACAGAACTGATAATGCACAGAATAATTCCCAAATACTGCTGCACGCTTCTGAGTGGGAGGTATGAACATCTTGAGCTGAGATGAGCGAACCGCTTTGAAAGAAGAAAGAATCTCTTCAAGGATTTTTCCTGATTTTTGAACTCAGCTTCTAAGCTTGGGAAATTTTCACAAGCTGCTTTGGCACAGACATAGAAAGGACATAATTTCTTGGGACAGATTTTTGTCCTGAGGTTTTCAGATTACACTGTAAAATCAAGTTCAGAAAACGCAAAAGTCTTTTAAGATATTTTTCAAAACAAGGCTAGTGTGTGAGCTCAAGTGCTTTTAGAGAGTTGTCCACCAAGAACTCTGATTTTTGAAGGAAAGGGCCAAGAACCAAAATTCCTGCATAAATCATCTATACACAGAATCTATATGTGTCCTCATTTTGTTAAACCTAGTCAAGTTGCTGAGAGATTTGCTTTGGTAAGGAAGCTGGGGTTGTGTGTGACTCATAAAGAGACTCTTGGCTAATCTGACTATTTGATGGCTTTGAATAGCTTAGCAAAACACATTTTGGACAACTACATTTTCAACCCATTCTGTGTGAACCAACTGTGTTCCACAGAGCAGCTGCAATAACCTCTGACTAATTGTCTTTTCAGAAGGTTACCTGCTGAGAGCATCTGCCACGACATCCATCCTCCCAGAAATGTTTCATCACAGAGCTGCCTAATGCAGGCAAGAAGGGAGTTATCTCTTGAGGCAGAACACAGAGGATGGGATTAGGATGGGATTTGCCTGTTGAATGTTCATCATCTGTCTTAAAACTCTGAGCATCCTGTGTAAATTGCCTATGGAAGGCACCCTGAAGCCTTCCTTGAAATGAGTTGTGCTGTTGATCTGGACAGCACATCTGGAGTGAGCCAGGATGCGCCGTGCCCGAGCAGGCTGTGCCAAGCTGTGTTCCAGCTGCCCCCTCAAAGCCCTTGTCTGGGCCTGGGACACTCAGTGACCAGTGTAGCAATACATAAACAACACCAAGGAGTTTATTGCTTGTAATGTAATTTTCTTCCCTAGTTCTCATGCGGGAATATTTATTCAGAAGCGTATTTATGGTGATGGTATCAACAGATACTAAAACTCTATCCAGGAGGATTAAGAGTACCTGCTTGTGGGAGCAAATTGTCCAGAAGAAGAAAAAGAAACCTGGAATTTATCCTTGCAGAAATAGCAATTAATATGTTAGCTGCTATTTGTTTTAAAGACTCTGCTCTTGGAGTATTTTGATGGTACATCAATGTCCTTGATAATTTCAACAAAAAATGTCTTGTTTCATGGTTGGGTTTTATAGTTCATGACAAATATATCTTAACTAAAAATGTAGGTGTGAAGGGAAGACAACATTTAATTCTATGTATTTTTGGCTTTTATAGTTATTTTGCATGAACTCATTGAGAAATATCAAATGCTTGGCATTAGGATTACTGTATTAGGTGCTCTAGATGTTGTGCTCACAGACCCACCTTTTCTGTCAAGGTACTCCAAAACCAAAATATTGGTTTCCTCCTTGGCAACCAAATTTAAAAATCAAAGTAAGAAAAGACTTCCTACCTTTTCCTCTTGGTATTTTTCCACCATATTGACAACTGCATTTGACAAACAACATTAAATTACCTTCAAGACTGTATCAGCTACAAATTTTTAGTAATGAGGGGAAAATCAGGCAAGTCAGACCAAGAAATGATTGGTTGGAATCAAAACAAAATTGGCAGTTTTATCAAAAAGCATCCACATGTCTGTATTGTCTCGGCTGCTGAGTGCTGTATTCAGTCCCTGGATTAATGTGTCACTGTTCAGCACAGCTGCTGGGCTGTGGCACTGTCTCTGTGCAGCCTGAGGCTTGACTTGCAGCCTGGACAAGCTGGAGCTGCTCTGATGAGAGGAGGGGTTGGTGGGTGGACAGAGCAGGCTGGGGGCCGTGCTTGGCCACCCACTCCTGCTGGCTCCAGCTGGCTCCACACGTGCAATTGGTTTGAGGTAACCTTGGATCTCTGGCATTGTTGACTCTGGTTATCAGTGACCTGTTAGGTAATGAGGATGTGCAGCAATAGCTGTGTTTACCTACAGGATAAAAGAACCACCCAGAGCAGGAATGGGATGGCTCTGTGATAGAGTGAAACCAAGTGCAGGTACAACTTCATTTGTAGAGAACAGGTAAATGGTTCCTGTCCCTGCCAAGGCTGCCCCATGGCAGCACTTCCCAGCCCCTGCCAATTCTCTTCCACCACAGTGACTGACTGGCATCAGCAGCTCCCCAAGTTACTTTCTTTCTACATGAACTTCCATGAGCCTTACAGAGACACCTGTGACATTCTCTCACACCTCAGTGTTAATAGTAATTCAATGCACAATAAAGAAAAGGGTAAGGTAAATCTATGAATGGGATGCCAGGCATGTCCTTTCATCAGTGTCCAAAACTTTCAGTGGTAATGGTATCTGTTGGGGGTCCCAGAGCTGGACACACACACCAGCATGTACTGGAGTATACATACTCCATCTGGAGTACCATGTGCAGCTGTGGAGTCCTCAGTACCAGAAGGACATGGACCTTTGGAATGAGTCTGGAGGAGGACCACTAAACTGATCATGGGGCTGAAACACCTTCCTATGAAGACAGGCTGAGCTGGGGCTGTCCAGCCTGGAAAAGAGGAAGCTCCAGGGAGACTTTACAGTGCCTTCCATTGCCTTAAAGGGGGCTGCAATGGGGCTAGAGAGGGACTTTCCACAATGGTATGACAGGACCAGGATCCTTAAACTGAAAAGACATGTTTAGATAAGGTTTGAGGAAGATGTTCTGTGCTGTGTGGATGTTGAGGCATTGGCACAGGTTGCCTAGATAATCTGTGGATGCCCCATTCCAGGTAGTGTCCAAGGCCAGGCTGGATGGGGTCTGAGTAACCTGGTCTAGTGGAAGGTTCCCTGTCCTTGGCAGGGGAGTTGGAATTAAATGATCTCTAAAGTCCCTCCCAACCCCAGTCATTCAACAGTTATATGAACTCTAATTAGTTAATAGCAAGATGCAATAAGTCTGCAATAATGTACAGCATATTATAATGTCTCAAGTGACATGAGAAGTGAAGTCAGATACCTATGGCCTTTCTAACACAGGAAAAGTATTACTAAATATAGCTGAATGCAGCTTTTCACAGACTCCAAGGAATAGATGGTAAAAGGTTGTTTGGAAATAGGCATTTTTCATTATAATCCTGTGTTTGGAATGTGCTGACTTTGGAAATACAATATAAAATTAGTTCCAGGAGAGTAAACCTAGCAAAGATAATAGATGCTTGTTTTCTTTATCAGAATCTCTCAATTATGGAAATGTGGCAAAATAGGTAATACCTCTAGGCTGAGTTGAATTAATGTGTTTAAAATGAATGTAAAATATATCTCTTTCTCAGACAAAAATCACACAGCACAGATACTAAAAAAACTGAAATACATCTCTGGCTTTGAAATGATAGTTGTTTTTCTACATCAGCTTCTTGAAAATGTCATGTGAGATTAGATCTGTTCACTTGTGTTGGTAAGCATATATACCCCTGAAAAGGGATGTCTTTGTTTTGAGAGCTTACTGTCTCAGGCAGGGTTTTCACAGGCAACTGCTCATTTGTGATACCTTTTATAAAGATCTTTACTTTCAGTAAACACTGGATATATACTGTTACAAAACCAGGGTCCTTAGAGAAGCCTCCAGCTGGGCACAAAAAATTATGCAGATAATGAGGAAAAATAGGTGCTTCTAAAACTCTGTCCTCAAAAGACAAAGTGAAAAGATACAGGCCAGATGACCACTAAAGCCTGAGTTTGCTTGCTCTAAATGCAGAGCTTGGCAGAACTGCTGCTCTCTGCTTGCTCAGTGTCACCAATTGTATCCAGACACCTCTGCATGGCTCCAAGTGGTTGTGCTCCCTCTGTGGTGTGGATGGAGCTCAGGCTGGGATCAATTCCATTTCTCCTCATTCATGGGTTTCTGTCTGAAGGGCCAGCTGGCTCATTTCAAACTTAAGTACGAGTACAAGCTAATGACTGAGACAATGGGGATGATTGGGGAATTTCAGCATGAGTACAGTCCTGAGGCCTGACCTGATATAATTAGCCAGTTTACCCATTTTATTTTAGTCCTCTGACTCTGTGGCTAGGCAAGGTATTTTCCATTGCTTGAGACAGCTTTTGAAATTTTCCCTTCTTTGCAGCAGAAAAGCTCAAAAAAGAGACAGGCCTTTGTGAGACAGCTTGTCTTTTTTGATGCTACCCAGATGGGAGACATCCTCTAGTTCAAACACTTTTGATATTAAGTAACTGTTTGCTGCTCTCCAATTTCAAACCCTCCCCATAGATTTGCCCTTTGTCTTCCAAATTGCTTCTGTCACCATTGCTTTCTTTTGTGTCTTGGTCAGTTATCTGTCTAGACCAGCTGAAGGCTCCTGTATGTTCTCCCATGGAGTGAAACCAGTTGCTGGGTCTGAAATGTGCATCTTTCTCAGGCCACTACTGATGTGGCCATCTCATGCAGTAGATGATGGGTGATGTTGGGAACATTGCCCTGGGGAACCTGGAGGATAAAAGCAAAGCAGCTATAAAAACAGAAATCAAGAGTAGCACTGTAATCAGGTAAAAATGCCCGCAGAAAGAGGGAAATAATTAAGGAAACTGGTTTTTACTGTTCCTCTGTTTCATAGGGTATATTTACACTCAGGGGTCAACTGCTCATGGCAGGGACTGGGTGGTTTTTTTAGTCTTGTGCAATACCTACTGCTCTGTCATCCCATCCTTTCTCTGCTCAATCAGACCTTCATGTCCATTGCTACAAGAGTTTGGGGCTGGAAGAGGCAAATATGGGCAAAGTGACAGCTTGGCAGAGCCAGTCAGCCTACACCCCACAGAGAAGAGCCTACCAGCCATGATTTTGAAGGAGTGAGAAGCAGAAATCCATCGCCAGCCTGAGTTTCAGCTGATGTGAATGCTGCCTTGGCAGCATCAGTATCCTGTTAGCTTCACAGTTAGGAATCTGGCCCCAAAACCCCAACAATCCAGCTCTTCCCACTCGTACAGATACATGCATTCATGAAAGAAGCAGGATATCAGCTGGAAAGGGTGCAAAGCCCATTCTGATAAGTCCCATCCCAGCACTGCCCTAGTCAGAGATCTGGTCCATAAAGCAGGTAATGGCTGAGGGCTGTATGATTAACAAAGCTGCATCCCAAAACATTTTAGTGGTGGCCTTGGTAGTGCTGGGTTAACACTTGGACTCAATGAACATAAAGGTCTTTTCCAGCCTAAATTATTCTATGATTCCATGAAATAATAATATAATTCCATGAAATTCTATGAAATAATGAACTTGTCTCTGCGTAGCTCCTCAGCTCCAGAAGCTTGAGCCTGTGATGGGTGTACAAGCATTTATGTGCTACACACTGAATTAACAGCTGAATGTGCTTCAGTGTGAGCAGTTCTGCACAGGCACTCATCTCCTGTTCAGAAAAGCAGAACAAGGAGCACAAATCCCCACCAGAAAATGTACAAGCTTAAAAATATTTAGGTTGGAAGAGGCTTCAGGAGATGTTCCAGTAAACTATGCTCAAAGCAGGGCCACATCAGGTTGTGTGGAGACTCGTCTGGTTGAGCTGCAGATATCTCTGTAGGTGGAGGTCCCACAGCCTGGTCAGGCAACTTGGTCCAAAAGGTAACCTCCTCACTGAGAAGATTTTTTTTTCCTTGCATCTAACTGAAATATCTCTTGTTGCTTCTTGTGTCCATTGCTTCTTGTCCTTTTGCTGTACTTCTCCAAGAAAAGTTTGGGTGAAGGGGAGGAGAAGTTACAAGTAACCTCCACATTCTCTTCCTCTATGGTGTGATGGCTGTACATTCTGCAAGGGCTTTCAGGCATAGAATAGCAGCCACCAACACTGAGTGTGCTGTGAAAGAGAAACTCTCCAACCTCCTCATTATCTTATGTGGTCTGAAGGGGGAAGGGTATGGGTGAGCTGTTTTCACATCTGTGCAGCAATGGCCAGTTCTTACCATCTTAGCCAGCAGGAACATCGAATATTGCTTGGGCATTTGGCAGAGCCTTTCCAGCATTTGGCTATCAAGCCTTCAGTAGTTAATGCAAATCCAACCAAACAGAAGAGTCCTGCTCTCTGGGACTCAGACTACAGGAAGAATAAGCAGTGCTTTTACATGAGGCAATAAAATTCAAGTATGATCTGTTAAATCATGCAAATGATTGCTGGTCTGCACTTTATCTAAGGAATTGATTAAGAGTTTTTTGGTTGGTGAGTAAAGTTGATTAAAAAAAGTACTAGGGTCACAATATATATTCTCTGAATACATTTACTAAGCTCAGACCTGATTTTTTAAATTTTAGTTGAAATGCATGGCAATTTCTTTGCTCTGTTCTGTACTCACAGTCTGGTTTTGAATTTCTGTTTTGTTTCTCACAGCCCCAGCAGAGAGCTCTCCATAAACATTTCCAGCCTCTAAAGCTGCTGTCCTGCCACTTGATATGAAAGTGAACTTTCCTTCACGAAAACAATAAATGGCGGTGCCAGAAGATGACGATGGAGGATTGAAGACAAACTTGAAGTAAAATCAGCCCACTCAGCTGATACATTCTGGGGAGACCTGGTTTGCTGTGGAGTAAATATGTGGTGCAAAATATCCAAAATATCTAATTTGTTGAAAATGGTCATTGACAGACCTTTAGCTGGAAAATTTCTTCCAGTCTTCATCACTGTGCATAACTTTTGAGTTCCCTTTAGGGGACTGTCTATGCCCTTCACTAGAAGTCCTGTTTTAGCATGGCAACTACTGGATTCTTTTATTATGTATGCAGATGGCATGATGTTTTAGGAAAAACTTACAACAGTTCTCCAATCTCAATGGATATGTTCACAATATTACACCCTGATAGGAATGTAGACGTCTTGTATGTGTTAGTTTTGCAGTCTAATGGTATTCTGTTATACAATATCAGCACTTCATATGTGCTTTTCTCACAGAACTAGCACAGTCCATATATATATATATAATGGTCCTTTTTTTAAAATACTGAGGATATGTTTCAGTGTTTGTGCTGAGACTGCATCCAAACTGAAGCCCAGTACTAGCATCCCTTCACTGATTCACAGTAGGTTGTGTAGATAGATTTGCACGTGGCAGAGATGTGACTTCTTTTATCAAGACTTAAAGAACAGCTGTCACAAAGGTAGCCAAGAGCAGGGTAGTTTGAATGAGCTGTAGGATACTGTGTCTGCTCTCCCTCTCACCCACCAAATATCAAAGGGTCTCGTTTCTGGTGTGCCAGTGTCTTTTCTAACTCAGTGAGGGAGAGGCAAGGGAGAGAGTCTTTCTCAGACATGTACGTGACCCTGGGTTTGGTCTGCAATAAAACCAGAATAAACTGAAGAATTCAGGTTCCTTCTGCTGGCCACCACTTATGTTTTGGGCAGGGCTGGGAAATTGTAGTCCAAACCAAACTCTCTAAAAAGGTAAAGTGTAAGACTATACTTCTAAGGAGCAAGACACTCCCTTTGGAGAGGGCAGATTTCTTCATTAACTTTTTCCACTTTCTACTCAAAACAGTATTTTGGTAGGAACTGGGAATGAGCAAATGGTTCCAATAAGCCTTTCAATATACTGTAGCAGGCTCAAGACTGTTGCATTCAATCTGAACTTTGTTTTTTGTTCAGTCTCTGAATGGCTGACCTCATCACTGGTTGTATCACAGCTGGCTGTGGTACTGTTTCTTCCGTGGGGACTCAGTGGAATTAGTGTCTGTCCCTTACATCAGGACCTTCTCAGCACACTCTTTATAATGAACTGATGTCATCAGCATACCGAGGGGGCTTACCTCTTTGTTCCTTCTTGCTTTAAAATCAAAGGTAGCTTTTTTTGTGTACTTAAAGACTGTCACTCTCTCCAGCTTGATAAACAGATATTCTAGAGTTGCTGTTAGCATTTATTCCAAACTCTGGGTGAGACAATGCTGTGTGAAGATGGAGTGATGGAGAGAATGTGCAGCTAGAGTAAGTAATAGGCACCTTTCTGTAGGAAGCTCCTGTGTTATAATTCTTAAAAATTATTGTGCAGTTCATTGCTAAAGAATGGAAGGTCAACCACTGAGGGTGCCTGTACAACAAACAGATAATTATCTTCAGGGTTTAATTTTTTTTAGATGGCCATGGGCTAAGGTTTCAGCTCTCCACCCGTCTCAGATTCAGCATAGTGGATACTTTTATGGTATTCAGTCCAAAAGCAAATTATTTTAATGGTGACAAAGATTTTCAGAAGTTGCTAGTGATTTTTAATGGTTTGGGTCTTTCCATGGATTCTCAAATGGAGCTCCCAAGAATTACAGAGCAGTAAGCTTCTACATTTTCTTTCTGAAAATCCTGGTCCCTAATTTCAAATTAATTGGTGTAAAAAATCTCCTTAAAACATAAGGATCTTTGCCAATTGCAACATTTGCACTTTTTAGAGCTTTTCATAGGGTTGCAGGTTGGAATCTGATACTAATAGAGCTGGCCATGTGCATGGCACAGGTCCACTGTAAGCTTCAGCAAATTTTACAGCTCTTTCTGTTACAGGTTTTAAAAATGCACTCTGACAACTGACATCAATTTCATGTTGGTAAAGCAATTAAAAACAGAATACTTTGATTGATATGTTAAATTAAAAGGAGAATGCTATACTTCTACAGTAGGAGTTCTCTTATTTTACTACCTAGTGAAAAAATCCAGAATAATTTGAATGATAAAAGAAGAGTTTATCAGAGAGTGTTATCTTAAAAGGGTGTATGAGAAGAAGTTGCGTTAGGCAGAGAGCCACTAGAAGCTTTTTTTGTATCAATGTTAGTTTTGAACATCTTCCAGTATATGGGCATGAATTTAGATGTGTGCACTTCTCCTGTTAAAACAGTTTGTTTTAAAAGCTTCCCAGGATTTTAGCTATGGTGACCTAGAAAAGCAGTGTTATAGGCCCTGAGAAATGTGAAAATCAAGTCCAGACCCTTGAGTAGCCAGACTTGGAGAGAAGTCTGCTGTAGGTGCCTATTGGACAAACCTCCCTTGAAGCTGGTGTGGGTCCCCATCCTGCAGCCAGCCTATGCATGTGCACAACTGCAGGCATAGCTCCCCCGAGCCCCGTGACACATCTCAGTGTGTAACTGTCTGCCAGAGCCATAAGGAAATAACTGTACTTTTTGGCTTGTATTTAACTATTCATTGTGTTTGGATTTTTTTAATCATTGTTATTTTCCCAAAGTAGGCCATGCTTCCTCAGGGATATTTATGAAATTGTTCTACATCTCCTGAACAACTATCTGGATCCCAGCGTATTCTTCTGAAAACTTTTTAATATAAATAAACGTGTGGGAGAGATTTTTGTTCTTGTGAATGGGGGCAGGTACTGTGTTCTCGGAAAGGCTGTTGAGTGCAGACAATCAAGTCTATTGCATTTTTTATGCCGAACACCTTATTAATAGCAGACATATCCGCTTTTGCCTGGGTCGCAGGAACAGTTCAGGGGAAGGAATGCTTTATCTCTAGTCAATAAATCATTTATGTTGAGAGTGCCAAAGACCAAGTCAACATGAAAGGGAGCAAATAAGTTATTCCGGCAAAGGAAGTGAATTTAAATATGCTCAGTGCCATTAGTTCACTGCAAAAGAGTGGAAGACTAATGCTATTTTCATAAAGCAGCCATTATCAGCCTGTGGAGATAGATAAATTCATAAAGGCCAGGCTGCTGTTACATTGATCACCAGTTATTGTCTCTGAGACAAGGCAGGGCTGTGACCAGGACCCTGCTCCCTGTGCAGAGCTGCAGCCTTCCTCCCAGCCCGGAGCCTCCCCCTGCTGCCACGCTCACCTGGATTCTCTGTGTGGATTCCAGGCTGCAGCATCAGACCCCGCTAAGAATCCCTCAGCCGTTCCAAATATTTGCACCATGAGAAGTCCTCCATCAGAATCCTGAAGGAATTGCTCACCCCAGGGAGCACAATGCAGCTGAGATCATCCTTTGCACTGTTTTGTTCCTCATTTTTTTTCATCTGGGTGGCTTTCTGTGCCTGAACACCTGCCATTTATTCTGTTAAGGGAAAGGCAGCCTTTCGAGAAGGGAGTTTGAAAAAGTTTCATGAGCTCTTTGCTTGTCCAGATGCATGGCAATGCTGTATCAGGGAGTCCATCCCTCCCTGTCTCTTCCTTAGGGTGTTGTCACTCAACTGCAGCTGTAATGTCATTGAGGACATGAAACCATTAAAAATTACAGAATTCTGGGTTTGCCCTGAATTTTCAGAAGACCCCACGCCAGACCCTGACAGATCCCACTGGCACCACTCCGTTGCTGTCTCCAGAGATGTGTTGATTAGCACCAGCCAAGGAGCCAGCATTAAGGTGTTTTTTTGTGATCACTAAAATGAACCTCCCTCCACCTGCCACAGAGCCAGAAGGTCTGCATTATTCAAAATAAAACAAAGTAAAGCCCTGCATCTTTCACACTGATCCCCTTTAACAGTTACAATCTCTGCCATCAGAGTCTCCTTGAACAGTTCTGCTGCAGGACTGCAATTGACCCTGGTATGTATAGGCTGCCAATAGGATTTTAATTTAAAAAGAGAAGGTCCTTTGGTATAATTAAGATTGATGGGTGAGGGGAAAATATTACCAGCATTACTTGCAAGCTCCTATAGTAAAATTCAGAAAAGTAATCTGGAGTGCAAAAAAACCTACCAACATAATGTATGGGTGATTAGGCAGGCTCATGAGGATAAATCAGCAAGTAAGAAAAGTAGATGCTTAATGAAGGAAGCCAAAAATGTATGGGAAGTCAGTGGCAAATAGGTTAGGGCTGGTTACACCAAAGACTTTACATATATCCTAATAAATACTGTCATAGCAAAGCTAAGTGTGATGTTAGACAGGCCCAGCACAGAGATTGCTCACACTACCCTGGAAACCCAACAAATAGTCTTGTTTTGTATTTGAAAGCAGTAGAAGGAGGAAGTCAGATTACACATTAAAATGTAATTCCTCCTACTCCATCAGTAATTGCAGGTATTATTAAGCAGTAACTATCCAAACATAATTTTAAATTTGTGGAACCTTTAACTGAATCCAAAAGTGAAGGAAAAACTTGCCTAGGATTCCTCAGAACCAGAAAGTATCAAGGAAGCTTCAAATGACACCAGACCCACAACAGTGCAAAAGAATGAGTGGTTTAGTACAGAAAAATATAGACTTATTAGCTTCCTATCAGTCTTAGGTAAAATAATGGAAAAGTTGATATGGCATAATCATTAGAGCAATTAAAAATTTATAAAACCCTCCATATTATTTTATAGAACTGTATCATGCAAATAAACTTGCTATTATTTTTGTGATATCAAAGGATTTTTGAGAAAAGAAGCTCTGCTGGCATACTGTACTTAGCCTCCTATAGAGCATTTGATTGTGATAAAGAATAAAATAGCACAATGCAAAATCAATATCACCCACATTAAATGGATTAAAAATGGATTACAGGCTAGATCACAAAAAATAGCTGTAAATATTCATTATCCTCAGTGAGACTATTTCTGATGAGCACCTCCCAAGGTATGCTCTATTTTCAATATACCCCCCAGGGAAAGAGAAAATTATTGTTGGCAACAGCCAGAGATGACAAAAACAGAGGCACAATAAATAATGATCTGAGCAGGTCAGTGGTAGAGAATAGCTTGGAGGACAGAAAAGTTAAAAATCCAGGAGAGATGGCAGCAAATCTGACTTAGAAGCATGGGGAGTATGTCTGCAATACTACAGTGGCCGTGGATGTGCCATAGATTAGCTGTTCAGCATCAGCCCCAGAGATGGTCCTGCCAGCTGGGATGTAGGACCTGGCAATAGTGATGCCATCCCAGTTTGTTTGGTCACTATCAGTCTTTCAAAAAAGGTATTGACCACTTGGAAAGATTATTTGCAATACTTCCCAGTGTCATTCAAGGGCAGGAAAACTGATCTTATTATAGTGTCAGACTAATGAAGCTCAAGCTATTTATTTATCAGAGGCAATTTTAATAGGTGACTTCTACCTGGGCAGGGAAGTGCTGTCTGAAGGCAGGTAGGTCTTCTATTTAGAAGGGAATGATGTGCTCTACTTGTTGGAAACTGATTTCAGGCTAGAAATTAGGTGCAAATACTCAGCAGGGAGGATGATTACCCATGGAGACAACTTACTCAGTTACCTGGTATGTTCTCCATCACATAAAGTCTTTAAAGTATGCAGAGTATTTTTATAAGTCAATAAGCTCTACCTCAAACTGAAATCCAGACTTGGTGCAGCAATTGCTGGATGAAATTATTAGGCATGTATTATGCAAGGATTAGACTAGTTCATCAGATGTAAACTTCTGAATTAAAAATATCCTGAAGTTTCCACTATTACAGGTAGGCAGGGCAATCTATATCCTTTTTTTTCCCACAAAGTGGGAATTCAATTCAATTCAATTCAAACAGCTTCCGTGGAAAACTGTGCAGTTGGTTTGAGCATCAGTAGATCTGCTGACAGCTGTAAGGTTCTGCTGCACATAATTAAAGGAAGAGAACTGGATAAGAAAGGACAACAAAACCCTTGGACATACTAAGAGTCTGTAGCCTTTCACTGATAGCAACCTGGAACAAAATGCTGCATGCAGATGATGGGGCCATGTGGATGTGTAGTCAAAGCAAGGAGTAGCAGCTGTGGGTTTGCCTCTTTAGAGGTAGCATCCTGCTGGCAAGAAACAGATTTTCCTGCCTGCAAGAACTGGCAGAGAAGCTGCAGTGCTGATGGAGAGGGCAGTTGTATTACTGTGCAGCTGAGCACAGTGCACAGGTTCCTTGCTTCAAAGACAGCAAACTGTCATGGCCAGCCCCATTGGAGCTGGTTAATAAAGCCCTGGAAGTGAAATTACATCAATGGGATTACCCAGAGAAATGACAGCTGCTCCCAGCTGTGGTTTTTTGCCAGATTGGGTCCTGTTACCATTGGCTGGTTTGAATGTTGTCCTTCAGAAATAAACAAAGGCGTACTCAGTGTCTGATGTAGATTTCACAAAACCACTGTTGATGTGCACAAGGCAAGTGGGAACCCTTGGAGTCATCTTCCATGTGCTTCATCAAGTGGTGGGGAAAGCACAAACTGGGTTGTACAGTTTAAAGAGTAAACAGCTCACACAAACAAGGGAAAATATAAAAGCAATATTTACTGCAGACTGGTATTAGACACCTTGCAGCTCTGGAGGAGAGCATTCTGTGATAGGCATGGCTGGGGCCAGCTGGGCAGGGGCAGAGCTGAACTGGCACATGGCTGTAACATCTGCCTCTGCTAAGAGTAGGAATCACAGCTTAGGCTCAGACCAGCTCCTGTCTGATACTAATTCCAAATATATCTAAATAATTTCTCAGAAAAAACAAAAATCTTTGTAGTTGTTACACCTCTGATCACCTTCTATTAAGTCTTTGCCAGGAATTTATCTATTTAATATTTTAAGTCACCAAATTAAATAGCAAAACACAGGGGTTTTTTTAAAGCAGGGAGATTGGTATGGCAGCAAAACTGCATGTAAGCAATAAGAAGCTGTGCAGGGAAGGAAGAAAAACCTCAAATTGTCCCATCAGATGCTTAGGGGACTTGCTCAGTTGGTTGGGTTTTTTTCAGTGTTCAGAGGGTGGCTTTACATCTAGGCAGAAGTTTTCCTTACAGAGCCAGGCTTTGGTCTGAAGACCAGATAGATAAAGAAGGGTTTGGAGTCCTTTTAGCACTTTGTCTGCTTCCTTTGTATCTAAGAGACTCCTTTGCACTTCTGAGAAAGGTGGAAAAGAGATTGTGACAGTAGAAGAAGCACAGAGGGACAGGAGCTTCCAGCCTATGCAAAGCATCTCAGCATGAGAGTCACATCTCATCCCTCTGCCCTGAATCCAACACCACTGAGCAAGGGGAGAAATGGAGCCATGTCAGGCTGACCCACAGGCAGAGCAGTGTTCTGTCTGTGCTGAGTGCCTCCTGCAGCCATGGCAGGAGACATTTCCTGGCAAGACTGGACAATGCCCTGGCAATGGGAATGACCAGCATTTCCCCAAAGAGGCTGTGTCCTCTGAGGAGAAGACTCCTTTGCTTTGCTGCAGGAATGCTTGGCAAGGCTAAGATGTGTATTTTTAAATTTCTCACAGCTATTGCAGAATCTGAAAGTGGCAGGGCAGTACTTTGGGATATGCTGGGCTTTGCTTCCAGTTTCGTGTAGGGACTGCAGCTACCTGGACCTGCCTCAAAATTATTGTTTCTTTTTCACTGTCTGGGTAAGATGGGAGGAATGCCTGCCTGGCTCTGCACACCATAAACCAACAAAGGGGGCTCTAAATTTGGGGTCCTCTGTTTTGGGGAGTTGAATTTAAGGTTGTTTGAAGATGACCCTGAGGAAAACAGGCAGCTGACAGCTGGAATTGCAGTTGCACCTGAGTTGTCTCCAAAGGTTGCTTCCCAAAAATGAGCCCATGGACAGAATCAGATCCCAGGCTGTGCTGGTGCATCCACATCAGTCACTGATGATGGGCATGAGCTGCAGGGAGTGAGAGGGAGGCTGGGATCAAGGTCCTGGGAGGTCTGGTCACCTGATGCAGGACAGCTGGATGCAGAAAGGCTGACTGCAGGCCCTTGGCCAGGGTCGAAACAGTCACCTGAAGCCAGCAAGTCATGTCTGGTCCTGCTGCCTTTGGACTCAGTTCTGGTTTAGATTCACTAAGGAAAAACTCTAAAGCAAATTAACTCCTTTTAATGTTAACTTGGTTGATAATCTAGGAAAATGCCAGCACTCTAATGCATATAAAGTGACACACTGTTATTCCCAATACATCTATGGCTGAACTCTTTAATGATGGAGCCAAATGAGGTGGCGTGAGACAAAAGTGTGCCTTTCTGTTTGATGTATACTGCGTTTCCCCAGGCATCCAAGGTGTTCAGCTGCACAGCAGTGCTTTTTTCCCAAAACAAAAATTACCATGCAAACTAATTTTTAGTATACAAAGTGGCCATCATGTAATTCCACCTTACAGTTTTTATATTCAGTCTTTACTTCCTTCTGTTTTCAAAAATCAACAGAAAATAAAGCCCAGGTGGGAGGGAGGAGTTCTTTTAAACAATAAAATTAAAACAAATATCAAATTTTTGGTATCTTTGGGCATGATCTCTGGAAGCTTTGGGTATCTGCTTTATCATTTTGTATATTTGACAGTTTTGTACTCTGCATTGTTTGACTTCATTTGTGCATGGCAATGTATTAAAACATGGAATTTTTATTATACAGTAAAAGTATTTTGTTTGATTTCAATAAGGTCAAGATTGATCCAGGTCATAAACAGGAGGGGGGAAAAAACAGAGGGGTTTTTTCTAGCATCAACTCTCACTTGACAGTCTAAGCATTCTCTTTCAGGTAGTTTCCAGCACCTGAAGGTGGGCAGAGCCTTTTGCCCACCCATGTCTCCTTCCCCCAGGGTTGCCTAAATGCTGCACATCACAGCAGAGCAAAGGGATCTGCTCTGCTGGGCAGGTTTGGGTGTGAATCCACAGCAACTCTGCTGATTTTGCTTTAGTGCAATGCAACAGTGAGCAGACACTGCACATGGTGAGGAAGAATTCTCCCTTCACTGCCCTTATTTCTCAAGCTTGGGGGATGCCCTTGTCAGCAGTGAAGCATCCTCCAAGGGGACCAAACTGCAAAAGAAGCAGGTATTAGACTGTGCTGTGAGGCATTTCACTTCCATCCCACCCACCCCATTTATTCTCAGTATTTATGGCATGGGAACAATTTAAAAGTCAATGGATTAGGTAATTTTCACAAAAATGCTGAAATGATGAAATTCCAGCATGATATTATGCTCTTTCATATATGTGGTTTTTTTCTTTCAGCCATAATTCTGAATAGTCTCACATTTGTAAGGCAGAGACTGATGACATGTTTTGGTCAAACACAAAACACTGGATTAATACAAAATAGTAGAACAAAATTATACAGTGTAAGGTATAACTGACAAAGTCAAGATAACTTGTCATCTAAAAAAATCATAAATCATGTGGGTTTTTTTAACATCTCATGATGGGACTGCAATTTACTAAAATCTGCTTACATCTTTAAAAGCTTTTTACTCCATAAACCTTGTCAGCAAGGAGAATATGTAAGCAGGGAGAGCTCTGTTTTTGAACAGATCTGTGCATGTTACTTCTTGGGCTGAAGGAAATTAGAATAATAATACAAGTAAAGAAGAAGTTACTATGCCGCATACCCTTTCACCATCAGGGTCTCCCTGGGGGTTACAGTGCTGCCATATTATTACAACTCTGTGTGCTGCACACTAGGATTATTTCTTATAAACAATATGCCACCTAAACCAGATCTGCTTTGTAATGAATCAGCAGCTGTCATGATCATGAAAGATTTTTTTCCCTGCTGACAGTGCAAATAGTTAGTTGAAGCTGTGGACAAGGTGTTTCCCTTTGTGCTCATATGGGTTTAGCATTACAAATTTTGGGGATGGGGTTGAGTTTCTTTACACACAATTTGTTATTCAGAAGCCATCAATGGAGCAACCAGTTGTACAGTTTGTTTTTCCTGACAGTGACAATCAGTCCTTGATGAAACTTGCATGACCTCAGTTACACCCTGTACACCCCATGGTTCCATCAAAGCTTGCCTTACCTGAGCATCTATCATGGGTTACAGGCCCAAGTCATGCTGCTTGGAATGATGCCTTAAGTTTTAGCTTAGGACCCTTGGGCTCAATGCCATATCCCTGTCCAAAAATTGTGTTCTTGAACTAAGATGGTGTTAGCAGATCTGTGCTCATTTGAGCAAAGCCTTCTGAAGTGAGCACATGTCCTTAGTCCATAGTGAAGTCCAGTGGATGAAGTGCAACCCTAGAGACACACGTGATGTTCCCAGTCCCACTGTTGACCTGCTGCTTGTGAAAGGAGATGTTCCCTCACATCATCTCTTCATGTCCCATCTCTCCTCACTGTAGAACTTTTACCTGTCACTGTTAAACCTTGAAAGTGAACAGAGGAACTGCAAGTCTTCCAAGAAAACTGTGTTACAAGTGGGACTGATTTGAGCAGGCTGGGCACTGTGGTACAAAACAGACACCTTATCTGGGGGACAAGGAGCTGTCATCCCCAGCTCCTGCTTCTCCAGTGCCCGCCTCTCCTGCCCCCAGGTGCTGATCTGTGTGTGCAGTGACACTTTTACAGGTGAAGTGTCACATCACCCTGCTCTTGGCCTGTCTGAGGTCTGTTTCTCTTTTTTGCACTCCTTTGTCTCGTTCATGTCACTGCCTTGTCATTGTCTTCTTGCTTTTCTGCACCTGATGTCATTTCTTGCCTTCTACTGTTATTAGCATCACATGGGAAACACTGAATTATTGCATGTGAGAAACATGCTGTCAAAAAGAAGAGTTTTCCTTTTAATAAATGGCACCGAGGCATTGGCCTTGGGAGGAGATAAAGCAGAGAACAAATGGCTACAGGGTTTTTTTAGGGCAACACAGGGATTAACCTCATCTCCATGTCAGTGATGGAACAACAGGCTAAAATAGCACGGATGTGCACTGAACACTTCCTAGGAACAGAAAAAAAAAAATCCTTTTCAGGAATAGGGATGCTGAAGCAGCTGCTCAAAAGAGATGGAGAATAGCTTTGAAGAGCATCCCTCAGCAATCCTGACCCTCTGGTACGACAGGACCAAGTTGTCTACCAAGATCTCTTTCTCAGTTCAACTTTCCTGCAGGTAAGACTTGAATGGGAAGCAAAGAGTTACCTCTGTTAATTATCATTACTTTACATTTCAAATGGAACTGCATCTTCATTTTCTACCTCTTCCAGGTGAAACCTGCTACTATGGAGCTATGACTAATTCCAGAGTAATTTTAGTCAATACCTCCGGCTGTCAGCTGAGAAACTGGGACACGTCCCCTGCTGTGGCCAGTTCAGATGCAGAGCCAGAGCCTGGGGTGACAGCAGGGACCGGACCCACCTTCCCATCCACAGTCACCAGTGAGCCAGAGCACAGTTCCTGTGCTGAACAGCGACAAACAGCTCTCAGTGATACCTGAGGGCACAAAACAGGCAGCACCCTGCAGGACCAGGGCCAGCCCAGCTCCTACATCCAGGCTTTCATCTGGTCTTTACTAGGCACCATCAGAAAATTAGGGATGGCTAGAGAAAAGCCTTGGAATTAGGAGTTAAAACAAAAAAATTGTATTGAGCCCAATTATGAGCTGTAGAGAAGCACCGTTCTGTAGGCAGCTGGCTGAAGCCTGGAGAGCTGCAGCCATCCATCACAGAGGGCAGGCTGAGGAGCGTCCTGGCACCTCCAGCCTCCACCAACAGCTCCGGGCGGATTGGAAAAGCTGCTCTTCCTTCACGGGGGAGTCTCACTGCAGAGGAATGAAGCACTTCAGGGCACAGCCTAAGCCTCGGCTTGAACACTCTGCTCTGGCACTTTCCAGGCGAGACGGGAGAGCCTGGCTGGTGCTGAGCCCTGGACGCTCAGCCCGAGGGGCGCTCTGCTTCTCCTCCGCGCTGGGAATGGGACGGAGACACTATGTGGAAGGCAAATTGTTTCATGGCAAATATTGGAAACATTGTACTAAGCTGATTAACTCATTTTAACCATTTTACTTAGCTGCAACATTTGCCCCACATGAAAAGTGCAGCTGCAAGGATTTGCACAAGAGAAACACTCCCACATGCAGGAGAGCCAGATAAGCCCCTGCCTGTCGTTCATTACAGCAAGAAATTTTAGCACTCTGGGGACATTGCAGGGAATTTCTGCCTCTGTTTAAGTTTTAATCCAGAGCATGGAGGGTACTGTTATGCTGAGTGGTTTTGTCCGTGTCCCTTAGGTCCCAGACTCAGCCTGGTTTTGGCAATTCTTGGCAGGTTAAACTTCTGTCAGGAGCATGAGAAATTGTGGGATTCAGGGCTCCCACTGTCTGATTTCACCTGGGGACAGCAGCTGCTTGTTTTACCCTGAGGCAGCATCTCTTCTGCCCTCCTCCACTTCCATGAGTTGTACAGTATTAGGCAGGGGAAATTAGGCTTTCTTCATGCTTCCCCTCTTTCTCCATGTTATTAGTCCCATAACAAGCTGCCTCTCAATTTCAAAATATGAACCTTTTGGACAGTGTTGTGCTAATCCCACGAGGGACTTGGCAACCAACAGGAAAACCAAGATTGTCTGGAATATTATCCGAACACGTCGGACCAAGGACCACCCTGAGCCTTCAGCACTTCTCTTGGGCCACCAGTCACACACCCCTCCCTGTTAAATTAAAACCACTCTAAAAAACAGTGTGGTTTTAAGCACTAGCAGCAGGGCATTTATATGGGATTTTCAGACTGAGGCTTCTCCAGGGGCCAGTTTGGGACCTCCTGAGAGTAGGATATTGTCTCAAAGTATTCCCTGAAAACCATCAAGAAGCATTGGTATCTAAACACACAGTAACAGTTCTGCTGTCTCTGGAAGCATTGGCTGCAAATCCATTTTACTCTCTCTAGATGTTTCAGAGCTCATGGCTGGTGCTCTTGCTCCAATTTCCTGTGCTTCCAATTATAGATTTGAAGCAGCAGCAGACCTCCAGCAGAAACAGGAGCTGGGGTGGCTGCATGCTCCCCCAGTGCCAGCCAAGCACAGAGCTGCTGGAGGGAACCAGAAGCATCTCCATGGAAATGGGTCCTGGGGAAGATCAGAGCCGTGCTGGGGGTTGCATTCTGCCATTCAGTTTGTTCTGAATGGTAGCACTGTAAAAATCAATATGGCACTTTTAAAATGGATTATGAGGAGTTAAATGACAAGTCTCCAAAGAGGAGTTGCAAATGAAGAGTGATCCCATGGGAGTTGTTATAGAGAGAATATTCAGGAAGCTGTTCTTGGCTGTTTACCTAAGAGGTCACAACAGATAAGCAATTGAATACGAGTTCCATGTGTGATGCTCTTGTTAAAGGGGCTAATATAAGCCTTTATACAACCCCAGGATGCAAAACTGGGAATATTGAGAGGTAGGGAAAACATATTAGCTCTATACATGACATTAATGAGACAAAACAAGTCCAGTTTAGCTGTCAACACTTAAAATCATGTTGTAACATGAGGAAGGTTGGGTGAGGAGCTGTAAGGCTGATTGAAAGCATACCTTGGAATGACCCAAAGGAGTACAATCCATTTATATTATCCAAGAGGAATATAAGGGATGAATTGATCTATAAGTATCTATACATGGAGGAGGAATATGGTACCAGAGACTACTTAACCTAGCAGACAAAGGCATATAAAAAGAGTGAAAAAAATCCAGTTGAAAGTGAGGCACATTTTTCTTCTTAATGATCTTGTAATTAACCACTGGAGGAGCTGCCATGGGATATGGTAGGTTCTCTATCACCCAAAAAGATACTTAAATTAAGTGTGGATGTCTTTGTACATGATGTAGCTCATGTATCAGTGTGGGAATTGCTGGGCAAAACTCCATGGTCTGCATTATGCAGGAGGGCAGAGGAAACCACTATGGTGGTGCCTTCTGGCTGTGAAATCCATGAAACTATCAAAGTGATGACATCTGCATATCACATCCCAGCAGCATTCTGCCTATTTATGCAACACATGTTATGAAAATACTCTTTTAAGGATATTTAGAGGGCTTTAAATATTTTATTAGAGGCTTTTTTAATATACTCTGCCTGTGAAACCAGGTAGATGAAATAAACCTTAAAATATAATAAAAAAAATATCCTAGAATAGATTTTCTATATCCCCAAATCCCAGTCTTAAAGCCAATATCTCAGGATACTCTGGGCTTTCAATATTATGCTCCAAGGACCCAGGCCTTTATCATGGTTTAAAGCTTCTATTTCACAGATTTATAGATGGTAAACTCAGGAGGGACTACTGTGAATATCTAATCTGACCTTGTACATAACAGAGGCCACAGGGCATCCCTCAATTGCTTCCAGGCCACAATGAAGCCTTCCAGACTCTTCCTTCAGACCATAGCCAAGACACAGCCTTCCCCTGCATCCTCACAAATAAACTTCAGATCATCTCACATCTCACCACATCCTTCCTTCTGCCCTTGACAAATGAAATCTTTCCTGGCACATGTCCCTTCAAATTGCTGCTGCAAAGATCATTTGCCACTCCTGTGTCTCCATGCTGGCTCCCCCTTTTGCCTTTTCACCAACTCACCTCCTATTCCTCCTAGACCCTAGCTCTGCCTCTTCATCCCATCTGGTATCAGCTCACTCCAGCCTCTCATGCCCCCTTTGCTACCTTTTTTTTCATATCCCTTTATTTTTCCTGAACAAACCTCATGTGGTGTAGCACCAATTCATGTAGGAGGACCCTAAATCACATCAGTGCTGGTAAATGAAAATATTCTCAGAGCATTTGCACCCATTGGGGGACAGAGACTGGGGGTGGGGTCAGTTCATCACACCTTGTCTCTGCCCCTCCTTCCTCTTTAGGAGGACAGATCACACTCCTCCCCTTCTCCAGTGTGGGATAGTTCCATGGCAGATAGTTCTCCACAAACTTCTCCAACATGAGTCTTTCCCATGGGCTTCAGTTTTCCACTTACTGCTCCAGTGTGAGTCTCTTCCATGGGGTGCAGTCCTTTAGGACCAAGCTGCTCCAGTGTGGCTCCTCACAGGGTCACAAGTCCTGCCAGTGAACCTGCTCCAGACTGGGCTTCTCTCTCCTGGTGCAGGTCCAGCACAGGCTTCCCATGGGGTCACAGCCTCCTTTGGGCACCCACCTGGTCCAGTGTGGGGCCCTCCATGGGCTGTGGGTGGATCTCTGCATCCCTGTGATCCTCCATGGGCTGTGGGTGGGTCTCTGCATCCCTGTGATCCTCCATGGGCTGTGGGTGGGTCTCTGCATCCCTGTGATCCTCCCTGGGCTGTGGGTGGATCTCTGCATCCCTGTGATCCTCCATGGGCTGTGGGTGGGTCTCTGCATCCCTGTGATCCTCCCTGGGCTGTGGGTGGATCTCTGCTCTGGTGCCTGGAGCACCTCCTCCCCTCCTCCTCACTGACCCTGTTGTCTGCAGGGCAGTTTTGCTCACATGTTCTCACTCCTCTCCCCACTGTTACTCTGAAGAGGTGTTTTTCCCCTTCTTAAATACATTATCACAGAGGTATTACTGACATTGCTGATGGGTTTGGCCTTGACCATCCTGGAGCTGGCTGGCATTGGCTCTGCCAGATATGGGGGGAGCTTCTGGCAGCTTCTCACAGAAGCCACCCCTGTAGTGCCACTGTTATCAAAACCCTGCCACTCAAACCCAACACAGTGTATCAGTGACAGATCCTTGTCACTGGATTCTTGTGAAGGGAGAAATCGTTCATGTGAATTATTAAATGTCTGGAAATCATTCCAAGGCACACGACAGCGTGGTGCAGTTTGCACCTAGACAAAGCCTGCATTTTAATGCTCTTTGTCCTTCTGAAAGAACCCAGCTGGATAGACCTCGGTGCAGGAGAGTGGCATCATGGCACTGTGGTCAGGGGAGAGCTGGGGCAAGGAGCAGGAGGTGCCACAGCAGGGAGCAGGCTGGAAGAGTCAGATCATGGAGGAGCTCATCCCAGATTTTGCTGGAGAAGAGCTCCTTGCCCTCTGTGTGTGAGTGGTGCTCTGCCTGGGGTAACAGGTAAGTGAGGAGGAAGGATGCACAGGAGAATCTACTGGCTTCACTGCTCCTGCTCCATGAAATCTTACAAACACCCTCTTTTACAAAGCCTCAGTGCACAGAGAGGTTTGGTTTTTTTAACCTAATACTGCTCTAAACAACTGCACAAGGTTACCTTACTTTATGTTGCAGCAGAGTTTAATCCTTCTGAAGCCAAACTGCATAAAATTGCCAAAAACTGACACATGTCTCTGCTCAGTGCTGCCTATTGACACACAGGCACCTCTGGCCAAGCTGAAAGGAAAACATCTGTCAGAAGGTGTTAATGAGACCATCACATGTAGCAGGCAAGACCCAACTAGCTCAGCAAGATCTGACAAAATTCGTGTTCTCATCGGGTGATAGCAGATATCTCTGGTTCCACTCAGCTGTCAGGGAATCACTTGCACATTTCCTTCCTCACACAGGTATTTTATGAATTTTAGAGTTAGCAAGATGCAAATCTGCCCTTTGAGGATCATCTGGCAAAGCAGAGTTTTGGCCAGTACCTTGCAAGGACTGCTGCAGGAAAACAAAGCAATATTAAAGAACATCCTAAGTGTCCATCTCTCTGAGCCAGTACAGTTTATGCCTGGGGGCTGGAAGTACTTTTTTTAGCAGACATGTGAAGTTAAATGCCCCATTGTTTGTCCTGATGCCACGTTGTTTTTGCAGGAACAAATGGGCAGCTTCAATCTTATACCTGCCAGCAGTCCTGAAGGAAGCACTGCTGCTGGAGAAGGTGTATGGCCTGTTTTCAGGTTTCAGGCAAGGGCTTCATGGCTTTAAACACTGGTGAGTTAAAGCAGAAGGGAGGGGGGTGGGGGGAAAGGGAGAGAGGGAGAACAGTAGTTCACAGAGAAAATTTTCATTTAATTTACTGATAATTTCCATCTCACTGTACAAATCAGAACTAAGCATATCTGTTCCAGCCAATGTATATGACTCACAGTTTGTCAAATAGATATTCTGGAAGTGAGAAGTTACAGAAATAAAAGTCATGAATTATCAGTTGTTCTTCTATTCTCGTGGACAGCAACTTTTATTACATGTAAATTCCATTTATAGCCATGGAAAACCAGAAAAATAGCTAAAATCAGATTTGCATGGATAGAAAAGTGACAAGAATCTGAATCTGAGGATGGACTTCATCCTGTTGTGTGAGAGGATCCACCTGCCCAGCACAAAACATGTGCAAAGTCTGTTTCCAGGCCCTGCCTGGGGATTCCCCATCCCAGTCTGCAGCAGACAGCTGCAGCACTGACACACATCCTAAAAGCTGCAGTTTCCCTCTCTTGACCACCTGAGGAAGCTCAGATAGAGACTGTGGTTTACTAAAGTTGATAAACCACAGATGAGCCCTACTTGCTAATGCTTCTTGAAGGCAAATTCATAGACAAGTCCCAAAAAATGCTAAGAATTTCCAATGAGACACAGGTTTGATGCATGAGCCCTTCTCTGCAGTATGATGAGATCCTGCCATGTTACCTACAAAGATAAAAGCAGCAAATGCCTCTTCAGACACATTTAAAAGTCACAGCACAGAATCTGAGCTGAACAGCCAAGAAAGAAAGGGCTCATTTTTAATGTGAGGTCCATGAAAGGTTCACTGTGGGCATAACTCAGCCCTGTCCTGCTTTTGAGAGCCAGCATGGGCTCTTGCCATGGCTTGCTGGAGGACACACGTGGTTTGTCTGCAGAGGGTGGTAAGCTCATTTCTCAATGTTTCTTTTAATGACAAGAAATGCCAAGGGTTTGCACAGCAGGAAAAAGAGTCTCATACCAAAACATCTCAGGTGAGACACTCCTTTCAAGGCAGCTCCTGCCCCATGTCTCTCCTATAAAGATGCACCAAGCAGGAGGACTACACTGTGTATTTTTTTTTCCTCTGGAGTATATCTGTGGAGTCAACAAACAGGTGGATATAAATTTAGCTGTTTAACTGATTCAACTTTTTATAAATTTAACAAGCAAATGTACATACCAGTAGGATTCAGGAAACCAGTGTTTTCTGTCTGAGACAGCAAAATGAATGAAAAGCAATATTCAAACACTGAAAGTTAGCAGACTAGGTACAAAAATATACCAGTTGCTAGGAGATGGCATTTAATCTGGAATTTTAGGCAGTAAGTAAAAATTAAGTTACAAGAAGAAATGTTGTTTAGGGCAGAAATCAGGCCAAAGCAAGAGGCTGTTTATGAGAGGGAGCACAGCAAGGATGCTGCCCAGCCACATGCTGTGGGGCCAGAGGTGAATGGGAAGGTTATTGACTTGACCATGGGAACAAAAGCCCTGCCAGTGAAAGACAGCAAGGACAAAACTCTTTCCTGGTTGAAGTTGCTGGGAGATGTGCTACTAAAGTAAATAAGGGCTGTACTTCAACCTGCAAATATCACCTTTGCTTGTCATTGAAGTCCAACCAGAATGTTGTGAAACTCAGCTCATTCCCCCCAATTGTGAAAATTACAGAAAAAACACAGCAAAGTTCATTGCTTGTGAAGTTGGGTCCCCAAATCAGATTCTACTGATTTCTTTCACCACTGAAAACCCTTCTTCCTTCATAGCATTAGAATTGATAAATGCTGGGTTTTAAGACTGGACCATCATGTGAAACCATATGGGTTCAACAGCAAGGCTAGCAGGGAATGAGTGGGCTGGCTGCTCCTTACAGCACTCCAGTCCTTGCTGGGAATTGTCAAAATAGGATTCTAGTCTGGTTGAAATATAGCAATACATCTCAAGAGGTCATTTTCTTCCCCCCTCACAAAGGTAAAGGGTTGTGTGTCCATCCCATAGTAATCAATCATAGAGGACAAACCCCACTTCTGGTTCCTGTAGGTATATGCAAGTATTAGAAGCATTTGCCTTCAGCACCACCCCTGGATAATTTCCACATCAGACACCCCTTTGACCAAGAAGCATTTCTGCAATATTTGGTCACAGTGATTTCATTCATTAGCTCAAAATACTGGGGTCCCAAGGCCAAGACAGAAATTCTGGCTTTTTACAGCTTTGATATTACCTGTAATCCTGATGCTGGAGCATTACTTGCTTAGACTTCTTTTGGATAGTGCTTGTCAAAATGATTAATAATTTTCTCTGGACAGCAGCCAAAGATCAGAATCCATGCTGACATCTGCAATCTGCCAGAAGGCTCTGATGTTGTCAGCAGGGCTATGGTCAAGCCTAAATAACCACTGGTTGAGGGGGTATGTTCTCCTTGCTCAGAAATCCAAAGGACTGTCCTCTCTGCTGACCCAGCTTGTCTTCCAAAGGATAACTACTGACTGCAGACATTGCTGGCTGCTTCACTGGCCTCTGCAGAACAAAGTTTCTGGCAGAAAGGCAGTAATGTGTGTGCTGTTACATCAGTGCTGATGGTGGCACTGGCATCTCCTCTTCATGCAACCCAGAGAGCAGAGTTGGTACCATCTGGTCTGCACCCTTGCCAGGGTTCTCTGCAGTGAGGAGGGGCTGGACAAGGACTGGTTGGTTGTTGTTCAGTCCCTCTGACTGATTCCACTGGTTGGGTGGCAGGGTATCAGCCAGTGCAGGTGGGCTGGATTTTTGTCATTACCTGTGGTTAAGAGCCCAACCACCACAGTCACTGACTGTATCTCTCATATTTTATCATCTCCAGATGACCCTGCTTAAGTGGGAGGGTTGAACCAGATGCCCTCCACAGGTCCTTTTCAACCTCAATCATTCTGTGATTCTCTGATTTTTATGCAAGCAATGATTGCTGAACTTACAGGGCTCACTGTAAAGCTCAGTGTCAGACCTCTCCTTTGGGAACCTGCCCTTCCACCCCTGTGAGAGGCCCAGCCTGTGCTGTAAGGCTTTCCAGTTGCACTGGGGAGACTTCCAGGAGGTACCTGGAGGATGATTTGAGGAAAGATGATAATGGTGATGTACACTTAGTGCAGGAAAACAGGGGCCCTTGCAGAAGTGCAGAGATCAACATGGGTCACAACAACCCATGCAACATTCCAGGCTTGGGGCAGAGTGCCTGGAAAGCTGCACAGTGGGAAAGGACCTGGGAGTGTTGGCCAACAGCCATTGAACCTGAATCACATGTGCCTAGATGGCCAAGAGGCCAATGGCCTGCATCAGAAAGTGTGCTCAGGACCAGGTCAGTGACTGTCCCCGTGTACTTTGCACTTTGAGGCCACACCTGAAGTGCTGGTTTTGGGCCCCAGTTTTGGGCCTCTCATGTGAAGAAGGAAAATGAGATGTTGGAGTGTGTCCAGAGAAAGACAACAGAGCTGGGGAAGGGTCTGGAGACAAGTCAGATGAGGAGCACCTGAGGAAGCTGGGAGTGTTTAGCCTGGAGAAAAGGAGGCTCCTTGTCACTCTACAATCCCTTGAAAGGAGGCTGGAGCCAGGTAGGGGTTGGTCTCTTGTCCTAGGTAATAAATGACAAGACAAAGGGAAATGGGCTCAAGTTTCACCAAGGGAGGTTTAGATTGGATATTGGGAACAGTGTCTTCACAGAAGGGGTGGCCAGGCCCTGGAACAGGCTGCCCAGGGAAGTGATGGAGTCACCATCCCTGGAGGTGTTTAAAATATGTGTAGGTGTGTCACTTAGGGACATGGTTTAGTGGTGAACTTGGCAGTGCGGGGTTAGCAGTTGGACTTGATCTAAGAGATCTTTTCCAACCTAAATGATTCTACAATTCCATGATGGCATGGCCACTCTGGGTTGCAGCCAGCTTTTGTCCCAGAACGACTGAACTTCCATTGCTTCTGCTGGCAGCAGGCACAGATTTATCAGTGGGTGATGGAGGCAGTAACCTTCATCCCTAGCATGCCAGGTGCAGGGGGCCAACTGCCCACACTGTCCATCTGTCCACACTGAGGTCTAGCCTGGGGCTCCCTTCAGCCCAACATGAGGTTTGAATGAAAAAGAGAAAGAAAGAGAAAGGTAAAAGGAGCATGTGGGAAGCATAACAATTTTTTCAGCTTATTTTTAAGAGTGTGTTCCTGGGCTTTCAAGGAACAGCAGGTAAGTTTGGCCCCTACAAAGTGAGTCACAAAGTGGAAGAAAATCCCAGAGTATCCTTACTCCTCAGTTTGTAATTGTTTGCAGTGATTTCCACCTGGAATACTGTGCTAAAGCAAATCACATCCTGGGCTGCATTAGAAGCATGGTCAGCTGGTGATGCAGGAGCTGATGCTCCCCTTCTGTTCTGCTCTTACAAGACCTCACCTGGAGCACTGCATCCAGCTCTGAGACTTCAAGTAATGGAAAGGCATGGACCTGTTGGAGCAGGTCCAGAGGAGAGCCACAGAGATGGACAGAGGGATGAAGCATCTCTCCTATGAAGGCAGGCTGAGAGAGCTGTTCAGATTGGAAAAGAAGGCTCCAGGGAGGCCTTTAGTAGCCTTCCAGTGCCTAAAGGGAGTTCACAAGAAAGAAAGAGACTTTTTACCAGGGCCTGTAGTGACAGAACAAACAAACTGAAAATTTGATAGATTTAGATTAGATATGTGGTGATTTGACCTGAACTGGATCCCAGGTGCCCATCAAAGTCAATCTATCACTTTACTCCTCAGCTGGACAGGGGAGAGAAAATATAAAGAAAGGCTTGTGGGTTGGAATAAGAACAGGGAGAAATCACTCAGCAATTACCATCACTGTCAAAACAGGCTTAACTTGTGAATTTGTTGAATTTATTACAAATAAAAATAAGAGCAGGAAAATAAGAAGCAAACCTAATCTCAAAAATACTTTCCCCCACCCCTTCCTCCTTCCCAGGCTTAACTTCATTATTCTCAGTCTCCTCCCCCACAGCACTGCAGGGCGACAGGGAATGTGGGTTATGGTCAATTCATCTCAGGCTGTTTCTGCCTCTTCTTCCCCCTCAGGGAGAGTCCTTCCCATGGAAGTCCACTGAACTTCTTCAGTGTGAGTCTTTCCCACAGGCTGCAGCTCTCCACAATCTGCTCCAACATGGGTCCCTTCCATGGGGTGCAGTCCCTCAGGAACAGGCTGCTCCACTGTGAGTCCCTTGCATGGTCACAAGTCCTGCCAGCAAACCTGCTTCAGTGTGGGCTCCTCTCCATGGTGCACAGTCCTGCCAGGAGCCTGCTCCATGCAGGCTTCCCAGGGTATCACAGCCTCCTTGGGCATCCACCTGCTCCAGCATGGGCTCCTCCATGGGCTGTGGGTGGATCTCTGCATCCCTGTGATCCTCCAGGGGCTGTGGGTGGATCTCTACATCCCTGTGATCCTCCATGGGCTCTGAGGCACAGCAGCTGCCTCACCATGTTCTGCACCAGGGGCTGCAGGGGAATCTCTGATACAGCACCTGGAGCATCTCCTGCCCCTCCTTCCTCACTGACCTTGGTGTCTGCAGGGCTGTTCCTCTCAAATATTCTGACTCCAGTCTTCTCTGGCTGCAATTACTTGTGTGCAATAACTTTTTTCTTTCCCTTCTAAGATATATGATCACAGAGGCATTGCTACCACAGCTGATGGGCTCAGCCTTTGTCACTGCAGATCCACCCTGGAGTTGGCTGGGATTAGCTCTGCTGGACAAGGGAGAACTTCCAGCAGCTTCTCACACAAGCCACCTCTATAGCCCCCTGCTACCAGAGTCTTGCCATGTAAACCCAATACAGATATGAGCAGTAATTCTTTACTGTCAGGGTGGTCACAGTATAACTGGCTTCCCAGAGAAGTTGTGGATGCCCCATCCCTGGAAATGTTTAAGGTCAGTTTGGATGGATTTTTGAGCTTTTGAGCAACCAGATCAAGATGATCCTGCCCATGGCAGGGGGATGGACTAGCTATTTGTTGAACTGTTCTGTGGTTCCATGAATCTGGCCATGTTTTGACTTGGGGGCACTTCACAAACCTTTAAGTCACTTTAAGCAACACAGCTCCTGAGAGGTCTGGGAAGAGACTTCTGTTTCTTTTCTGGTAACTAGAGCTGAAAATAAGTAACTACTTGGTGAGATAAGTACCCTCCAAATGCAGGGACTAGTACACAGACCAGTCAGTGAAACCAGCAGCCGCAGGGCTTCTCGCTCCCTGAGAACAGCAGTTTCCAAACATTAGCAGGATGTGTGTCTGCCTTCAGCAAAGCTCACCCCCACATGCATGGACTGTGGGCTGGCTGGGCCTGCTGGTCTCTGCCACCATTGATACACAAAGCCTGAGACAGCCTGGTGCCCTGTGTGAGCTTAGCAAAGCCAGAGTAAGAGCTGCTGTTCCAATAGAAGCTGAAGAAGGAAGTAAAAGCACAAGGCACTGCCAGTGTCCAATGGCAGCATCATGTGAATTTTAAGAAATATGAAAGGGAGATAGAATTTGTCACCACTTTCTCTTTATTTTCCTATTTCTCTTATTTTAAAATTGAGTGTTGAGGAGATATATTAATTTTGAGGGTCTTGCAGTAACCCCAATTGTAACTTGATGTTCATAGGGGAGGGAGGGGAAAGAGGGAGGGACTGGTGTGCTTTTCATGTGGGGAAAAGAAGAGAATCCAGGACAAAGTATTTCTGAGGTCTACCCAAGGCTCAGTGAGGATCCCAAACACCACCTTTCTAACCGGTTTAAAGCCACAGGAGCCAGCTGTGCACACCCTGAAGGGACCAAGGTCATGCCAGTGAGTAGAGGTGACTGCTAAAGCTTTCCATTCTGCAGCAGCATGGCTCACTGAAGTCTGGAGAGATGAGATGAGCTGAGCTGAGCTCAGCCCAGCCTGAGGACTCTCCACTTCCCTGGCTGAGCTTGAGGAGCCTTCTTATTTCCTTAGCAGCTTCTTTGGGTTTACACTCACCACCTACCCATGGAAATGGGGATGGGGACTCACACCCACTTGCTCTATGCAGCAGAGCAGGCTGTGTGGAGAAAATGGATTACTTTAATCTTGGTGATTTGTGTTTTACCTTTTGATGGCCTGGATGTTTATTCCTTTATCATGTATTAATTATTGGCATTCTCTAGGCTTCCTTCTGTCTTAATCTGATTTAAAACAGACATTTGCATTTGAAAAGTAGCTAGCATGTATAGCAAATCCTTTCCCTTGGTTTGCTATTAATGCAGCCAGCTTTGATGTATTATATTAATGCTGTTTGCCAGGGGTGAAATCAGCACACCACCTATAGAGAGGCACTTCCTTGGTGAACCTACTGCTTTTACCCACAGGCAAAGCATCTACCTACCCTGGTGAAAAACCTGTGTGCTGATTGCAGCAGCAAGGTCACACACCTGCTACTCTCCCTGCTGCCTTCCACCTGGTTTTGGGAGGCTCAAAGCTCTGCACCATGCCCATGATGACCCAACCTGAGGACCTGCCACCAGTGAAGGGTGGATTTACAGATGAAGGATTAGACATCCATGGCAATGGAGGAAGCAAGAGCTAAACACACAACAGGGCACCAAACCAGAAGCTGAGGGTTGTGCAGGGAGTGAAGCAGGCAAGTGCAGGGGAGCTCCTGGCTAGAAGAGGACTTGGTGAGATCAGGATTTGCCTGATGGTCTTTCTGAGGGTTGTATGCACCAAGGCTGAAATGCATGTGTGCTTCAAAATGATCCAACTTTTACATAGCAATGACTGAGCCAGTTGAGGAATAGACTAAATCAATCCTTTGGTGAGCTCAGTACCAGTATTTCCTTTATTTCCTATTTTATTTTTATTTTTATTTTTATTTTTATTTTTATTTTATTTCTTAAATAATTTAAGGCTTTTGGGAAGTTGTCCTGAGTCTGACTGATCAGTTTGAGCTGGTCAAAGGGCATGTGGAGCTGCTGCTGTAACCCCTTCAGGCTGGGTTACAGCCTGTAACTGTACAGTACAACTGTACTGGTGAGTGATGGGCACAGGACAGGTGACCAAAGGAGCAGTGCCTGCCTGCTCATGTGACAGAGCAGAGGTGGCTCAAGTCACCAGCCTCAATCCACCATGGCTGCTTGTGCAGGTTTTCCCTTGCCCTGCTGAGCTCTGACAATCAAACTGCCTGGAGCAGCCTTTCCTCACCCTGCTCTAGCACAATATTCCAGATCAGCTGTGACTGTGAATGGGAGGGTTTGCTCACCTGGCTCCTGCTCTCAGGGCCGGGTCAGAAGCTGTATTTCTGTGTGGCAGAGCTGGGGAGGGGATGGGATTTGGCAAGAAGCAATGCCAAGCAGTAGGGTCTGGAAACCAGGCACTCCCAGAACAGCATGTCTGATCATGGCATTAGTTGAATAGAAACAGCTCAAATTAAACTTGTTTCTTCTTAAATGCTCACATAGAGTGAGCGTTTTGCACCATGTTGACTCGCATGAAAAGCATTTTAGTTAAATTATTATAACTTCTGCCTCTGGACAAAACTTCTTTAAGTTTCCAGAGCTAATTTACCAAAGGAGTTGGAAAAGTTATTTCAAGTTAACAGCCTACATTACAGTAGTAGTTATTTGAACAGGTGGGGACTGGGGGAAGTAGGGACATTAGCCAAATCATGAATCATAAGCTAATCAGATTGCCACCCATGTTTGCACCAAAAGAAAAGCCATGCACAAAAATACATCACCAGCTACAGCACTGACTCAGCAAGGACCCGAACTTTTGTTGGAGTTTATTGCAGTAAATGGCTACACTTCGTCTTGGTAGGGGCAGGAGCTGTCTCTGGAAGCCACCAGGGAGCCTGGCTCCCCTCTGACCACTCTGAGGGTGTGTGACTTCTTTGTACTGTTTGCTCCTCACTGCATTTCCGCTCCATCCAAGCAGGGAGGAGTTTGGGGCCTTGCACCCTGTATCTTTATCTTCAACAAGGTCTTTTCTGCCCGCCCTTGGATTTGAGGCTCTTTCCACAGGTGAGAAGAAAAAGCAAAGGGCCCAACTTTAGATACCCCAGGAGGGCACCTCAGGACATCAATAGCCTCTATCCCCTGCAGAGAAGCTCCTCTCTCTGGTGCAGTAGGACGTATTTGGCTGTCCAGGAAGAAGTGGGTCACAGAACTGTTTCCTGATGCATCCAAAACCCAGACAAAGAGCTGTGCAGAACCATGCCACGGCCCAGCTATGCTGGGAAGCAAAGGCTGCAACAGCTCTGCACTGACTCTGCACTGGGGTGGGAGCTCTTCTCCTCCTGGAGCAGTGAGAAGTCCCTAGAGTGAAAAAAATATGGAGATTTAACTGGATTTAGAATAAAGTAAAATAAAACTACACGATTGAAACTCTGTTGATGTTAGTGAAATTCCTTGTGTCTTACACCAGCGGGCAGAAAATCAGATCTAAAATGCTGAGGCTGCTGGCAGATACCTTCCTGTTTGTGTGTGCAGTGGAGAAAAGTGCTTGTTTGGTGCTGATTGCAGACTATGGAATAAGAGCAATTTCTCATCCCACCTCCACAGAAGCTATTTAAATAGTTCTACACCCACTTTGAAAGATGCTCAGTTAGAAAGGAGTAAATCTGGAAGTCATTACTCCTCAAAGAAAAGCGCCAGTAAGAAGCTGTGCTGAGGCTGCCGGTGCTCTCGGGGACAGCAGCTGCCCAGGAGCTCTCCTGGGCCAGCCTGCCTTTGCAGTGGCACAGCTGTTATGAGGCAGCCTGCAGAGCAAACACGCTGCAGGAAGGAGCCCTGCGGCTCGTGTCTGAGGAGCCCTTGGAGCTGACCCTTTGTCCCACTGGGGCTCGGGGCCAAAGCCCAGCTGGCTCCATGCAGGCTCCTCGTGCTCTCCATCCAGCACAGGAGCCGAGGGAACAACCAGCAAAGCCCAAGGACACGCCAGCAGAAGCAATAGGCAGAGCGCTAATTAGAAAAGCCCTTATGAAATACTGGGGACAGAATGGTGTCACATGCAGTCATTCTGTGCCTTCCTGCCCCTCCTTGGGGATTGCTGGCCACAAACTCACAAAGTCAGAGTGTTTGCCAGCTCTTTCCCAAAACTGGAGGTGGAGACTTAACCCATGGCACCTCTGCAGGGCTGCTGGCAGGATGCTGCCCACACCCAGCCACTCTCCCACTGCCCACATTCCCCTCTGCCAGGCTCCCCCCGGCAGGACAGTGCAGGGGGAGGCCCTTGCACAGAGCAGTCGCTGGCCAAGTCTCTTCCTGGGGGATATAGAGGGAAAAGTTAAACTCAGGTGGGGAACTGGGTGAGCTCTGTGCAGGGAGAGCCAGGCGGAACCCAGGAATTCTGCCGTTGATCGCCCCCAGGTCACTTCCAACCCTGGTCACACCTGAGAGCAGGCATTCAGGCAGCCCAGGAGCTTTCCCAGCCCCACCACATTAGATGTTCATGGATTTGTTTCCAAATTAGGTTGGATCCAAAGAGACACTTTTATGAATTGATGCACTCAAAACAGCCAGAGAGCACGAAGTCCTCAAATGAATCTCATACAATTCTACTGTCAGAGCTGCTTCTATTCAGACCCTCAGCACTGCCATCCTGCTCCATAACCAGCACACCAGGGCCCCAACCCTACAGCAGGTTTCAGGCAATGTCTTGTCTGTCTCAGGCTTTTGCCCAGTAGAGCTCTGCATTAAGATCTTAATATTTATAAGCCTCTGGTTTTACTATCTGTTTAATATCATGGCAAATCAGGTGCCTACACTGCTATCCCTCCAACTCACCTGAAAATCTCACCTTCTTAACAAAGGGCAGTTACATTTTTCCTTAAAAATAAACTAATTATAAAATCACTGTAATTTTCACACGTTTAAACAGCCAATTATTTCTGAGGACATGAGAAACAGCTGTTGCAATGTTGAAGCTCAAACAGTTACATCTCTGCTATTTTAATGGGTAAGAGTCGATATTTTTATTCCCATGTGATATTACCAAGACATGATAAGCAACCATAGCATTAGTATTAATTTGTGGAGCAAAGATCACTTCAGTTTGCCCCAATGAGGAATAATTTTAACAGAAAATTAGCATTCCACAAACAACTCTTTGAAAGCCTATTGTGTTTCCCCCCCCATTCCTTTGTTTTTTGATAAAGCGACACAGCCCTGGCTAAGAGCAATTTTTACCTCTAAGAGCAATTTTAGGCAGAGACAATTTTTGAGGCAGCCTTAACTCTTTCCAGACGGGGGAGTGGACTTCAAAAAATGCTTTCTGAAGTTTAACTTGGCATTGTGAACCACTGCATAAAGGGAGAGCACTGACTTTGCCTCCCACCAGAAGGTGAACAAATATCAAACGGATTCAGTTCCTCTCCCACAGCCTTCAGGTGAGGACTTCTGCTAAAAGCTTCGCTCTTCAATCTGTGTATGATCACCCAAACCAAAGTGGCATCTGCAGGTACTTGGCATCTGTGGAAACCAGGCTTATAAATACAGAGCCAAGCCTGGAGTTCCAGGCTGTGGGTTCTGCACAAGGCTTTGCTTTATCCTTTGGAAATCCTTGTTGCACTTTTCCAGGGAAAAGCATGTGTGTGGCACAAAGAGTGGTGATTTGGGCTAAGCATGGAACAGAGTAGCAATTTTTAACTGCACATTGTCTGTCAACACGCCTTTTCAAACATCCTAGCTCCATTGCATTTTTTATCCTTTTTCCTCTAGGATCATGACAGTGGTGATAAATCAGCTCTCATGCTGTCCTATTAGCCAGGAAAACATTATCAATCCCATTTATTTGGAAATGTGAGACCCACAGGTAGTCTAATAGAGTGATTACCCCAGGTAGCTACCTATAACAAGCCAGTCTCAGCAGGAGAATCCTATTCCACCCCCTCAGAGAGGATGCTCTCCTGGAAATTGTGAGGGTGATTTTAGGTCTCCTGCTTGGGCAAACACTTCATGCACAGAATTACCAGATTAAAAAAAAGGGGGATAGGGATGGACGAGTGAGTGTGAGCATTTTTCTCTTATGTTTTGAGTGGATTTCAGTGCAAGAAGAAGAAACATCTAATACCCAGTGAATCAGTCAAGGACATTACTCAACAGCATCAAAACTAACATGCATCCAAGTGTGTGAAGCAGTAGGAAATTTTTCACATTAAAAAAGTAGAGGGTACCTCCAGATTTAACTGACAGCTGAGCCAGGAACTCTGAGGAATAAAATTTTGAAGGCATTTAAAGCTATAGCTGGACACCAAGAGAGACCCAAAAATTAGAAGCCCAGAAGAGTAATCTACCTCTCTAAGAATTTGGCCCCAAGTGACTTGCCACAGATTGGGCAGGTGTTAAGTTACAAAGTCAGAAATAGAAAACCAATTCCCTCTCCTGGCCTTTCACTTAAAGGCTTGGACAGATTCCCAGACAACTGTCAGCCACATGAAGATATAAATTATTTGGAAGAGTGTAAAGGGTAATGAACCAGGGTCAAAAGCCACCTGCAAACTTGCAGACCCTTAGCAGGCAGCAGTGGCAGAGCAAACCTGGGGTTGGTGGCTCATGTTCTTGCCACGTGGATACACTGAAATACCCTTTCACCACTGATTCTTCCTCATCTTCAGGCAGAATTTCTATTATACACTGGTTTCTGCTCCATCATCTGCCTGCCAGGTGGCAGATGCAGGCAGAGAAAGGTAGGCTTCCTTTTCTGGAGCTCAGCCTCCAGTGCCTGCCCAGGCTGTGGATAACTCTCCAGCCAAAAAGCTGAAGGCTGGCTGTGGGATTCCTGCCATGCTGCCCACAGGGCCTGAGGAGCAGCAGTGAAGTGGGCTGGGCACAGGCTGATTTCAGTCTGTGACATAGGAAAGTTATAAACAATGTGTGATGGCTGGTTTAGAAAGGTCTTCAAAAAGGCAGCTGATCACCATAGCCACTCTTTCCCCAGCTACAGGCACTCACACAGCTCCTGGAGTAGGTTCTGCCTGGCACAATGGAATCCAGATCTCTCTGGAACAATCAGTCTGTAAGTCAGGAATCCTACAAATAAAACCTGCTAGCAGTGATCTGTAGAGGTTTATTTCTCTGTGGTCTAAAATGACAACCTCATTGCCTTTTTCCAGATACAAGTATTTCAAACCCGAAGTATTCATTGGTGCTGAAGTCAGCAACAGTGTGAGTACTTCAAGTGCAGGGCAGTTCAGCTGGAAACCCAACCCAAGCTTTCATTTCCCTCCTACTGTTTCCCTGTTGCAGGGAGCAGCACCATGGTACCACAGGCTCACCAGCATCCCATCCTCAAAACCTATTTGCAACAGCTACCATCCTTGGCACAGGCAGCAAAGCTCACAGCCTTCTTTTTCTGTTTGAAACTGGTCCCCAGAGGCTTAATTTGCAGAGCAAATTTGCAGTAATGGGATTCCAGATTCCACCTTCCTGTGCATGACAGAAGGTGCCTCTGTGAGCTGCCTTGGTTCACTTTTCAAGAAGCTGACCTCTTTTTTCCTGAACAGCATCTCAGTTCTGGAATGTGGGCTGTGACAAATGTTTCAGAGAAGGACTACAGGGCTAACGAATAGATTAATATTTAATCACTATTCCCCACTATTGGGTCATTGTCAAAAATTGCTGACCCCTGTACCTAAATCTACACCAGCCATAAATATGACTTTGTTCTCAGAATCTGACTTTTTCTTATTATTCCCAACTTCTTCCTGCAACAGTCTTCCCCACAGGCAAATTATTTTTGAAGGGAATTGCCTTCTCTTGGCTCCAATACAGGGCTGACCCGGATTTTCTATCAGCAACACACCCTTCCATAATAAGCTCTCACCACATTTCCTGAAGAGACTATCTTCACACACATTATGGTGCATTTCTCCTCCTCAACTCAGCATTAGTGCAGGGAGAAGAGGAAAGGACACAACAGGAGCCTCAGCTCATGCCTGGGACATGCATGGAAGGGGTAGGGAAGCTTTTGGCTGATGCGAGGTTTCTGTCCCTCGGGTGGTATAAGACCCCTCTGTATCTGGCAGATGGAGAGGGGGATTGCAATCCAGGGAAGGCAAATCCATTACACTTTTAATGTACAATAGAGTGACAAGGAAAGCACGTTGGGACAGGCTTTAGCATCGGATAGTTACTTGACATCGAGGGTCTTGTGCAAGCACCCTGAAGCCCATCGCAGGTAATTTCCCCACTTTTATTTGCTGAGCTAGCAGGACAGATACATTCATCGGTGCTGCAATCCTCCTTTCCAGCACTGCGGGTGCCAAAGCAAGCCGGGCCTCCAGCTGTGTCCCGGCCATCCCCTCCAGCCTGGGTTCGCCATACAGACCATCCTGCCTGAGCGCTGAGGGCTCTCCCAGCACACAGCCTGCTGGCCACGGCACTGCATGCCAGGGAGCGGATGAGGTTAAGCTCTAATATGCAGCTGCAAGGATGGCCGAGTGCTTAGGCAGCTCCCTACAGACCACTCGTTCATCAGCATCGTCTGCCAGCCCCGCGGAGCCGCCTCAGGGGAGGGCCTGCTCCCGGGGGCGCGGAGCACACCGCACAGCACAGTGTCCCAGCGGTGCGGAGGGCCTGCTCCCGGGGGCGCGGAGCACACCGCACAGCACAGTGTCCCAGCGGTGTATGGGGCCTGCTCCCGGGGGCGCGGAGCACACCGCACAGCACAGAGTGTCCCAGCGGTGTAGGGCCTGTTCCCGGGGGCGCGGAGCACACCGCACAGCACAGTGTCCCAGCGGTGCGGAGGGCCTGCTCCCGGGGGCGCGGAGCACACCGCACAGCACAGAGTGTCCCAGCGGTGCGGAGGGCCTGCTCCCGGGACGCGGAGCACACCGCACAGCACAGTGTCCCAGCGGTGTAGGGCCTGCTCCCGGGGACGCGGAGCACACCGCACAGCACAGTGTCCCAGCGGTGTATAGGGCCTGCTCCCGGGGACGCGGAGCACACCGCACAGCACAGTGTCCCAGCGGTGTATAGGTCCTGCTCCCGGGGACGCGGAGCACACCGCACCCCGCATAGCGCAGGGTACCCCAGGGCGGAGGGCAGCCCCAGGCTGGCAGCGGAGCCCCGTCCCGCCGGGGAGAGGGGCCGCGACCACGGCTCCCAGCCCTGCCCGCACCACACAGAACGCCTGCCGCCTCACAACTGGAGTCTTGGGTCTCAGCCCCGGTTTTGGGTCTGCTCCCTCGGGGCCGCTCCAGCATAGCGGCGCCGCACTCGGCAGGGGGCGGCAGCGGCGGTGCCGGCGGAGAGCTGGGTCGGGGCAGCCTCGGCCGGGGGCTGAGGGCTGCACGGGTAGGGGGCGAAGCATCCCCGAGGCGGGGCTGCCGGGATGTCACCGCGGGGTAGCCCCGAGCGCGCCCGCCCGCAGGACACCGACCAAGCACCGCGAACGCCGCCCCAGCAGCGGTGCCCCCGCCCGCCGCTTATCAATGGGCGCGGCGGAAGCCCCGCCCCCCCGGACGTGACGCCCGCCAATGGGGGCGCGGGGTGCGCGGCGGGGTGAGGTCAGCGCGCGGGGCCGGGGCGGGGGCGGCGCGGGCCGGGTGCGGCGGGCGGGGGTCGCGGCCCCGGGCGGGCGGGGTGGGCGAGCGCGGGGCTCGGCGGCCGCTGCTGCCGCGGCCCGGGGGAGGCGGGAAGGGGGGAGGGGCGAGCTGCAGCGGGAGGAGGAGAAAGAGAGGGAGGAGGAGAAAGAGAAGGAGGAGGGTCCTCGCCGCCGCCGCTCCGTCCTGGGGGCCATTCAGCGGGAGCGAGGCAAGGAGCGAGCGCCGCCGGGGCCAGGCGTGGGGCGCCGGGCGATGCGGGGCTTCGTCAGGCTGCGGCGCGGCGGCCGCGGGCTGTGAGCCGGCGGGTTGGGCCGGGCCGGGCTGGGCTGGGCTGGGCTGGCGGCGCGGGGCGGAGAGGGGTGGGCGGGAGCGTGGCGGAGCCGAGAGCCGGCAGCGGCGGGAAGGCGGGAGCGGCGCTGCCCGGTGCCCGCCCCGCGCGGGGGGCCGGCCCTGAGTGCATGCGGGGCGCCCCGCCGGGCCGCCGCCGGGCCGCCGCCCGCCGCCCCTGAGACACCGGCGGCGAGAAAGTTGCGGCGGTCGCCCACATGCGCGGCCGCGGCCGGCGGCTTGGGGAACGGCGCCGAGCGGAGGTGGGCGAAGAGAGTTTGAAGCGCTCGCCGGCGGGAAGATGGCGGAGCGGAGCTGAGAGCGGCGCCCGGCGAGCTCGGGCTGCCCCCGCCTTCCTCCGCAGCCCCCCGGACCCCCGCCGGACACATGCAGGCCAAAAAACGCTACCTGACGCTGCTCTCCGCCGGCACCTGTCTCGCCCTGCTGCTGTACCTGGGAGGCGTGCGGCTGCGGGCGGCACGGCACCCGCCGCCCGGTAGCCGGCATGGCCCGCGCCCCGGCGGCGCCGAGCGGCCCTGGCCCCGCTTCCCCGACGCCCTGCGGCCCTTCGCGCCCGCCGAGCGCCCGGGCCCCGAGGGCGGCGGGCGCGTCTCCCCCCGGCAGCGGCGGGACGCCAGCGCCGGCCTCTACCGCGGGCGCCGCTGCCGCATGGAGTCCTGCTTCGACTTCGCCCAGTGCCGGAAAAACGGCTTCAAGGTCTACGTGTACCCGCAGCAGAAGGGGGAGAAGATCGCCGAGAGCTACCAAAACGTCCTGGCCGCTATCGAGGGCTCCCGGTTCTATACCTCGGACCCCGGGCAGGCCTGCCTCTTCGTCCTCAGCCTGGACACGCTGGACCGAGACCAGCTCTCGCCCCAGTATGTGCACAACCTCCGCTCCAAGGTGCAGAGCCTCCACCTGTGGAACAACGGCAGAAACCACCTAATTTTTAATTTATACTCCGGCACCTGGCCCGACTACACTGAGGATGTGGGGTTCGACATTGGCCAGGCTATGCTGGCCAAAGCCAGCATCAGTACTGAAAACTTCAGACCCAACTTTGACGTTTCTATCCCGCTCTTTTCTAAGGATCATCCTAGGACAGGAGGGGAGAAGGGATTTTTGAGGTTTAACACCATCCCTCCTCTCAGGAAGTACATGTTGGTATTCAAGGGGAAAAGGTACCTGACGGGGATAGGGTCAGACACCAGGAATGCCTTATATCACGTCCATAACGGAGAGGATGTTGTCCTCCTGACCACCTGCAAGCATGGCAAAGACTGGCAAAAGCACAAGGATTCGCGCTGCGATCGAGACAACACCGAATACGAAAAGTAAGTGAGCGGTGCCCGTTCCCCGTGCTTGTATCCCCAGGGCATGCCGGCATGCCCTGGCCGCCGGACAGATGTGAGCAGATGTGTGCCAGTGCGCTGGCAGTGGCCGCAGGAAGGCATTCATCGCTCCTTTGGGCGAGTGGGTGGCTTCTCCCGTCACCCGTGAGACTGGCGGCTGGCTCCGAGCTGCCTTGGCCGGGGCAGCCGGCGGGGATGCATTACTGAAGGGCGATGCGGTGTCCTGCAGCCCTGGTGTTCCTTGCCCGGGGACTGATGACCTGCATCCGCAGCCTGATGGCTTTGCAAACATTGCCGGCGGCGGAGGTGCTGTTGGAGGATGCGCTGGCATTTGGCACTGCTTTTTGTCCCCTAGTGCCTCTTAGGCCAGGTGCCCTGTGCCTTCCCTGCCCTGAGACAAAGTTTGTGCGAGTCCTCAGCTCTCTCCAGGTCGCATTAAGCCAGGCTGCCGAAGTGGGTTGGTTGCTGAGGGCGATGGCTGGGATGCTCTCTCCAAAAAGCACTGCCTGGCATGACCTGTATCTGTGTATCTCCATAGACAAGCCAGTAACTTGTCTTGCCGTGTTTTTTTTTTTTTCTCAGTTCAAACCAGCACAGTATCAGTAAAGAAAGAAGGAAGGAAGGAGTGTTGGCTGTGTTTGTGTCCTGTGTCTGAGTTTCTGGTTTTTATGTGTGAGAGGATACACCAGTGATGCGAGCTCAGCATGTGCTTTCTGTGAATGCCTGGTTGCTTGCCTTTTATCGACTTTCATTTTTATTTGTTGGTAATGTCACTATGAAGCCAAATTTTGTCTCGCTGTACTGCTGCCCTTGTCTTCCAGTCTGCTTTTCAGGTTTGTATATATAGCTGCCGGGAAAATCGCTTCTGGGAATTACCTCCAGGATTGCGATGCTGACTAAGCCGTTTGCAGCTGATTAGTTCATTTAAATGCTGACCACCACTATGTTTGTTGCAGAATAGGTGCCTGTATATTAAGTTTTTCACACGAGAATATTTCCTGGGTAGCATGAATTACACATTGAATTAAAACAGACCAGCCGTACAGCACTGAGTGATGTGCAGTGGAGCTGCACCCAGAGCTGCCAAGGGCTGGAGGGTTTTGTGGTGCACGGGGGAACGTGGGTGGAAAAATACTTCTGGAGAGCATTTGGGAAGAAACTACATTGGCATTAATACTGGTGAAAATTTCCGACTGGCTGGCTGTTTCTCCACCGAAACTGTCCTCGGGGGTTGGGAAGAGACTGGGAAGGTCAGCATTGCAAAGTCGGGAAGCCTGCGTGAACTGCCTGGGTGAACTCTGCTCACCTTTTGGTTGCTGTAATTCTACTGCAGAGGGGGAGGAAAGAGCAGTGCAAATATTCAGTGGACTTTTATTCCCATTCATTTTCAGAAAACTGATGGGTGAGTGGTGAAATAATGGACACGTGGAAGCAATACAGCATCAGTGGTGGGTGATCAGTAGAGATACTAAGCTAAGCTCATGTTGTTTGTCACCCGGGAGTCCCTTTGGGTTGTTATCTCCTTCAGGGAATATATACTTTGGGAAAGAAGGGAGACCTGACAATTGCAGCCTTTCTGGGTGTATTGGTTTTTTTTTTATCTCTGAGCAATTGGGGCTAATTTACAGATGGGAAAAAATCCTGGTTATTTGCTGTATACTACAGTGTGTGTGTGTTGTAAAGTTGTCATAAATCCAAACATACCTGCCTGTGGTTTCACGTGAGTCCAATTTTTTACAGCCATGCCATTTGGTCTAATAAAAGACATTTCCCTGTGAGCTCTGCTCCCCCTGAAGTGTCTTTGCCACTTACTGTGGTGACCCTTGGGGGGTATGATAGCATGAATCTGACTGGTATGCTGTGCTATTCAGACAAAAAGCATACTTACTGCTAGGATGCTGCCGTATCTGGGGCGGGGGGCTTCAACGTTTGTTGCAATGCTGCTGTTAAAAGACAGGAACTAAAAACTGATGCTGACAAGAAAATAAGATTACTCTAAGATTTGAGGCAGGCTCAGTCTGTGGTCGAGCTGCTGAGGTGAAGAGGTTTGCTCTAGTGAACAACTGCAGATGCTGCAGCTCTTGGACCCAGCCTCTTACTGGAGGAAGGGCACCTGGCAGAGTGTGCTGCTGCCCCTTCTCACTTGTGCCTCGGAGCGATGCACAGCCGAGTGTGCCATCTGCTGCTCTGCCAGCACTGCGTCCTGTCACGGCCCCGTCTCCTGGCTCCTCTGTGCCCACAGGGACCATGCCTGGTGCTCCACTCCCTTTATAAAATCTGCCAGAGTCACGTCCCCAAGGTGGCATGACACAGCTCTCCAGCTGAAATGCCTCTGTGCTGATGTGTAACTCAGGAGTGAAAGCTGTAGGAAGAGCTCCGTTTTTCATCCCACGTAAAGCAGCATCCGATCATCAGTGAGGCTGTAGTGTTTGAAAAGAAGTGTCTCTAAATACATCTGGGCCTTGAAAACTGCACATGGAGTGGCTCTTGTGAGGCATTTGGGGCTTGGATTTAACAATGCATCCTCAAGGTTTTAATCAAAAAGAAGGAAAAACGTACTTTCCAGGATATCCCTACTGGCATATCAGTATACAGTTGGGAGTTGCATATTGTGCTTTTCTGTGCTGATTTTCCTATCCTCTGCTGTGATACTTATATCACTTCATGTGAAAGACATGAAGAGTAGTGTAGGTACCCTGGCCATGGAGAGCTGGCCTCGAGATACCAGTACTCGCTGGGGTGATGTATGAATGATTTGGTCTAGGTTGGAGGCCTTGTCAAGCAGGTAATTTAGGTGACCAGATTTTAAAAAGTTAAAAATGTTTAAAAATGTTAGCAGGGTAGTGGTGTTACGATGTCTTGGGCTTGGGGCTGCACAAATCACAAGTTACTTTTGATGGGGTTTCATTTAGGGTGTAACATTTGGTGTTGGACACCCATGAGGTCCACCAGTCTGCTGGATGTGGTGTTTCCTCTCTAGGAGATTGAAAAAGCTAAGAAGGGTGACTTCCTTACCTCTGGAAAAATGTGTAGAGTGTCTTACTTTGTTTGGGGTAAGGAGGGATGGGCATATGTGTATTTGACTGTCTCTGTGAATTGTATTGAAAGATCCATCTGTATGTCACAGCTAATTAATTTGCATCCTAGTTATGCATCTCAGCAGATAAAGCTGAGGCAGAGTAAAATGAGTTACATTACCATGATTAGACTGCTAGCAAACAGGATATAAAAGAAAACAAAGAATCTCTGGTTTTCTTTACAGTGTCCTTGGTTGTCAGTTGGCCTTTGTCACCCAGCACTAGAGCAGCTGGGCTTTCTGAATTCCTCCACAATAAGATTTCAGCCTCAAGCTTTCTGTTTCACAAAGGGTTAAGGGAATAAACGCTGCTGCTGCTGAAGTTTGAAGACAGCCTCTTAAATATTTAATGACAGTCTAAATATATACATATGTACAATGTGTTTTAAACAAAGGCAGAATTCATATACAGGCTTAACTGGTTCCAAATAATTACTTTTTGGAAGGTAATATAAATGACTGTGGATTCCAAAAGAAATGGAGAAATTTGGTGTTCTAGTAAAGCCAGATGCAGAGAAGAGGTTTGCACCAAAATGAGGATCTTTCTAGGAAAGTAAAATAATGTCTGTGGCATGTCCCCTGACCTCCAGCAACCCTGCTCTTGGAAGATAGAGAGGGTAGCAGTGATAGTATCAAAATACATGAGGTCCCACCAGAAGCTCATTCAGGGCGACTTTTTACTCATCCATGCTTGATATATAAAGTTAATGATGAGAATGAAACAAGAGGGGGAAAAAAAGAAGAAAGGAGTAGAATGGAGTAGGAAAAATGAGAAAAAACCCCATATTTTTGGAGAAAAGTGAGCAGCTATGGTGGAGGACAAAAAGCATAATGAAGTGTTCTTTATAATGAGGTTTTTTGATTAGTCAGTGCTCAAAAAGCCTGTGTGATCATGACTGAACTGAGAAAGGAAGGTAAAACACGCAGGACCTTTGCCAGAGGAGGTTGGAGGGATGTGGTAGTGGAGGAGGAGCCTGTGGAAGGAGGTGCTCACAGATCTACCTGGGGCTGCTGGGTGCTGGCAGAAGAGGGAGAGAGCAGCAGCACTTTGCATGCTCATACCGGTGAGATGTCTCTGCAGGGCACACAGTAGCACTAGGCAGGGTTGAATGTGTACTTCTGCAGGAGAATATATCCAGCTGAACATTTTCATTGATGCCTGGTACCCGGTAGGTTTACCTGGTGTGCACTCTACTGGTGGAATGTGTGCCAATCACAGCTGAAACTCCCACCTTTGTAATCATGAGTAAAGGTCACAGTCATGCAATAGGTGCAGAATGGGAAGAAAAGCAAGTTTTAGTTTTGCTTCTTTCCCACTAGGAATAAAGTACACATACTGAGAAAAAGAAGTGGTGGAAGTACACGTGAGGGATGACTTTTCCACTCAGCAGACTGGCATGAGAATGTAAAGTAAGGCTTAGGCTTGCCCGTCCAACATGTGGTGATAATGTGAACACTCCATATGCATGTATGTGCACGTTTCAAACAAAGGTGAAATTCTTGTATTTTTAATATACTGAGCTTCCGTGTATTGTACTAAAACAAATGTAAATGCCACACTTAATCACTCACTGGGTTGTTTTTTGAATTATCTAAAAGCCTTCACAAGTCAGCTCATTTGCAGCTATTTAGGACAGGTCTGAGAACAGGTTCAGAGTGGCTGGTGTTCAGGACATCTGAAATGAGATGGGAACCAGTCAATGCATCTTGTATATCACCAGGCTGTTTTGGGAGCTTGGATAAAACTCAAAAACTACTGAAAGCTCTTGGGCATTTTCCCAGAGTATCTTGGCTCCTACAGAGACCTGTCCCCACCAGACTACTTTTTAATATCGATTTTTTAGAAACTGGAAATTTGCCTGGTTTACAATACATTTATCCAAAATGCAGTAAGCAGGTAAATAACAAAGCTTTAATGGGCGTCTGCGAATATAGGACTTGCTCTATTGTGTTCTTCCTCTTGCTCTCTGTATTTATTGTAGAGTGTCCTTATGTGCCTGTTGATGCTGATTTAATGCAAGTCGGGCCCTGAGGGGTGTAGGAGCTTCCAGAGGCTCCAGACTGATGCCCTGGCAGGAGCTGGAGCGACAGGAGCATCCCTGAGCTCCCAGCCAGCTGTGCAGTCCTCAGCCTGGCCGTTTGCACAGGCTCTCCCCTCTCGGTGGAGGTGGGAGCGGTGGATCCGTGTGCCTGTTCCCTGCGTGAGCAGTGCTGGGCGCTGCCGCGTGTGTGGCCGGGTGTGTAGGGTCAGGCCCTGGCACAGGAGCCCACCCTGCCCGTGGGCCTTAAACCAAGCACCCTCCTAACCTCAAGTAATTAAGTTTTCTTGTGGGGTGAGTTGTTATTATTATAATTGGTTGCCCCAGGCCTTTCTGTGTCTTTCTGTGAAGTATCTCATACAAGGCTGTGTGGTGACAAAGCGTTATAATAGATGGGTGATCTGGTGTGCAGCAGGTGTTTTCTGCATGCAGAATGTATGTGAACACAGCTTTCACAGCTAGAGGGGCTCTGCTTTTATTTTTCCTGCCTAGGAAAGTTGATCTAGGATAGTTTAACAATGAATACGCATCATTGAAGAGACACTTGATGATAGAACAAAATTCAAAGAAAAAAATTATCTGAGTTATCATTTCTCATAGAATTAATCTGGAAAGAAGTAATTTTTTCAGGACTTGTTGAACCCAGATCAGGACTGAGCTAAGAGTAACAGTTACCTATTTTGGCAAGCCAAAGTCCTCTTCTGCCTCCAGGGGCTGGCCTCAGCAAGAAGGTGCTACACAGCATCCCTTGGTGCTCCTGCCTTCTTACCCTCCCTGGCTGGGTTTCACAGGGCAAAGTCCAACTTCTGCAGGGCATTTTGTAGTGGCCTAAAGTAAGCTTTGCTGAAACTGCTCCTAAGAGAGAGGGGTGGCTGAATTTGGGGTTCTCTTGTGGGTTGCATGGAGCTGCCTGCTGCTCCCTGCTGCCTTGAGAGTATTCTTAGCTGTGGGCCTGTTTACATCCATACATCTGTAAAGTAGTGCATCTTGCTGGGAGAATAGGATTGAACAAGACGACTTCCAGCTTGAGACAAACCTGAGCAAAAAAGACTGCTGGTCTGACTGCTGGAGATAATCCTTTTGTCCCACATACAGGCCTGGAACAGCCCACTGGAAAGTAAACCAGCAGCTGCTTGTGGGAGAGGGAAGTAAATGAAACTGGTCAGCACGAAGCACTTATTTACTCAACAGATGTGAGTCAAGAGAATGTGCTGTAATCTGATGATTTCTGGAGTATTATCTGTGATTGTTTTCCTTTTCTCTCTGAAGGGTTTCTTTCAGAAAATCCGTGGAGTTTTGTGGTCTTGGGTAAACAAACTGTTTTGCTAACCAGAGAAGAATAATTGGTAGGTACATGGACAGCTGTCTGGCCTGTGAATGGAGTTAAATGCCGTGTTCCGAGCTGCTAAGGTTGTTGCCTGGAAAGGCTGACCTGGAACAGAGACTAGGCAAAGCAAAAGGAATTAAATAGGTATTTATCTTGCACTCTGGGCAGTGCAAGAGCCTGGCTGGGGCTACACCCAAATCAAATCCAAGATGGATCCCAGTCACGAGTTTTTACACTTCTATAAGTTTTGGTTCATCTACATATGGGGGTCAATTATCCAACTACAGCCCTGGGCTATGGAGTATCAGCCCCCTGGCTTGCCCTGTTTACCTCGCAGTTGTTTATGCTTTTTGGGTACCAGGTGTCCTTGATTCTCTAGCTAGGAAGGGATTGTTTTGTCTGACTACCCTGTGAAGAGAACTTACCTAATATGAAGTTGTGGAGTTACACACTAAGCAGCAGAGAATCTGAAAAATACAAAAGCTAAAACCTAAGGCATCAAAGTGACTGACTTCTCACGGACTGGGTTATATCTAGACAATGATGAAAGATTTACACTCTTGTCTCATGTCATACAAATATTAGTTTAGCCTGTGGGAATGTAAATATAACTTCAGGTTATAGTTAAGGTTCTGCACCTTTCCACATTGCCAGGTATTTGGGACATATAGGTTTCAAAACCTTCTCTTGGTTTACACTGAGCAATAGATTTGTTCCTCTTCTTCTGTTTTTCCAGCTACGCTGTACTTTTATGTGAGGCTTTTTTGTGTTGCTCTTTTTTCAATCCAGGTTTCAGATATTTCTCCTTAATTTAGGAGCCTCCTCAATCAACTCAGGGAGCATTGATGCTGTGTAGTGCTGATACAACTCATCCCCAAAGCTCTGGAGAAGGCAGGGAGCTGTGGCAGGGGGTCCTTGCAACACCAGGTATGGACAGGAGCAATTAAAGGTCTCAGCCAGAGAATGGTGGGAGTCCTTTCTTCCACTTACATAACAAATTATAATTTTTGACAGTTGACAGCCCTGCCTGCGTAGATACTATCCTGGTATTGTGGCATGGGTGCCACATAGCCTGCATTTGAAGGCTAAGAGGTGAGAGATCACCATACTGCTGTGGTGGAGAAGAAACTAGTTTAAGAAATTAATTCCTAATGAGAACGAAAGAGATTAGCTTCACATGAGAAGGGGTAAATAGTGTTTTAAGAAATACAGGCCCTATCTCAGCAAAATGTTGTCTTAACTGGTTTGCTGGGAAAAAACTGGTATGAGTGGTGCCAGACTAATGGCTTTCCAAGACAGTCTGACTTCCTAAAGTGTTATCATTTCTTAGAATAAGAAAACATAATTGTAAGCCAGTCAGGAGGGTTAGGCCTGCTCAATAACAGGAGAAAGAAGAGTCCATTTTCTTTAAATGCTTTGTGTTTCTGCACTTGTCTCTCCCACTAGCTCTTGCTGAGATTTAGCTTCAGTTTTTCGGGTGGTTTAGTGCTATCTCCTTGGCTAGGATGTTAAATGAGTGTTCCCTGTAAGGTGGTAGTGGTGGGATGTTTGTGTTGGCTAAATCAGGCTCCCATGTCCATATGCTTTTAAAGTGGAAAGAAGTCTTTCCTTTTCCTAAGCATTTTGGGGGCTTACTTTAGTGCTTTATAATGTTTAGAGCATGTGTAAAACTGAAATACTACTAATTTATGTTTTCTGTATCCCCTTCTGCGGGAGCATCAGTGAGCATAGGTCTAAAATGATTTTCCAGTAAAAGGTGACAGTTGTCAGAAGCAGTATAAAGCAGCTCTTCTCTGTGTGTTTGGCGAGGGCAAATATCCTCTAAAGCTTTTTTTGGGGCTTGACTTGTCCTGACATGTTTGGTATATGAACCTTTTACCTCTCTTTGCTTCACTCAGCTGCTACCAAAGACCACTGCATTTCCAGGCACTGAAGCACTGTTGTTCCTGGTCTCTCCTACAAGGGCTCCTGCAGTGCAGTTAGCAAATTCAGTAAAGCTTCTCTAAGTTGACTTATTTCTCCATGATGGTTTCTAGTCCAGAAATACAAGAAAACAAAATAATTCCTGGGTTCCTAAGTAAATTTCCCATTTATTCACTTTTTCCCCCTCTAATATCCTCTTTGTGTTTATGAATGAAACAGAATTAGGGCTAATTTAGTTGATTGGCTGCAAAACAAAAGTATTCAATGCTAAGAATGGGAAATGAGAAGGCCTTTCTGAAATGTTACTTCTTTGCATAATTGTAATAGATTATAATTATACATTTGGGTGTTTAGCAGTGGATTTGCTGTAAACACGGTCGTGGGAAATCTCTCGTTCACTTGTGTCGGTTCGAGTCCCAGTGCGGTCCTGTCGATGGCTGTACCAGCATCTCTAACATCATTTTCTCTTCAGGCAGGATGATGTGCCACAGAGAATGCAATCTCCAGTTCCCTTCCCAGCTCCTCCTACAAAATTACAGCTGGTCGATACGACCATGTCAGACTGTTGACACAAATCAATAAGATCAATCATTCTTCAGCTCCTAAACAAAATTGAGAGCGTGATGCTGACGGCCTGCACGTAGCAATAAATTCCTAAAGGAAAATTGCATACTGTGGTGTTTGCTGAGGGTATCCGTGGGGGATCCTGTCCCGTTAATAATTAGTTCTCTAAGGCTGTAAAAAGGAGCATGGTATAAATAGTTTGCTAGAGCTGCAGTGTGTGTTGTGACCCCTGCAGCCTTCAGGCTGATGGAGAACATCACCTGACCAACAGCAGTGTGGGAGACAGGGAGCATGGCAGTGTTTGGGTAGGAATCCTGTTTTTCTTCATTCTCCTAGAAGATCTTGACCTCTGATACTGGTTTTTGCCTGGCAAATAATTGCAGACATTTTATCACAATACTGGAATTCCTGGTGCAGTCAGGTAGTTCAGTGTGTTACTGCCATAAAGCCCACCAGAACTGTAGTTTTTGTAGTAGTCAAGAATAAATTCAGAGGCTGCTTCTAACAATCAGAATCTTTGTCTGAAGGAAAGGACAAATTTTTGTTATAATGTCTGAGTTTATATCTCTGAAGGCTTGTTTTGGTGTGTCTGCTCATAGACTCAGTCAGCTGCTTCAGGAAGATAAACACATGAATGTTTAATCTTATGAGTTTGCCACCAACCATTGTGCTGGGTGTGAGCAGATTTTTCTTTTAATGAAATGTAATTTATCTAATCCTAATGGGAAACATAATTATAGGATTTATTTTTTAATACTGTGATTTCAGAATTATTTTATAAAGAAGAGTAACACTTCCCCCTTAAGGGCGGTTTAAAAATCAGCAAACAAAATAGAATAAACTAAAGTACACTTCGCTAAAAGTAATAAATCTCAGACAAGATGCAAAAAAAAAAAAAAAAGAAAAAAAAAAGCAGCTGATATGTTGGAGCTGCAATAAAGCTGAAAATTAATGATCAGTAGGTTGCTGCTGCAAGAGAGAGTGAATGCATTATGGATTTGAGGAGACGCCTGTAGCTTATTAAATGCCAGCAAATTTTTGCATAAGCAGTAGAAAACTCTGATCAGAAATTGTAAAACGATGTGAACTCCATCTGGAAGATCCAGTGCCACAAAGGACATGTGCACCATGTGTATGGTTGAAACATAAGAAAGTGCTTTGCAGGATCATGGTCTAAAGTTGCACGCTAAGCTCCTTTAGTTTCTGATCGGAGGGATTTAAATGTTTCAATAAGGCATGACTGTAGTCGCAGGAAGGGATTTATCGTACTTTACATAAGAAGGTGTGTGTGACTGTTTAAAATAATTTAAAACAAATAACATCTCTTCACCCTTCCACACTCCCTTACACATTTTTTTCTCTAAACCCAAAAGCTAAGACTACTACTTGAATTGTAATGGAATAATATATCAACTGAGTGATCACATCAGGCATGGACACTTACCAAATCACAGCGAGATAACTGTGAATAACTCTCTAGTTTCAACAATTTGCATGGCCATTAACAATTGATGGGTTTCCCTTAGAACCGCATTATCTATGGCAGCAGGATCTATTCCTGTGCACTGCTCCTGCATACTAAGTGCCAGACAAATTCTCAAAACTGAGGATAATAAAAAATCTGATAGCAGCAAGGTGAATGAAGCAGGTAGGAATTTCAAGGCGACATTTTTTGAAGATAGGGAAATATTTCAGGCAGTCCTGCATTTCCCTAACTGTTCTTCATCCCCTTTCCTGCCTACTTCTTTTACTACAGTTTTGCAAGTTTAATTCAAGCTGGTGTTAGGTTTCTCTTCACGGCTTGGCGTCACTTCAGATTTGATGGTCAGTCTGGCCTGTGGATCAGTTAAAGTAAGATTTTAAAATACTTTTTGTTACAATTTTGTATTGGACAGTTTTCTTCAGAAGCTTTTATGCATATTTGACAAAAGATAAAAATGGTGCTCAATTTAGCCGTCCTAGATTGTTGCGTGGCTCTTTCATGGGAGGTGCCAAAAATGTGCTTTTCTTATTAGAATCATGCCACCATTTTAATAAGTGTGTGACACATCTCTTATTTCTAATGCTTTCATCTCTGCCTGACAGCATGTCAGTTCTTTCCAGGTTACTCTACCAAGCTGACTTTTCCAGCCCGAAATCTTTCTCCTTCTTTTTATTTCTCTTTCTCACCCTCTTCCCTCTCCCCCTTTCTTCTCATGGCGCTGTTGTTGTGGCAAGATGAAAGCAGCTGAGTGAGGCGGTGGCGGGGAAAGCTCGGGTAATCAAAGCACACAAGGAGCTGGAGCTGTGTGAAGGCAGGTGGGTGACACATCAAAGTCAGGCTACGTGTGCTTGCTGCTCTCACCTCTCCTTGTAAATGACCCCCCCTGCCATAAACAGAGTTCCTGGGGTTAATTTGTGAGTTCACACGCACACAAATGCAATTAGTTTTCTATGGCCTTTCCAAAATTTACTTGCAGAGACCAGTAATAAAATTTTAGCTTTGTTCCTTGGAGTATGGCTTTTGCAGATGTGGTGTGTAGGGAGACAAGTGCCATAGCTGTGGGTATCAGGAGGAGGTTGTTCACCTTCAGCTGAGGGTAGCCCATCACCTTATTGTCCCATCTGCCTGTAAGTGTTGTTTCAGGGCTGCTGTAGGCAGGATGAGAGCTGCAAGGTCTGAGCAGCATCTGATTGTCCCCAGCTGGACCTTGCATGGTCAGAGACCGTGAGACCATGTTGTCAAGGGACCCTTGGCTGGGGCAAGCCTGCACCCCTCACTCAGCCACACATGGGTGCTGCTCCTGAGCTCTGCACCCAGTGTGGAGGCTTCAGCTTCCCTCAGCTCAGTAGAAGCCCCAAACTCCCACCCATCTCTAAACTCCTTGCGTGTCTCTTGACATGGAGCTAGCTATGGGTCTGGCTATTTTCTCAGCTGTTGCCTCTTCTCAGATCCTCTTTTGTCTTTGCTGTGGAGCTCAGCAGCTGAGCACCCCAAGGTCTGGGTTGACTCTTGCTCTGTGTTTGTGCAGGGGGACCTTGTCTTAACTGTTTGTGCCATAGGTGTCAAAAAATCATTGCACTCTGCCCCTGCCATTTTTGACAGGACTCTTCCTCACTGCCTGCTGATGCCTGTTTCAGTTACTGTTCCTGAGAACCAAAAAAACCCAGGGCACTTGTCTCTTGACTTTCTGTATCACAGCATTAGTGAATTGCAGTGACAACAGGTTTTCATCTTTTAGCTATTTCTGATGGCCTGTAATGATAATCCTTTTAGCAAAAATTTTTTTACTCTTTCATTTTAAATGAAAATTCTTTATGACACGGGTCATGGTAAAATAATTCCCAGTGAAATTATGTGTGTTGTTTGTGTCTAAAACTGGTGATTGAAGAATTTAGAGACAGTGTACCAGTCCCCGGGTGCCCTATTGGTGTAGTTACTGGTTATAGCAATAGTTCTTACTTTAACTTTGGTCTCAGAGTAACATGTTTCACAATAATCAATGCACTGATTACTGTAATTGCAGCTTGTGGTACCGTGGTCTTACAATTAACTGACTGGGCCAATAAAGTATGGAATTTAATGAATATTTGTAAACAAACTTGATTAGGAAGTAATTTAAGGATATGCCCTGGTGGAGGATAATAGAAGAGACCCATCCTCAGCTTTGATAAATAGAGCAGATGGAAACCTGAAAATGAGCAGCAAAGCATGGAAACTATCCCACTACTGTTTACCTTGCATTTATTGCTGCACCATGTCTTAAAAATCTTTCCATAAAAAAAAAAAAAAGGAAGTTGTCTCCCCACTGCAATGAGATCCTGTGTACACAATTTCAGTCTCTTCTGCAGAACTTTAAAGTAGTATCAGACATGATGTTGAAAACTGGGTTTGAAATGTAGAGTTGGTATCATCCTTAAAGAAGTGTCTATTGTCACCCCATGACTGAATCATAGTGCACTTAAAATGAAAAAGGAAGCCACCACTGAAAATGGGAAATAGATTTCATAGTGGTGCCTCTGGGGAGGTGGATGGCTGACATCTGGTAGTTGCTGGAAAGTTGGCTGTGTTCTACTGTCCTTTAGGAACTGCATCCCATTTTTGCTTGTTATGGGTCATGCTTTATGTGCTTCCCTCTGGTTGTGTCCACATGTTTCAGATGACATGTCGTTCATCTCAGGTATAGAGGCCTGTCCTGCATCCTCTGCCAGGCCATTTGGGAGTGTTTTGTATGAGTTTGGCAAGTGAACAGTAAAATGTTACATCAGGCTTTGGATGGTTGCTTTAAGATTGCCAGAAATCTCTTTACACCTCCTTGCCTTGTCTCTTCTCTTTCTCCATCTTTATTCCATCTTTAAGAACTTGACTTTTATTTGCAGATTTTCCTGGCTGAGTACATGTATGTCTCTTTAACAAAAGTAGCATTAAATCCTGCTTACCTCTCCTCTCCTTTTTTTCTTTTTCTTTTTCTTTTTCTTTTTAAGCTTTGGTTACCTGCAAAGTTTGGCATTAATGGAAATGCATGAAAGAGAAATGCGTAAGGAGCCCTGGTCAGAGAGCTCCTGCCCTAAGCAAAAGGCTGGTGAGTGGCTCTGCTCCTGCTGCAGCAGCTTGGAGGGGAGGGAGTCTTCCAGCAGCTACAGTTCATCCGTTTGCTTCCTACCTGCTGGTTCCCAACAGTATTAATTTTTATGCATTTATTGTATTTAATTAAAAGCAGGGCTGCTTACAGCAATGCTTGTGGAGATTCCGCCTCTCCCCCAAATGCAACAAATAGGCATCTGGTATTTGTTTCATATAACACAATCCTCATAAAATGAAAACTAATAAAACATAATTATCTGTAAAGGCTTGTTTTATAAGCCTAGGAATGAGCTTGTTCCTGCATTGTTTTTGTCTAGTTGTAAGATGGTTTTAACCCCTCTCCAGATTAACAAAGAATCAGTTATTACAGTGTTTTGAGCCCTGGTTTAAAAGGTAGGAGGTGGTCTGAATGCATGTACAGGATAGCGCTACTGGGTCTCTAGAGGTGAGAATAGTCTTTCTGTTCCTTTTAGAAGTTTTTCCCTTACAAACAATAGGTTTTATTTGAAAGCTTTGATAAAGTAAGAGGGAAGGAGATCTGTGGGCTACACAAACAATTCAGTATTTTTGAGCTGCAGAACTTAAAGTTGGGCTTGAGCCCTTTCTGCATGCTGCTCATCCTTGGCAGTGTGCAGTGTCATGGGTCCATGCTCATGCTTGGACATGTGTAGGATTCCTTGATTTGACCCTCACTGCATTACTGAACAGACTTTAACTGCTATGTATCTTCATTTCTCAGAGCATTGCTGGCTTGATCCACCTCCAGCGGTTGTCAGGAGTCCCAGCACAGGATTCAGCAGTTCTGAAGAGCTAATTATACTCATTTTACCCTAGATTTGATGCTTGCTATTTGTTTGTGGGCAACTATGCCATTTTGTTTGCCTTTGGCTTGCTGTAACCCTGCAAAGCCCTGCCTGTCACTACATGCTAGCAGTATATTTTTTAGGAAGAAGTGAAACCAGATCATTTAAACCAATTAGATAGTAAGGTGAGACACGAGTGGCTTATGGCTGTCTAAAGATGAAGTGTGGAAACCAAATCCTTTTAGAAAACTCACAGTCCAAACTTACTACTTTTTAATTTTTCTTCAAAATAGTAATAAGCAAGAATCCTCTTTTTTATAATGAAAACTGTGGGGCTGCAACACACCTTCAACTTCAGCATGCTTTGGAATATGTTTGCTTCAATTCTGTTCTTCTGTGCACAATTAATTAAAGTGACAGAAGAGAGCTCTGCTCAGCTTTTTGGTGAATTGTAGTCTTCTCCAAACCAGATATGACTTAGGTAGTGCTTTCTCTCTGCAAGACAAACCTTGTAATTTTGAGTCTTGATGGGTGGCTGCATTTGTTCTGTGAGTCTCAGAAACAATGGGATTGGGAGCACATAACAAATTGCCAAATGATAGCACTTAGGAGAGAAGAATCTTCTTCAAGTGCCTCATTCCCTGCATCTTTTGTTTTGCAGAGGCTGCCTTGATGCAGCCCCAGGTGTAGAGACCCATTGCTGGGGCAAGGAGTTGCTCCACTGACAGACCTGCTTTCTGGGCAGGAGCCGTGCCTGGGCACGGCCATGTGCTCAGCTGCTGCTGTCCTGTATTGAAGTAATTTCCTTGAAATACATCTTTCTTGAAATATGCTTTTTATTCATTATATCTGGGGATGCTGGTGTAATCTGCTTATTGCTGACTTCAGTTGTTTAACAGCACTGTTGTGGCTGCTCAGAGTCCTCAGCCAGGGCATGGCCAGCAGCAGCAGGGGAGGTGTTAGGAGGCACCCAACTGCCTTATGTGATGCTGCTTTCCATGGCCAGAAGTCTTTGATCTATTCAAACAGAAGCCTGAGAAGTGGGGGATGGATTCCACATTGCAGGCTGATGTGTAAATGCATCCTTTTGCACCAAAGTCTCATTTAACCTAAAAGCTAAATGTGCCGTGTCTGTCAGAGGCTGCAGAGTCTGGCTACAAGTCAAATGGTCTGAGATGTTTGTCACCCCCACACAGTATATAATGTTCCATTTACTTTTTCATGCAAAGTCTGGAATTCAACTGTTGTATTTTTTATCTAGGGTATTGCTTCACTTAGGTGTAGAGTAGGGAGATACCTCCCTGGAAGGTTTGCTGGTTCTTAATTCATTAATGTCTCCAGAATGTTCTGAGACCAGTGTGGCTTTGCACTGACAGCAACAGAATTGAATTTAAAAGTTTGGGTGGCTTCTGATTCTGACTTCTTTCTCAGGAGTAATTGGGTTTTGCTTTACCAGTGCAAACAGAATGAGCCCTTTAGCTTCCATCCTGCTATCGGTGTGGCATGGGCTCATTTGTTCCCTTACCCATTGTGTGCAGAGTGATCCCTTTTGGCACATTTTCTTTTAAATGCAACGTAAAGTGAAATCCTGTTATTTGCACACATCCTGTGGCATGCATCTTCAAAGTATCTAGGCAACCTTTATGTAGATGACACTTTTAACTCAAACTTTTCCATCATTATGAGTGTGGTCCTGTGAAAAGAAGCAGGATGAAAAAGGGGGGAAGAAAGGACTGGCTTGAACTCACTTAGGGCAGCTTGAGTCACTTGTAAGACTCTTTGTAGGAAATATGACACACACTGAAGATCTCTGCTCTCTTTCAGTTAAAACATCAACTTCAAACTATTCCATCTTTTTCCTTTGAGCTTGGGCAGGCAGGGGATCTCCTGGCTCTGCTGAAGCTGGCAGTAGATCTATCAGGAAAGGGGGATTTCAGAGCTTCTGCAATCTCATACCAAGCAGTGGACTTCCTTGTGTGGTTCTTGGCTGGAGGTTTAGGAGGATGAGTGGTCCAAAATGTCTGCAGCTGTAGCCCTGGGAGGTTTGTGTGTTCTGAGAGCTTTTGAGTTCAGCTGTGCTTCTCAGAAAACAAGACCTGAATGGAAAACTTGAAAGACTTAAGGGGAAGACACCATTGCAACCCCTGCAAGGAAGAAGTAAAGCTTACTCAAAGGAGATTTTTTGAATAAAAGCATGTCTGTGGGGTCAGGTGTGACTGTGACCCATCAATGGTGCAGATGGAACAGGCATCACTATTGCAGCAGTATGATCTCCAGCTGGGAATTGGTCTCCAAAGCCAAGGTCACTGAGATATGCTGCACAAGGAGTGTTGTGTCTCCAGACTTTGTATCAGGATGGATGTAATCTCTTAGAGCAGTTCTGCTTTAGCTAGATCGAGCAAGCATCCTCCAGGCAGGAAGCAAGGCCAGTGCACACATCACATTATGTGCTGTGGTTGCTTTGGCAGAAATAGAATTGGTGTCCTCATGCTTGATGCTTACTGAATTGGGGTGTTTGGAGGACTGATCCCAGAAGCCTGGGACTGTGGTTTGGGGAGTCAAAAGGGTGTCTGTGATTTATATTTACTGGGAGGTGATTCCTTTGGGCTCTCATTGCATTCAGGGTGTCAGCCCAAATACGAGAGACAGTGATGGCATCTTCCCACGTGTGGTTGAGTTGGCCCAGAGGAGCAGGCTGAAGGGAAGGGTTGGGAGGCACTGTATGCCATTGTTGCCACAGGTGCTGGGTTTTAGGAGGTGGCAGCCCCAAGCAGCTCACTGAGGTTTCCCTGGAAGCTGATGCAGAACAGAAGATGAAGCTCAGGTTTCTCAAGACTCCTGTTGCCAGATCCTCTTCTGCATACTCATGCCACCTCTCTGGTCTTTATCCGTAGCTGAGCCTGATTGTTTAGCAATAGTAGGACAGTGAGAGTAGCTGTTTCTTAGGGAATGCTAAAAGGGAAAAGTTGGGAATGGCCTGGACCAAATATTTAAAGCATGGGGAGGAAGGGTCCAGATTTTTGTGTTTGAATGCTTAGGACAGTAAGTGAAAGCTTCCAGTTGCAACTATGTTCATAGTCAGAGGTTGGGTTGTTATTATTATTATTATTATTATTATTATTATTATTATTAGCCAGCTGTTTATATAATCTTGACTTAATTTCTGTGCTACAAAAGGCTAAAATCATTATCTAGGACTTAACGATTAATGTCCAGTTTGCCTGTAATGAAGGTACCGCTGGTAAGTATCCCCATGCAGTAATTTCTTTATTTGATCTTAAGTCTCTGGGTTGGTCATGAAAGCTTAGATGGATATTGGCTACTCTCATCTTGACTATTTTTAATTACAGGGCAGTAAGAGTCAAGTGGGATAGCATTTTGGGTGGTTGATGTGAAATAAAGTGACGTGGTAAATTGAACCCTGGTAGCTCACTTGGGACAGTGGTGAGTTGTTACTACATTATGGTGGGAGAAGCTGCCAAAGGAATACTACAGTACAGTTAAGTGGGACTGTTAGTGACATGACTGAGTGAATTCATTAGTGGCAATGGTGTATTCTTGTATCTGCTTTTCCTTACAACTGCTGGAGGGAAATACTCGGGTGAAACAAGACCAGTGGGAAGAAGGGAGGAGGAAAAGAGACTCTGAAGATCTGGTGCTGAAACGTATTCCTGGATGGGTTTTACTGAATACTGGCAGTTTGCTGTCAGAGTGGTGTACTCCTGATGAAACATCTTCATGTAGGTGCTGTCTCTGTGCATCTGCTTGTTGGGTAGGTTGGAAACAAGTGGAGGAAAGGACAGATGTACTTCTGTCAGGTGGAGGCTTCTGTGCAAAAGGACTGAATCAAGGCAACAGCTGCCTTTGGCAGAGGATATATTCTCAGTTACTGGTGTTGTCACAGGCAAATAGCAATAAACTTGTGGGGGTGTTTGAGATAGAAAAATGCACAGACAAAAGTGCTATCTTTGAGCTTCCAAAGGAAAGCCAAAGTGAAGAGCTGGAGGCTGTAGACAGTGCAATATTTTCTTAAGTGTAGGCAGAGCTGTTGTCTGACCTATTTCTGTTTATCAGCATCTTTGTTAGGAATTAGTCTGCTGAGGAACCTTGTAATTTTGTGGTTAGGGGAAGATAATAAAGATGACCCTAAAGTAGGAGTGGCTTAGAAAAAAAACAATACACACTTGGCTTTAAACAGTAAAATATACTTCTGTAGCAGAGGGTGTGCTCATTATCAAGGGCGTGAAGGTTTATGCTTGCTTCTGTAGAAGAAAAGGGGTTTCTGGTTGAGCTGTGCCAGGGTGTGTGAGGTGACCTCTGTCCTGCTGGGGTGGCCCAGTGCCAGGGTTGATGTGTAATGGGTGAGATCTTCTGGGCCTCAAGAGAAGCAGGGTGAGCATTAAGGAGCTCTCAAGGAGCTAAATATTATGTGTGAAAACTCAAGGATGGAAGTAGGAGGAGAATTAAGAATTAGAAAAGCAGCACTATATCTTTTATTATAACAGCTCTTCCCTCTCAGCTCTGTTTCCTCTCATGTTTGTTAGGAGTAGGGTTGCACTGTTTGGGTATTGAGGAGGTGAGGTTAATCTCTCAGTTTTTAATGTCATATTGTTGAAACAGATATGCCTGCAACAGAAATGCTCGTCATGGCTTGAAACACCTCCATGTTGACCTGGAGAACTTGGGGTGTGATGGCATTCGATTCTGGCTTCTTGACTGACAAACAAACCAAATCTGTGAGCTGTCAGTGCTGAATGGTGCACCACAAGCGTGCAACTTTAGAGCACAAACCTTGTGTGAACTTGCTCCACTGCTGCAAATTTTGTTAGAAAGCAAACCAAAACACCAAAGTGTGATCATCTGAGGTAGATCTGGCAGAGTTTGTGCTGAGGCAGCTATACACTGAGATATCCAGCTCTGTTCAGGTGCTGTCTCACCTGAAACTGGTGTGAAACCAGTATGGAGGCAGAAGGGGGACAGCCTGCAGGGAGATGCCATCTGTACCACAGGCTTCCAGGGCATTGCAGCCATGCCTCTGGTTTAAAGAGTATGATTTTCTTTTAAACATGGTAAAAATGATGTGCAAGATGTATTTTTAAACAGAGCATGTTTGTTTTGTATCCCTTTGGCAGAGAGTTTGTGTCTGTGTAATCACTGTAGCTAAACTGTCTTTTCTGTCTCACACCCATTATGCAAATGTTGTATTACGTCCTTATGTGTTTTAGTTTTGATTTTTATTTTGTATAGAGAATGAGGCATGGATGCATTGGGAAGCAGGTGTTGCAGTGGTATTTGAGACACTTTGCTGCTACATGGAAAGGGGGATGGGAGCAGGCAGGGAGGGGAAGATATAGAAGATTAGGCATTGCCTGCTTTCTGTCCCTGTGCAGGGGATGGTTAAGCAGCCACCTGAGCCTCAGCTTCTGGCAATGGAAGCATCCAAAGGATGTCATTGTCTACTGTATTGAAATGCAATGCTTGAAAGTGTCTCACAACACAAAGGTTTATTAAACAGTGCATTTGGAGAACACTGGGAAGTGCTAAAATGGCCCTGGGTGTGTGGATGATGGGAGCACAAGCTGGATTCTTTCTACAGGATTTTTCCCCCCTGCTTTCCTGTTTGAGGCCTACAAGTGTGTCTAAATAGTGGTTAGTGAGATAAACTTTGAAGCTTGTGTCTGACAGGAGATGACTTTTTTTCTTCCTAGTTACAAATCCTGCCTGTGTTTTTGCTCCAGATTTTTTGTAATATCAGAAAAGCTGATCCAACATGCCTTGCACGTTTTTCCTGTTACATTATGCCCTAGAAGTTTTGACCTCTAGTTTTTCATAGTAGTTTGTAAATAATGTATGAAAATATTCTGTATTGTTACCATATGAAATCCATGGAGATAGGGTGTCTTGAGTTGCCTGATTTGGTGGGTGCATCCCCAAACTTGCAGCAGTATGCTATTTTGCACTCACTTGTACTGAAGATAACTTTTGTCTGTGCATGCAGAAAACCTGGAGTTGCTCTCAGCCAGTTTAAGATAATGGATCACTTGAAAGAATGTTGCCTAGTATTTATTGCTGCTCACTGGAGGATAATTTCAATAAGAGTTTATCATATTTATTCAGCAGCAGACTAATAAATTCAGATTTGTTTAAACAAAGACTCGAGGAAGAACCTTCTAAACGCTTACGGTTATATTCATGGCAGGCATAAGCTACTCCATTTCACTCAATGTACTTGTACCTGCTTATGTCACCAATTAATTTGGCTCTTAATATCTTATTTTCAGCACATTTTTTTTCTTCTGGGTACTGCAGTCATATTCATGCCTGATGTAAGCCTATTGTGGATGATGGCTGTTTGTCTGTGGAAGGGTTTGATTTGTTGTTGTGGCAAAGCCTAGATAAAGAAAAACCTTTTTCAGGAAGGAATGATGTAATATGCTGAACTTGAATCCGGGAAGGTCTTGAATATGAATTCTCCTGTGCTGTGCTTGTGGCTTTGAACAGTTCACTCAATCTGTCTTTCCATCCCCCATATTTAAATACAATAAAGTACGGTGTTTGTGTATGGAAAATGTGTGTGAGTACATTTGTAGTTTGAGATCTTTGCTAGGAGTCAATCTAAAAATGAAGAAACCAGGAGTGAAGTGAGTGGTCACATGTTCCCTGGGAGTACACATGAATGGGTGAGAGGTACATTTTGACATAATACGAGCTTAAAGCTGTATGTTAATCTCATGTAACTTGCTCCACCTGTGTTTGGCATTGCTTCTGGAAGCCAAATGGATGTTACTAAAAACAAAAACTTTCACCCGAACTGAAATTTCTTGCACTGAAATTTAATTTGCAGAGCCATATCCTTTGTGGGAAGGGAGATAGTCTGAGTAGGTGGAGTATATTATGTCTCGTGGTGTCCACATTTTTGTCTGCTCTGGGGTATGTGTGATTTAAGTGTTTCTGCATGTTCAGAACTGATGTATAGATCATGGGTTTCATTTACACACCTGCACATACACATGCATCTTAAATAGAACTGAATACACCCGACTTTCTCTGTTTGGCTGGTTGTCATCCCACCAGCTTGCCCTTTCTTTGCTTTTAATTGTCTCTACTATTAGGTCACTGCAAACTCTCTGAAATAACATGGACTACATATGTTAGCTGTGAAAACCAAACAAACCCTCAGAGGTGAAGAACTGGTCTCACAGAGCACAGGCACCACAACAGCTCAGCACATGAAACATGGTCTGTTTTGCAGGCTTTGTTCTTGACTCTGCTACTCTTTTGGACTCTGAAATCCATTTCAGACCTAGCCAGAGCAGTGGCAAGAGCAGCACAATCTGACCGAATAGTTCTGTGCCCCTTTTTGTGCTGGGTGGTTTAACCAGTGCTTGTGCTCCACCAGAGATTTTGGCATTCACAGAAGGTGGTGATGTCTTAAAAAGCTCTGCCTTAGTGAAAGTTGGTGTTTGGACCTGTGGAAGTATGGAGGGTTAATAATGTTTGGGAGGAAAATATAATGGATGGTGACCTTTACAATGTAAAATTAAGCGAAGGAATGCCAAAATTATTAACCTAAAAAGATCTATTAACAACTGTTGACTTTCTGGGAAATGTGTTGGTGGTTTCTCTTCCATCACAAGTAGATTTTCTGTGTCCTGGTAGTGAATCACAATTTTTTTTCCACTTCATTTTTAGTTAAAAAATAAAAGAGAGAAAACCTCTTTTATACTAGTGGTTGGAAAGCTGAGGAACTCATAGGAAATAAATAACCTGGTAAACATTATTGAGCCAAGCAATGGAAGTGACAGATTTTTGAGCCTTCGAATCCTTGATAAAAAATTTATTAATATGAGTAATATTTGGTTTCTTAATGTGACCTACTCTTGCACTGTAAATGATTTTTTATGTGGGCACTATGCGTTCTGAAATACAGAGTGAAACAAAGCAACTGCTGTATACATTTTTGCCATTAGCAGTAGTGTTTGAAGTCCAGTGCTGATGCAAGCTTAAAATTATTGGCCAACAGGGAGTAAGAGAAATATGGACAATTTTTTATTCTTTAAAGTCTTTCCATATATATTTAAAACACCTGAGCATGCGTGTCTGTGCAGTCTCTGAGCTGCAAGTGTTTATGTGCCTGATGACCTTCTGCAGGCAGCGTTTGCCTGACAGACTCAAAGATACACTTGCAGTTAGTATTTGATGCACAGATGTTACAGAGTTTTAATTGCTTTTGTGTCCGGACTGGTGGCAGGGCTCTGTAATTGTTATTTTCATGGAATAAATTCTAGAAGGTGGATAACAGAACCGAAATGGTGTTGTGCTGGGGCTCATGGGTGTGTAGATGGTACAAGATGGGGCTTCTAACAAAAGGCTGCTGTTGTTGGCTGCATCTGCCCTTCTCCTGGAAGCAATCAGAGGCGAGAGTCAGCAAGCAGTGACTCTCTTTATTCCACCTGATCTTGCAGGACCTCTCTGATAAAATAGCCAGAGGTGGTTTTAAGTGGTGCTCTCCTGTGTTGTCAGCAGGGAGTGTACCACACCACCAAGCTGTCTGGCAATACCCACTCCCTCTGTCTGCACTGCTGGGGGACAGGTGTGATGGGAGAAGTTGGACTTTGTCTGGCACTGCTTCAGCTGCTGCTCTGCCCAGGAAACACCAGTGTTCCCTGCATGGCCTGGAATGGGGTGTGAGGTTGAACTTTTGTTGCTATTCAGAGCAAAACAGTGATGGAAACTGCAAAATTCAGAGTTTGCAACTATCAGTTTGGGTAACAGATTTACTTTGAGGATAAGGGTGAGGAAGAGAACTGGGTGCTTTGGCAAATTGTATTTGTGCTAATATGTCCTTAGAGTATCAGATGTTTAGCACTCCTAAAAGCACAGGGATGTTGAGGTCTGTGTGTGGCTTTGTTACTAAGCGGAGATAGCAAAGATAAATGGCTTATGTGGTGTTTCTGTAGAGATACTTTGTGCACTAACCATGTCAGTCTCAATGCAGGCTGGAGGTTACTGGACTATGTGGGTTTTGGTCCTTACCTCTTAGCATGGAGCTGGGGAAAGTGGCATTGAAATTGCACAGGACTGTCCTTGGAGCCTCCTCTCAGCTAGTGACTGAAATCTGGTGTCAGAATTTTAAGGGGAGATTTTAGTGGCTGTGCAGCAGCTACCAAGAATACTGTTAATGAGTGTTTATGACCCTTCCTGATGCCTTCAGTGGTTTTGGGGTAATAAATGGACACCTTTTTAGTGCAGGTTTGAAAAGGGACAAACTATTTTTGTTTGATGGCTCCTGATTTGCACCAAGCATGCTGTAACCTCTGCCAGTCTCCGTGCATTAACAAACTTAAAGGTTTTACGGACATTTTCCATTAGCTGCACCGTGGCTGTTGCCATGAATATTTAATGTCAAGAGCTGTACTTTTTGTTACTTTTATTCTTTTTTTCATTGCTTTGCTTTGACAAAAGTGGATATTTGCCTTCATAGACCAGGTGGCAGCCACATGCCCTGCACACCCCACTTGTACCTTCCCCTTCAGTTTTTATCTGCAGTTTAGCAAGACCTTAAACTTCTCCTCCTCCTGGCCATCCTCCATAGCCCTCAGGGAGCGGTTCCCTTTCTGACAGAATCTGCAATTGAACTTCAGTGAGCACAATGGCTGTCCCATGCCTCGCCTGGGTGCCAGGGGATGAATTCCCCACGCTTCATGGATCGCTGGGCCTTCTTTATCTGTAGCAGGAAGAGAGGAATGCCTGCAAGACAGAGCTACTCCTGAGGGCACACATGGACCCACCGTGTCTGGGACACCCTCTGACTATTTTATTTCTTTGCTGAAGGAACCACATTATTCTGATTTGTAGCCCAAGTCCTCTTTGGTGGCAATTTGTTCAATTCATATTTTTTCCCTTGTCATCTTTCTGTGTCTTTGTTGGCTCCTGTTCCCCATCTCTTGTGCACATCCACAGGCTGTGTTTTGTTCTCAAGGAAGGCTGTCTTATATTTTCCAGGAGGGAGAATAATGCATGCCCAGGATACCCAGCTGCATGGGGCAAAGGTGGAGGTGTTATGGTGTTAGAATAAGTTTTGCTAAGTGAGTGAGGTATCTGCTCAGCTACATTAAAACGTTTCCTAAACACTGACATAGAACAGCTCTGTTTATGTCCCATGGGTCTGTGTCCCATGCTGGCCCAGTGGAGTTGCAGGATGGGTGATGGAATTTGTCTGAACGTGCAGCAGCTCCGTGTCAGAGCTGGGGGCAGGACATGGTGCCCTTCTATGGCCATCTGTGTATCTTCTTCAATACAAATTTGGGGGTGAAGCTCTTGAGTTCGTATTATGTGAACTGTGGTCACTGTTGAATTGATATCCTTATGTGCTGGTGCAGATTAATGTCTAAATGGCCACATCTGTTGCAAAGTCCCAGCAAGCCCTTTGGGCAGGAGCAGGTTTCCACCCCTGCTGTGTTGTGGTGGTGTGCATTAGCAGCCTGTGTCATGCATTTGGGTTTCTGTGGTTTTAGAGACTGATGGGCATGCTGCTGCACCCATTGAGTGGCTCTGCAGTATCTCAACCATGGTCCATGCTGCAGAGAGCAGGGGTGGGATGCTGCATGTGTTGTCTGTTCAGAGAAGCTTCCTGCTGGTTGAAAACCTCTTCCTGCTGGGAATTGTCTCAGTAGGTCTATTTTTAATTGTTAATTTAGGTGTGACTTGTTACGGCCTAGTTATAACCACACATCCTGGGTTAGTTTGTATGCCAGCTCTTAGTGTGAGGCTGGACTGAGGGTTAGAAAAATATTTGATGGTACAAGGAAAGCTTGGGGGCAAGAGGCTTTTCCTTCACCATCATCTTTTTGACTGGAGCAGCCACAATGCTTCATTCTCCAAAGCTTCTTGCAAACTCTATTTGATCTCTGTACTTCTGACACCGAGCTAAACCTGATCAATGGAGACTTTGAAACCTCCTGCTTTGCAAATTAGTTCCTGAAGCCTGTGGTCACAGTTGTGACATTGTGGGTATCGTAACTGCAGGGACCCCCTGTGCCAAACATGTCTTCTGGGTTTGCTTTCCAGGATGTGAAAATTGAAATATTCAGTTCTGGAGGCAGGTGCTGAGGAGTACATGGGAATAGAGGGCTGGAGCTTGAGAGGCCAAAGCACTTCTCATTCTAGCCTACCTGGAATGATGCTGGATTGTGACAACAGCGAGATTGGGCTTTGCAAAACCTACTTAAAATTTTGCAGTTGCTCCACAGGTAGGTAATAACTTTGAGGCAGCAAATGCATTTGTTTCACAGACCTACCACTCTACCAGCCCCAGCTGCTCATTGCAGCACTTGTGGACACGTAGGGGTGAGGGGATGGGGCTGCTTGTGCTACTGTGTCTGGCACCCCTGCCACCTTTAGCTGAGGAGGGAGGCAGAGATGATGTCCACAAAACATTTTCAGGAAGGAAGGGAAATGCTTCTGGTGTCCTGCAGGCATGGAAAAGTGCACACAAGGCAGAAGGAGTACTATCAGTGAATATTTAATCGTGGCTTTAGGTTTTACTTTCTGAGAATAGATATGAAAATGTTTCTTGGGTGGAGAATTGTGAAAGCATTACCGGAAAGCAAGTGGTGGCTGTATTGCGCTTGCTTTCTTTTCCATGCAGAAAGCTTTTGTCTCCTTGCAGGTACTCCCCATCATCTATGGCATGTTTCCATGCCATATTAAACAAATGCAAGTAACCTTACTTCTTTTGGATTTAGGGAGTGAGAACCTATGCCTCACTCTTTGCCTTCCTCTCTGCACTCAGAAGGGAACTGGGGCTCGGGTGTAGTTTTTTTGGAGGTCAGCCTGGCTGCTGTTTTGTCAGCAAAGGACTAGTAACCTGCAGTCTCTGAATTGGACATGCTTAACGAAAACATTGCTAACAAGCTCCTCTCTTTTTGATCACCTTAGTAAGACACCTTGGAAACATCCAGTCTTCCCCGCTCTCCCCTGTTCTGTCCCTGGGGGGAAAACGTCTCTGATTGCTTAAACTTGGGTTTCCCTAAACGAGAATTTACAAGCAATTGGGACACTTCCATCAATGCTCTAGCCTTTTATTCAAGATAATATTAAGAGACATCATAACATCACAGTGTCAGAACAAACAAAGCCCTATATAATTTTATCCCATATTAATGCGGAGCGTCGCAGATGGTGCTATCATTAGACAGCAATCTATAAAAATGGCCCATGAGACAAAGCCCTGGCACAATTATTTATTCTTCAATTATTTATTCAGCCCTTTAGTATGTGTAATACTGACAGACAGCAAAGAATGTACTGCCTACCAATTTGCAGATCTTGATTGACTGAGTCCTCCGTCATCAATGGAATAAAATATGTATGGGGGGGAGGGTGTTGTCAGACAGCTTTGAATTTTATTTTTTGTTTGTTTTCCTGTTTATTACATGACTTTAAGGCTACTGTTTTGAAGCAACCTCATCCACCCTTTTGTTCAACTGTTTATTTCAGTTAATTGCAAGGAAGATGTAGTGTTCTGAACCTGAGGTCTTTAATCTCTTGTGTGTTTGGAGCCAGAGGTTGATTTCCCCACAGAACTAACATCAGCTGGCCAGCCTTGCGGGGCAGATTAATTGGGTGGGCGCCTGCTTTCCTGCCAGCCCTGTCAATCCAGGGAGCTCTGCTCTCAGCAGTTGACAGCGCTGTGTGTTCTGTGCAGACCCGCTGGTTTTCAGTTGGATTAATGGGTGAAGATGCAGACTTGTTTGGGTAAGACTCTCTGGCCCAAGACATGGCCTGGTCCTGACAGCTATTACTATTGCAGCAGCATTTGCAGAGAGGAATTTAACCCTTTGATGAATTTCTGCTGTTGCTTTACCGTCAAAATGATGTCACTTCCATCAAAAGAAATTAATCTGTTTCCTCTGTGATAAGACAAATGCTTCTGTGGTTACCCCGTGAACCAGAACTGGGAACTGATCTGGTTTAAAGCTAAGGACAGATTTAGGTTTAGGCTCTAAATGATAATAAAATTTCTTAAGCATTATTGTCCAAAACGGCTCATATTTATCAGAAAAATCCTTCTAAGCAGCTGTATTGTATTCACAGTAACATTAAATATGTATGATTTTAAAGTCCAAATAAGATGCAAATTTATCTGTCACTAGTGTTGGCTTTCTCTTTCTGGTATGTGTTGGTTAGGTTCATCTCTTTGACATCCATATTGTCAAAGACTCTACCTTTGTACTGAAGCATACCTTAAACTACTGCCCAGAGATATCATTCTGTATTGTTGCATTGTTTTTTTTATAAAATAAATCTATAATTGGAAAAGTCTCCCCTCCTTCACCACAGCACTTGTCTTCATATCCGTGATAAAAATGAACAATAGCCATTTCACTCAGAAACACTATTTCAGTTATTTATAGATTATATTAACTGCGTGTCTTTAAAACTGTAAAATCCAACCTCTGCTCTTTTATTTGAGGTTGAGTCATTCTGGCAAGTCCTTTGTATTAAGCTGGTAAATTTTGGGCTGGTGTAAGTAATCTCCTAATTTTTTACTTAAGTGGTAAATAAAGTCTCTAATTAGATTAGTTTGCAATTTCTAGGTGCCTGTTTAGAGGGAAAAGTTAGCTAGTTTTTTTCTTGATGAGATGGGTTCTCTTGGTCATTTGCTTCATTTAAGTAATTTCTTGAATTTGACTTAAATCTTATTCTGGATTTTAAAAATAGATGGAGACAATGTATATGTGTTCCGTATCCAGCCCTACAGGTAGCTGGAGCTTACATTGCTTGGCAGAACATTTTAATTGTGTGGAAAGGTGGTGGGGGCTGCTGTGTTGTCATTTGTTCAACCCAGGTAGCCCCCTTTGGATTCTCAGGCCACTTCTGCCCGGGTCTCCTTCCCTTTTCCAGCCTCCATGACCAAGGCCTTGCCTGCTTCAGCAGGTCCTGATCAGGCTGTGCCTGCGTGGGGCTGCTCCAGTGTGTGGGTATTCTGTGTGTGCTGGGCCCCAGGGGCTCAGCAGGGCTGTGCTGGGCTCATGCTGGTTGTGGTGGGGGACCAGTTGAAGCCAGTGTGGAGAGCAGCAGCCTGACTTCCATGGCTGCAGCAGCTGGTGTCCAGGCAAGCTCTCCTGCAGGAGAGGGTTCACCTCCTGGGATAACTTCACAATTTAATCCATTTTCAGCCATCCCCCATTGTGTAGCTCATAGTCACACAAGCACAAATGGGAAAAAACTCATCTTTTTATTGCTTTGGGCTGTTATTTTTCCTGTGATATTTTTAGATTTGAGAAGCCCCTGGAGGGGCTGGGACAGCAGAGAAAAGGGGCAGGCAGTGGCCATGGCTGTGCCCAGGCCCACTTCTGCCATTGGAATGGAGAATATCCCCTTTCTGGGAAGTCACTTCCCGTTAAAGGCAGCCAAAGCTTCCTATCCTCACCCTTCTGTTAAAAAAGCGACTAAATTAATTCAGTGAGGGTGACTAAAAGAGCCAAGAACAGTTCCCCAAGCACCATTTTTGGCATCTCTGCCCCTTAGGAGAGCTATGCCATGGCTAATCCCCAGGATCCTCCTCCCACCCACCTTCCTGGGTTTGGGAGGGGAGCCAAAGCCGGATCCTTGGGATGTGAGCTACTCTGAAATACCAATTGCTACGGTTGCCCAGGTCTGTTTGTCAGCACTATTCAGTGCTGCTTAATCCCCTTTTGTGTCCACTCTGGGAGGACAGCTGGGACTTTGCAAGTTGGTTCATGCTGCATTCACAGCCCTGGGGAGAAGGAAGGTGAAACCACAAATGGAAAGGTGTTGGGTGTGGGGATGTGTATGCATATGTACTGGGCCTTCACGAGATGTTCATGTAATGTTAAGAATATATCTAACTGATGCTAGCAACTTAAATAAAGCAAACAAATTAGTGGCAAAGTCTGAAAAATCTCTGCTGACACGCAGGCTTTAACCCAGGCAGTTGTGCCAAAAGATCCAGAAAAGGCTTAATGGCAGGAGATAATGGTGCTGTGTCAGCACACATTTTCAGCCCTAGCTGTGAATTTCCTGGCTTTTGTGTACTTGAGTTAAACCCTGATGTTAGTAGCCCATCACCCCCTCCAAATAAGTACCCTCAAACAAAGACAGAATCAAATCCCAGCAGTTTGCTACTTAGTGGGAAAACTGGTGGGTAATAACATGTTCAGAGGCATGAACCTGATGAACACTAAGAGCAGTGTTACAGTCCACGAGCCACCTGCAGTAGTTTAGTAGTTAGTATGGACATTGCTGGCCAGAAATTCCCAGAAAAATATATTTAGTTCATGGAACAATAGCTAGAGCTAACAAGTCCTTGGGAGTCAGAGGTGCAGCCACCAGTAATCTTTGTTCTGCTGCTGATAATGAAACACGTGTGCTTAAAAAAAAAAAAAAAATCTTTCTCAAGGAATTGTTTGATTATACTTTTAATGAATGCAGGCTGCAACCAAACACTTTCATGATGACTGTATAATTACTGTAGCAATTTATCTATGGCTTTTTTATATTTTGCTGTTTAGTCCTTGCATCCTGCAAGTCCCAGGCAGGGGCATGTTCTTGCAATAATCCCTGTTATGTCCTGGGCACTGGAAATGCCACATGAGCTCCTGGGAGCATGGTAAAGGTAGCACCCAGGGCATTCGCTGTCTAAGGTAACATGATCCATCTGACAGCACCAAAACAAGGAGACAAATACTGGAAAGAATAACAAAGATACCTAGCAACATTTCAGTGACAGCAGGATTTGATTTTCAGGCTCAGAGTCTGTGCTGGAATCCATTAGGTTCTGATCCCCAGGTGTCCTACTCCCTCAATCTTCTCTAACAAGAAACATTCAAGAGAAGGGAAAGGGAAATCTCTCTCTTGAACTTGAGGCTGTAACTGGTGTGTGAGTGAATCTATCTAATCCAGCAAAGCAGGGACAGGGTTTATCTTCTGCCTCAGCCAAGCCCTTCTCAGTGTCTGCAGTGTGGAAATGTACAAAAGTGTGATGTTCTTGGTAATCCCTGCTACGTGTGTGCCTTGGAGTGCTCCTGGGACAGCCGTGCATTGAGCATAGCCTGTTCATGCTCTTGCAGCCTGACTGTGCCCAGCTGTCCTGCCAGCCCCTCTGAGCACTGGCACTGGTGTGTCACCCAGGGGACTGGCAAGGTTTAGCATGGTTGGAAGCATGGCCTTGAGTACCATCAGATCTGCTGAGCAGATAAACTGGAGACATGAAACGTTAGAGATGTTTCAGGCAAGGTGGGTTGTCTGGATTTGTGTGATAGTTGCTAGAGAGAAATACACACTCCAGGGTGCAATTCTTCCCCTCCTGATGTGGCATTAAAATAGGTCAGATGACTCAGGCCCTAAAGCTTTACCATGAGCTCTGCAGAGATGAGATGCCTAGTTCAGATTGTAGTTACTTGAAGAGGATATGACTTGTACTTGGCTTAGATGAATATGGGTTTGGACTTGTGCTTTAAACAAGTCTTAGCAGAGGTGCTGCTTTCATGGAAGAACAAATGTTGTTATTTCCACTACCTGTAGAAAAGCTCATACTCAGTTTGTCTGGAAAATGAGCAGCTTTTTTTTTTTTTCCTTTGCTAGTTTTGGATGTTGTACTGTGGCAAGGTTCAGAGGTACCATTCTGCATTCTTTTGGCATTGGAAATTTCCCCAGGTGTGTTTGCCTTTGTCCTGTCCTTGCAGCAAGCCCATGGGCACGTACAACCACCTATTTGCCCTCTCCCTTGGAACTATCATCGTGCCCTTGCTACGAAATAGTTTTGTGGCAAATGGTCTGTGGAGTTAAGAGTGGGGTCATCTATCTGTTTTAAGTCATGGGTTCTGTGTGCATGTTTGATTTGCAGAACTGATTTATAAAAAGACCTGATGACTGGCTGCATACTGCTCACCATTGTGAGTGATGCTTGCAATCCACTGTGAGGAATCCAGTGCAGGGCCCATGAAATTACAACTTACCTAGCTTCTGCCTTTGTTTAGTAGGGTTGGAATGGTGTGGTTAGTATGTATACTATGGTGATTGGAGATAGGAGGAGGAGATCTATCCACAAGCCAATTCTTCTTTTAAATCACCTTTGCCCCCTGTATCCAGATTGCTGAACAGTCCTTGCTTTGGTCCTACTTCTATCCTCAATCTTCAGTGAAGAATTTTCCCTTACACCCTTGAACCCAACATGGGTTCTGGTGAAACCAGTTGTGCACCAGACCTAGCACAGATAAAGTGACTGCCACACTTCAATACTGAAAGTGCTTCTGGAAGGCTCCTTTCCTATGAAATGCAGCTTTTTAGCTTTTTTTCCTATGAAATGCAGCTTTTTCCAGCTGACTTTGGAAACTGGTGTTTTACAAGTGTCCTGTGCTCCTTGTTCAGGTGGGTAGTTTGAAGAGGGACTGATGAGGCTGACCCAGATGTTCAGAGGCTGGTGCAGCTGCTGCAAGGTTTTAGTCTGGAAACCTTCAGCTGCATTTCACCCAAGGAGTTGAAAAGTCCTTAAACAACCAGCACTGTCAAGTGGTAAGAAGGAAATGGAACATTTTCCTCACCTCTTCATTTTGTGGGACTTATACAACCCCAAACCTCTGTGAGTCAAATAATCACCTTCTACTTACTTTTCTCCAGTGGGCCTCCAACTTCTGCATCATATGGACAGTATAAATATTGCACATAGCTGCTATGTAAACATACAGGTCGTGTTTTCAATAAAAGCAGAATACACTAAATTAGAAAGTGAAATGTATTCCACATTACTCTGATATGCTGGTTTATGGTGAAAACACAATTTGGCCCATTCTTTCTTTGTGTTTTTAAAGAAGGGGAATATGGAATACTTTTACCTCTGTAGTACTTCAAATATTGCAAGTAAGTATAACAGCTAAAATAAGGGGTATGCTTTGTCAGTGATTTGTTGGCATACAAGAGTTATTTTTTACACAAAAGAAAACAGAAAAGTTGAGTGAAACTCTGTCTTTGAAGATTTCTCACAGAGTTGTGGTTTTCACTCTTGGCTTCTGTATGGCTTATTGTCCTTCTCAGGGTGGTGGTGGACATAGATTTTTCTGATTGCTCCAAGCTATGGCTGGTACAATGGTAGCTTGATAGCTTGCCTGTGAGCCAGCTCTGAGCTCTGCAGAGCAGGATTGTGGCGTCTAAATATGCAAGTAAATAAAAAAAATGTTTAAAAAAGGGACAGCAATATAAAATGACATTTTTTAAAGGACATGGGAGGAGGCAGGAAAGAGGATGCTCTTTTCTCAGTTTCTCCTTCACAAGGTTCTTTTGGATTGTGAATGCTGATGAAAAGCATGATATGCCAATGTTGTAGTGGTCCACAGTGCTTCAGTTCTGCATTGAGTCACAGGTATTGGAAAGCATCTCACTGACAGACATGGAGAAAATTGTAGCTTGTCATAACTCTATAGGCTGCTTCGAAAAATGTACCATTTAATGGATATAATATTACAGAGCCTTAAGGGTGAGCCATGGTATATTGTTTAATAGCTGAATTCTGTCATAAACAAGTGTTCATTTTGGAGAGCAACGCTTTCAGGCCATGCAGAGAAACCTCCAATAAAGGTTTTAATCTGTAGGAAGCTACATTTCCTCTGTGTTGTGTGAGACCTAGGTGCCACTTAAATTTCATGTATCGGTCAAAATACTTCATAGGTGAATTGAAGTAGCATCTTGGCTTCATGGTGACCCCCTGTTTTGGTGACAGTTTCCTCCCTGGGAACATCACAAGGAGCAGAGGTGTCGAGTGTCTTCCATTCACTTGGTCAGCCACTTGCCTTTCAGGAACATCCTTTTTTCCAGGCCTCTATGCTAAATAGAAAAAATAAAAAACAATCCATCTTCAACTGGCATCCCACAGGCTGGCCTCATGCACCCTGTGCAGAGCCTATATGCTATAGGAATCATAGAATAGAATTTGGAAGGGACTTCAAGAATCATCTGGTCCAGCCTTTCTTGGCTGGTCAATATTCCCAGCACCCTGTCCAGCCAAATCCTAAAGACATTCAATGCTGGAGAGTCCACCACTTCCCTGAGGAGATTATTCCAATTACTGCTTGTTCTCATAGTGAAAATTTTTTGTCTGGTGATCAGGTGAAATCTCCCCAGAATTAACTTGTACTCTTTGCCCTTCATTTTCACCTTGTGAGAGAAGAGGTGGCTGTGAGCAGAGGCAGTGGGGTGGGAGGGGAGGCAGGCCAGCCTGTCTGCATGGCCCTGGTTGGGGTTTGAATGGGCTGTGAGTGGTGTGATGCTTGTGGGAGGATTAGAGCAATAAGGGCTTCAGTATCTCTGAAACAAGAAAAGAGTCTGGTGTATTGTGCTCATGTTCCTGAATAAAACTATTTTATAGTTGTTCTGGTGAAAGGTTTTAGGGCCAAAGAGATAATGGGAATGTTTTGATTCTCTTTATAAGGATAGTCTATTTGCATTAATTCCTTTGTGTTGCATTGAAGGGAATGTCCTGGCAAAATGTCATTTGAAAGGATTATTTCAGAGTTTCAATGTGTCTTGCCAATCCCTTCTTTCTTTACTTCACCTCCAAGAAGAGCAGAGAAGTGTATGCTAAAATAAATTTTGGCTTCCTAGCTATTTAGGGGCATAAGAGTAAAAATAATTTTGAAAGAAATTAAAGCTTGCAGAATGGAAAACATTTCTTTATACAGTTCATTGCAACTGAAGAAATCAGTTATATTTACTTCCCACTTTTCAGTTTTGGTGTGAAGTGCACAGGTTTACAGCCTGAGAAAGGGTAGAATCTTGGCTTGCATGGCCATTCTTATTACATAATCTCGTCCAGCTCTTGCTTCTCTCCTTGTTTACAACCCTTGTGAAGTTGCTTTTATTGAGATTTGATGTATGTAAATTCTGCAAAACAGTGATGAATTGAAAGTGAGTAATTTAGCACTTGATTTTGAGTAGTACTCTTGACACAGTGAAATTAGACTTTTATTGCATTCTAATTTTAGTATATTTTAAAAGAAAGGAAAATAATTGACTGTTTCTCACTGAATTTTATAAATGGATTTGTAACTCTTAGTGGTTCCAGAAAGAAGTAAACTTGAATGATGCATGAGAGGATGGGATCTATGACTTATGGCACAAAATAAGAAATGCTTCAAGATGTACTTTACACAAATATTGGAGTGTGAACAAAACTTTACCATAGGCCATTCCTAATTTATCATCCAGTTGTGAACATACTGTGTTCTTGTTGTGATTGCTTACGAAGAGGTAGAACAGTCAAGAATAGTAGTATTTTCTGCTGTGACTTAGCAGATAAGCTTGGTAGGGATTGAATACCACCTGTCCTGCTCTGTAAACCCAAAGCTATAGTTTGGGAGCTGTATATTCACAGGCAACTGGCTTTTCATTTTCTCTGTGTACTGATCTTGCAAAGTTGATATTTGGTTTTGCTACAGGCCTCTTTTTGCCATATGTGGTAATTACAGACTGAGGCCTTGCTTGTGTAGCACATTTGGTTACTAAAAATACTTTAAGCTTGTTTCTTTCTTGATGCTCACCTCTGATACCTTTTGATCTTACAGTGGAGATGCAGCAGGAACCAGTGGCAGTTCTGGTGAGAGAAGGGATACCAGAGAACCCTGCAGCAGTGATAGCCCAGAACTCTTGCAGTGATGATAGCAGAGAATTTTTGCAGCAGTGATAGCACAGAACCTTTGCAGAATTAAGATCACTGGGTCGTTCAGAGAGAGGTGAAGCTTCTGTGCTACCAAAAAAGGTCTCTTGGTTGGAAAGCATAAGTATGCTGTTCTGAGTAGAACAAAACGTATACACTCCTGTGTGTGGCCATGTTCATAAAAGGTTATCCTTGTGGGAAGCTGCCTGAGATTTTACATCTGATTCTGTCATTCAGGTAAGGTGTCTCGTGCAGCATGACCTGGTCACTGTAGGCCAGTTGACAGAATGGTTGCTTTTGGTAATTTCTTTCCTGAAGAGTGCTTTCTTCTGATGCAATGCATTGTAATTTTCTCCCCAAAATACGGACTTCAGCACATACATAAATGCACTCTTTACCAAAAGAGACATAAGAATACTGACTGATGTCCAAGAGATAGCATGCAGTTCATTCACTTGAGAAGTTTGGGAAATATTTCTTCAGCAGGAGGAAAAAGTAAGAATGTAGCTTGGAAAGCTGAAAACCACACCGATGTGCTTCTTGTTCAGCAGCCACCTTGCCTACCCACAAGAGCAAGATTTCTCAGCTTCTCAGTCAGATCTGTGCAGAGTGGTGCTGGGATCATAAATCAAGTTATTCAGTATCATGGTTGTTAAACTCCATTTGCCTTTCATTCTTCATTCATCAGAGACATCCACTTAGAAATCGAGTAAACAAACAAAAAAATTATTTAATTTTAGGAGAGCTTACTCTCAAACAAAAAAAATAGACTTCAGCCAAAACTGTGCAAAGTGCATGTTTGTTTGCAAGAAAAACAGTAATGAGAAAGAGTTAGGTCGTTGTGGAAAAAGATGAAAGATCTTTTTTAACAAGGACATGGAAACAGAGCTTATCTTCTTGGACAGCTTTGCCTAGCAGATAAGGCCCTGGACTGGAAGTGGGTTCAAATCCCAGCTGTGCTGGAGAATTTTTGTCAATTTAGACCTCTCCATTTGTGCCCTTGTAATTTCTTTTTGCAAAGAGAAAACAGTACAGTTTTTCCTCTGAAAACTGTTCAGAGTAGAGATGAGGGCTTGGTGGCCCCTGGTGTGATGCAGGTGCAGGTCCCTGCCTGTGCAGGGGCTTGGGCCCAAGGGTTGAGTGTGACAAGTGCTCCTGCTCACTTGTATGTCCTGACTGCGATACCTTCACCCTCCCTTGGCAGACAAATTGTTACCAACCAACAGCAGTGCTCTCAGAGACCTTTCACAGTGTAAAATACTGCCCTTTTCCACCCCCAACTTCAGAGAAATTGAGTATTGGTCACTTCAGTATGTTTGAGCCAAGGCCCAAATGCTGCTTAATTAAGCCTTGTAGAAGGCTTTTGGAGTGTCCAAGCATTATCCCAGCTTTACAGGTGGTGAATGAAGCATAGGAAAGTTAACTAGTGTGCTCAGAATTATACAGCCCTGTGAACCATCTCAAACCTACTCTCTTTGTATTCCTTCCTCTGTCTGAGGGTGAGGATTAATGAATTTCAGGCTACCAAACCCAACCTATAAGGGTTAGGTCAGTTTTAGAATAAGGTTGTCAATGAGCTGGAGAACTGGAAGAGGTACAGAGATCTTACTTTCTGAATTGTGAGTATTCAAGGCCACAGCAAATGAAGTCCTGTGTTGCTTGATGTTACAAACCCTAGACCTGCTAACCCAGTGCTGAGCCAAATCCTTAAATGATGGGTAGTAGTACTTGCTTGCTTCTCAGTATGATGTTGCAATCTTTGTTTCCTCTTTTTTTGGTATGCTGAGTTTTCTGTAAGCTGCAGAATCTCTATGATAATGCTGACATGAGATGTAGTGGAGAACGTGTTAAAAATGGGCAGGCACACACTGGGATGAACACAATTAAATGAAAGTATTTTAAATTTTTATAAAGCAGATTTAAATTCAGCATCTAACGAATTTTCACAAGGAGCGAGCCCAAATGGAACAACTCAAAGCCTTCAGTTAAATCAAAATTTAAGACTCTCATTTTAGTATCCCATGGGGAAAATCAGATTCTGTGTATTTTCTGTAATGTAAAAATTAACTGCAAAACCCCGTTCTGCTTCCCTACCCCCCAGCCTTCCAGGCCTACTTTAAATCTCCAAAAGAAGCAGTGAAGTGTAGTCAGTCTCTTGGGAAAAAAATCTACAAACCCAAATCACCAAAAAATTGCTAGAAAAATAATTTTCTGTTCTAGATATCTTTAAGGTAGTCATTGGGTCCAACAGTATTTGTAGCATTAGAAGCACCTGCCACAGGCTTTTCCTTGATGCTACTGCCTCACATTCCTTTCGTGCATCTCGGCTTAACAAGCTGGAAACCTTTAAAGGGTGCCCAGGTATCTCCTAAAATTTTAGCTGCTGATAAATCAAAGTCAAGCAGAGGCTTTGTGAACCTTCTATTTAAGTATGTTTTAATTTTCAAGTGGTGGTGCTAGATTTTTGATAGATTTTCTTTGTTCATGCTTTTTAAAAAAATGTTAATATTATTTAATTCGTTTCTAAGTGACAGAAGTAGTGGAATTCTGCCTGTTCTGAAGAGAAGAAAGAGAATATTGTGGGTCAGTGAAAACTGACAAAAAATAATGTTGTTCAGTTTAAGAGCCTGTTAATTCCTTGGTTAACCAGCATGGTCACAAGCAAAACGTGACCCACAGCCTGTATGTTCATATTGGCCGCAGCTTTTGGTATCACGATAGTATGGGAAAAAATATTTCACACTGAGCTTTTTTCAGAAGCCAGTGGTTAAGTTGTAGGCGACTTCAAAATGCAGTTACTCTTTACATAAAAAATGTACAGTAGAAAACAGCAGCTCAACCATGTGGAGAAACAAAGCCAGAAGAGAGAGTATGTTTTCAGTAGCAATTTAGTGCATGATTGATCTTACTGATGGCAGTAGTGTAGTGTTCATAGCTGAGTAAGCCCACCAGCAACAACTTGCTTGTAATGTGTGTGTGTTGGAAAAATGCAAAGAAAACAAAACAAATTTCTAGTAAAATTTACATTTGTATTAGAAAATCAACATGTTAGAGTTAATTCCCTTTCCCAAACTCCTGTTTGTGTTTATTTTGCCATTTCCTCTGACTCTCTTCTGTGTCTGTCTTGGTATGTCTAGTACATCTGTTTTTTTTTAAATTAACACCTGAAAGGCAAAAAACAATGTTGCCAGAGGCAGTTGACTTTGCCCCTGTGTGTTTCTTTTCTTATTAACTTCACTGCAATGCTTCCTACCCTCTCACCCCTGCATCTCTCTGATGAGACAGTTGATAAAGTCATGCAGCATTTTTGCCAGCGAGTATCCCAGAGGAATCGTCCACTGCCTGGATTATACAGACAAGAAACCATTCAGAGGGCAGATCATGGAGTGGCATGAAAGACTGGTCCCCTCTCTGAGGACCTGGTGGCTCTGCAGCAGGGCCAGCTCTGAAGGGCAGCATTGATTTGAGATTGTGTAGTTGTGTGGTGTGGGCTGTGTACTCAGGGCATGGTTTTGCTCTAGTCATATTTTGTGGTTGAGTTATGACTTAGGTGTTAGTGAACAAAAGCTTGCTTTCCCTGATGACGTGAAGGGATGCTTGTAAGCTGAAGACTTCTACATGTGGAAATTTGAATATGAAAGTTGTTAAAATCATCTGGCAGTGGGTGAGGAAGATGTCCCTTTTCACTGAGACCACTCTTGAGCAGTTTCACATGCGTGTCTGAACAGCCTGGGTGATTGTAAGGATGTGTTCAGAAAGGCTCTGGCACAGGATGTGTCATTTCTTCTGCAGCTCTCCCTGCACTGTTTCCCTCTGTAATGGAGGTGGCTCAGATTAACAGGCATACTTCAGCATTGTAAAATCAGTATCTTTATATTGGTTTGTCCTTTTTTCCAGTACACAGCATCTTTTCCCATCCAAAACAAAGCAGTGGCTCTTACTTTCCATCCCTTGAAATTTGAAATTCGAAAACCATTCTGGTAATAGCACCAAGTCCTGCATTGTGGCAGCAGTGATCCACTGTCATGGCCAGCAGTGACCCTTTCCCTCAAGCTCCTTGTGCTGCTCTGGCAGTTCTGTGCTCCTTGTCTACTGACCTGCAGAAATAAGAGCACTGAGCTAAATTTCAGTCCTACCTATTGGCACCTGTATTCAAAACCCTTAACCTAGTTTGGCAGGTTGATATCTGCGAAACCTGTTTTCCCATGAACAGAAAGTGTTCACATTATTGGATGGAAGATATTCTTGAGCCTTGTCCTTATTTGTAGGTCCAAAAAATTAACGTGCTGGAACAGTAGTGACAACATCTTGGAACACAGAATAGACCCAGTGTTATCTAGACCCGCACAGCCTTAACTTTGAAGCAGCCTTCTGAATTTTCCACATTTGGTTATATTTATATACTGTTTTTCTTCTAAATTTTAGTTTTGATCTGTTTTGTTCCAGGACTGGGTGGTTGTTGTTTGTTTTTTCTGTTTTTTGAATGACTGCAGTAGTTATGCCAGGATTTCTGATTAGTACTGCTTCAGTGTTTGTGTAAGGGCCTGATATATTTCGGTTCCACTTCGGATGATGCTGGTATCCAGCTTTTGAGCATATATTAAACCATCATTGTGGGTCATAAATTGTTGTTGTAGTCTGTTCACAAAGTGCCTTGAGTTTTGCATGCTCTGAACTGATAAATAAAATGAGTGATTGTATTCTGAGTAAATTCAGGCTGTCCTGTAGTCTGTTCCTTTGAGGACTGGATGATGCATGTTGGATTTTGCATGTATGGTGTGTGAAGCTAACTTTGTTTCTTAAGAACTCACTCCACTGCCATTTGTTGTGAGGTGTTACCTTGTGGCCTGGGAACAGCAGGTTGTTTCAGCTTAGTTAGCTCAGTGGCAGCAGTTCTCCAAGACCGTGCTCTCAGGTCGAAAGTCCATGGTCTGCACAATGGGCTTTAGACTGCTTTCAGTTCCTTTTGTGTTGTTTCTGCTCCTTTTTACTCATTCATGACTGCCACATCATTTTTGTGCTGGAAAGAAGAAAGTGAGTTATTTCCTTTGGGAGGTATCTTTCTGTCTGTGAAGAAGTGGCTTTCAGTATTTGTTTCCTGCTGCTATACTTCTATCACTAGATCAGCTTCTGTTTTGCTTCTAGAGTCTCTGCTTTTAGATGTGCTAAACAGGCAGTGAGCTGTACAGACTATTACAGGATATGCTCATCTATGCCTCTTCTGGTATATAAAGTAAGCTTAAAGCTGCAGCATCTGACTGATGGCCTGGGTAAGTGATGATTGTGTGCCACTGGCATGGCACAACAGTAAGGTGCTCTGGTGAGTGCTACTTCCATCAGTAATTTCTTCCAGTAGCTGTTTACATGATGTGCTGCTGAGTGAGATCTGTATATAAAAGTGTCTAACATCCCTGAAATGTATAAAGTACCTGCTGTTGAAGAGAAGTTTGTAGTACTCTGGGTTAGTCTTCTAAAACCTTAATACTTCATCCAGGATGGGTGACCAATCTCCTGTTCTACACAATGAAAAGAGAGAGCAGCTCCAGAGCTCATGTTGCCCTCCTCAAGTTGGTGTCCATATGGTTTATATCCATTCCACATCCACAGATGGATTACACTGGTTTTTGAGGAAACCTATCTCTTTTTCTTGACTCAGAGAGTCTGTAGAGCTGACTTACAGTGCCTGGCTTTCAGGTGTCTGGAGTTGGGTGTCAGGAGACCCATCCTAGATGTCTCACTCCAGCTGTGGATGCTGAATGAAGCTCAAGGACTTAACACTTTTGTCTCTCATCAGATTATTTTAATATATAAGCTCTGGATATTGTGGCTGTAATTGTGTCTTATTTTGAGGCAATTTTAAGCACCTTCCTCTTGCCTAGGCTAGTTATGTCTGCATGTGTTTACTCTGTTCAGTAGAGCTTTTCTTAGAGACGCATATCTAGAATGTGTGGAGCTTCTCAGAAAATGAACAGAGAAGGAGATTTCTAAAATGTCTGTTGTGAAGGAAAAGAAGCATTTTCTGTGAAGAATGTAGCAAAAATTAACAGACATAAAGCAACTGAAATGTTGAGCTTTTAGAAGGTTTCAAAAGACCAAAGGAGATCATGGAAAATGCATTCTGCTAATGTAGGACACAGCTTAGTCCATTAAAGTTACTAATTTTTGGAAACTTCTTGTAATCATGTCAAACTCTTTACTAAACCATCTGGACTTTTTTCCATTCTTGGCTCAGTTAGTATGTGTAGCCTCTTTTGTTTGGCATGAATAGTATGGGGGCTGAAACAAAAGACTCCAGGGAAGGCTAAGGAGACCTTCTCAAAGATCGATTTTATTAAGAGATCATGTGAGACAGAGTTTTGCCCAACTTTGAGATTTTGCAGAATCTCAAGGAGCTGATGTGGCAAGTAGTGAAGCAGCAAGGAATAGTCTTGCTAAATTGGGTGCAGGTGCGAGGACATAGTTGAACTTTGCCCAGAGTCATTCAGTGAGTCAATGTGTATGTGCCTGCCTCCTAGCAGCATGAAATAACTTTAGAAACTCAATTATCTAATCAAGATAACAAGGCATTTGAGGAAGAATCTTTCCTGTCTGGATCATTTTATTGGATCAGCTAAATTGTATGACTTTGTTAGCTGTAATCTGCCTGGATTGAAAGCTTCAGTTTGTGGAAGAAGATGGAGACGGTGGTCTGGAATGAGCCATGCCAAATTGCAAAATTCAAATCTGGATTTTGTGCTCCTCTGAGTTTACAGTAGTGTGGGCACATGTCTGATCAAGTTGTTTTGCTTATTTGGATGTGTGCCTTTCTTTTTCCTCCAGTGCTGCTCACTTGTTCGAGATTCATCTCGCTTTGAAATGCGAATGAATTAAACTCTCCTGCAGTTTTCAAATGTCAGGATAAGAATATAGGAGGGGAGTTGTGTCTTGAGCTTAGATGCATCTAAGATGTGTATGTATGTGAGTGTATGTGGAGATTTCACATGGTATGGGAATGAGTTCCACTTGGGGATGAGACAGGCAGCAGGTATCAACATTCCCAAATACATATTGACAAATGCATTTGATGTGCCTGTCAGAATAGAGTTTGCGCCCTGAGATAGGGAGCAGCTGTCTGCTGCTGACTAGAGAGGTGTTTTTGAGAAAATAAATCTTTGTCGTCTTTCCATCTGCTAATGTGAATGTGCTAAATTGGTGGAAAGAAGTAGGAGGGAGGTGCAGAAGCCTACCTGCCAGTTGATAGTGTTTTGCCCAGTTCCTTTTCTCTCCAAAAAGCTGCCATCAGAACTGGTTTCCTTACCAATTCTAAAAAGTTATTAAAGTACCCGGAAAGAGAAGAGTTGTATTCCTAGACACTGAGTCAAAATATGATCTATGTTGAGCATTTTTGTAGTACTAAACCTACTGTGGTCGTAGGCACCAATGGAAAGGCAGACACACTTCCCAAGGAAGCTTTCCCTTGTTTCCTGTAGTTTGTGGTCTGCTAATTAGGTCAGTTGGTCTACTTGAGCTCTACAGAGATTTGTTGAAGTGCATGCTTACAAAGGATGGCATGGCCATCTCCCTGCAAAAAGATGGCAGTTCTGAACAAAAATATTGTTCTTTCTTGATCCCTGATTTTTAGCAGGCGATGTGACGGCCACCAGTTCTCTTTGTAGAAACCTTTGTTACTTTTAATAAATGCCAGAAGTCTGGTGTAGAAAACTGGAAATTAAGATATTCACAAGTTTGCAACTGTTTGTGATTGGAATGTGGGTTGTTGCTTTCAGTCAGAGTCTGGATATTTAGTTAATAAGGATGATTCTGATTAAAGTGCTTATTGTTTTGCTTTCCCTTTTATATGGGAAAATGCAGACCCTGTTATGTAAATGTTCCCAGTGGCTACTTTAGTACAAATATATAGTTTTTCCTTCTTCATAACTCTTCACCACTAATTATAAATTGCTGGATCACTAGTGTCTGATTCTACCTGCAGTTAAGAATTTATCTGCTTTATTCTGGGACTTCCTCTTTTTCCCCGAGGTTTAAACTGGCCATGGCTTTATCAGATTAGATGGAAAAAGAAAACTTAGACTCATTACATAGGTCTAAGTTGAGGAGCAGGGGCTATAATTTGACTACATTCTCTCATTCATTTTTTACCCCACAAACAGTGATGCATTTTTACCAACACGCAAATTTAATTCCTTGGCAGTCCACAAAGTTCTTTCCTCCCACTACAGGCTGTTCAAAAAGTAACCTGCTATTAATGTTCGTGCTATTAAAGATGTTCATGTTATATGGTCCTTCACTGTGTTCCTTATTTTCCAGGATCTCTAAGGACCAGTATTGTCTAATATGAGATCCATTGCTTAAAATAGCCATTCCTTCCAGAACTGCAAAAGAGGAAGAGTGCTGTGCCCAGTGGTTAGGGTTTATAGGGTTGGTACTTTGCTGTCAGTGCAAATGTTTGAAAGTTCCTTTTGTGCATATCTCACTATTTAAATCTATCTATTATTCTTAAAAACATATACATTTTTTCCTTATGCTAATTAAAAGCATATTATGTGGTTTTAGACCAAGGCAGCTGATGCAAGGTTTTTAAAATTGAATATTTTAGAAATTATTTTCAGCTATTTTAGGAAAGAAAATGGGCAGAAATAAACCATTCTTTTTTTGTTCGTTTTTTTTCTCCCATCTAATGATTTTGACTATAGATACTTTAGAGGCTCTTTAAAGAAAAAGATCTAGTTCTGTCTTGTTGCAAAAGATTGGTCTGTTGTAATCGCTAAGCAGACATTTGTACAGTAAAGGTGTTAAATCATGAGATAATTGGTTTGGAGATGCTGGGAAGGAATTTGTCTTGCTCTACATGTTCTAGAAAGCAAATGCAGTAGTAAAGGTTGTTTCATGCCTCTTTGTGGTCAATAATTTAACCTAATTCATTATTTTCTCTTGTTGAACCTTGAAAATGGATTTTGGTGAACCACCAAATTTTGTAGTATTGGCACTAGATTGTAGGTAAATTGTTAAGTAGAAATGTATAATGATTTCTTTGCTTTTTGGCTTATTTGGTTGTCAGATTTCAGTGGTGCCAAGTGCCAGAATTTAGAGTTCTTGTCACCCCTTAGCCTTTGGTGAATTTGAATTTATACTTAAACTGTGCTGTGTATATTGTTTCAAATTAACTTCTGGTACACACATTTTTCTAGGCCATCCATTTGAGTCTCTTCAGGCTTTTCTGAAGGTTCAGCTCTGAGTGAAATGGCCATGACAAAATCTGTCCTCTGGGATTGGGGGTGGGAAGGAGTTGGATTCCTTGTGCAATGAAAGGGAATTCGATGAGAAGTTCTGATTTCTCTCCAGAGTTAGTTACATTTCCTAGCAAAGGCCAGATACTTGTTACTAAAAACTATTAATTGGATTGAATATGCTTGCAAACAATCATGGGGGTAGTAACAAGAAGCTGTTACAGAGGATGTACAATGCCTTGTTCTGAGCTTCAGGATAAATGACAGTCCCGTGCTCGTTATGAACTGATGGGGTGTTTCTCCACTGTTAAGGTTGCAACTACTTTCCCATTGTATTTTGTTTCATCAGGTTATTTCTTTTGTTGTATGAGAAAACTTGGATTCGAAAATGTCTTTTGTCAGTTAACTTTATTTTTAACAAAGCTTTTTTTGTGTGTTTCCACTGCTAATTGAAGTCCATCAGTGGCTATATGATTTAATGGCCTTAATAAGAATCTGTGAGCACAAACAAAACAGAGCGCTATAAATCACAGCATGTTCAGAGAAATGTAATTCCTTTCTGTGGAGAGGTAAAGAGCAAAATTACTGAGCTGTATTATATTGCATACCCTGCAGGTCATCTGAAGAGCTGGGATTTCAGAGTTACTTTTGTAAAATAATGTCACATAAACAGAGTAAAGTACAAGTATCAGTGACTTCTTTGTTTCCTTTGTGTGGCCATAAGCAGTGCTGCTGTTGTTGAAGAGTTTTAACAGTTTACTGTGCTTCGACATACTCATAGCTGCATAGGCAGTAATTTAGCTTAGCACGTTTGGTGGCAAATATTGTAAAATAATTGAAGATTGTTTTTCAAATATCCACCTCTCTGTGGTTCTGATAACAAGGTAAATTACCCATGATATTATATGGAGATACCTTACTTCTATTGGGATAACGTCATTTTATTTCATTTTCAAGTGGTTGGCAACTGTGCTGAAATTTTTGTGTGAAGATGAGGAGAGCTGCTGTGCAGTTGCTGGGGTGTGTGGAATATTGTTCTAGCATCTGTTTTCCAACATACTATATTTTAGTGTATGGACTATAAAATCAGTCTTTTTCTCCTTTTCCTAGCAAGACAAGTTTTAATTCAAAAAAAGAAATACAGCAAACATTCACAGACATATGCCAGTAAAGACTGCAGTTGAATAGGTGTGGTTTCCTTCTTTTCTCTCTTGACCTTGTTAAGTAGAAAATCTAGGATGTCATCTCAGACTAATTGTGCTGCTGGAGTGTATGCATTTTACTGAGTTGAGGGATATCTTTTGATGTACATAGAGATTTAATTATCAATATATCTCTTGACAGCATTTCAGAAATGGTAGAGAAGAGAACAAGTGGGCTATATTTTAAGCTAGCATTGACATCTTCAAACTCCATAGGATGTTGACAATGCATAATGTTATGTAAAATTCCATGGTGGAATATTGAGAGCTACTGTCAAGACTCAGAATTAAAACAAAAAGGAAAATTGCAGAAGGAAGAAAATAAGCTGTGGATGGCAGGTTATTTCTTCTTGAAATAATGTGTCAAGAAATATGTATTTTATTGCTGCTCTTTGCATCCTTCTGCTACCTTATCTGCAGAACTACCTGCTGTATCTCCTGTGTTACCCCTTCCCAAAGGGAAACCGGTGATTAATTGATGCAAAGATGAATTGCCAAAGCTGGTAAACTCCTAAGCTGTGTTAGTCCATGAGCTGTTTCCTGCTCTGCAGTAGGATTTATGGGAAAGGAAGTCAGTTAGTTGCTCTAATGGGAAGCATGCAGAGCCCCACTGTGGGGTGGATGCAACCAAACCTCTAAAGAGCACAGCAGTTCTGGCTCTGGAGAGCAGGAGGTTCACAGGAGGTGAGCAGAGTTTCCTTCAATGAAAAACCAACAGCACTTTGAGTAGATAGCAAGTTCTTAACTTGGGTTTATATTTGTTGTAAGAAGTGAAATTTTATATTAATGACATTACCAATTTGTATTTGGAATAGTTGGGGTGGGGTGGGGGGAGTGGGTGTGGAGGAAGAAACAAGCCTGAAAAACAACTGCAAAATAAACTAGGACATTTCTAGTTACACATGCAAAACCAGAAGGTAAGATTTGAAAACAAAAGAATTACATTTGCAGTCACTTAAGTGCTCTTACCTTTATATATACCTCCTGGTATATATGCCACATGTAGGTCCTTGAAACAAAGTGCAACAAACCTTCTGCGGTGTTCCTTTTGTTCCAGTAATGTTGTAAACCATTTAGGATTAACATTTGTAACCTGGTGCTACTTCCTGGACTGAAGTGTCACTGTGTAAAGTGCTCGTGTGTGTTTGCTGTCATTCCTCATTACTCACATGCAAGCAGCAGTTGGCATTGATGGCATGTGGCTTTGCCTTGCTCATGCTGCCTTGGTGGTGGATAGGAGGGTCCTCTGCCTCAGCTGCAAATATTTGAGTTTTAGGCCACAAAAACATAACCCTTCCCCCCCTCCTCCCCCCCACTGAAATGCTTTGATATGGTAATGATCAAAATATGGTGTGATTCCAAAAGAGGTATACAAACTTTCTTGTTCTTGGCATAAAAATATTACTCTCTGGAAACACCTTCTGTGTCAAATGATGGATATGTTCCTGTGATTTATGTAAGTGATTGTCAGGAGGTTTTGTGGCTCATCCAATTTTAGCAGTCAAGTACTCTTTCCTTGTCACTTATGACATACTTGATGAATTTTCATGATTAGCTAATGTGCTTTATAATTGTCAAAACTTTGCAATGGTATTCCTTGGAAATACTGAGAAGGGAGAAGTCAGTTCTTCCTCCCACTTTTTCTGCACAGCCACACTTGTTTTCTTTAGTTCTCTTTTATTTACCCTGTCCAGTAGCCTTTTGGAAACCTCTCAGTTAGCTGTGGTTAACTCTTTCTCAGATTCAAGGTTTATTTGTCTATTCTTTAGCAAACAACTGTGTTATTTTTGGCTTGGGCACAGGAATACCTCAGTACAGCAACACACTTAATTGAACTTAACAGGATGATTTTGGTATTAAAGACACAGTGCTGCTGAGAATGTGACACTATATTTTCCATCTTGTATTTTATCACTTGAGTTTTCTAGAGAAATACTGATAAAACTGTGGGGTTTTTTCCCTATACATTAACCTTTTCAGATGCCCTTGGTCTCTCTTTCAAGTCAGTGTGCACCTCATTGCCTTGCTGTCCCCATCATTAGTTCAGACACTGCAGCAACCTGTCAAGTGCATCCTTCCTGTCACCAGAGAGACAGAGTTGTTTATGGTGTCTTCCATAAATGTTTAAGTCTGTGATACTGTGATTTCTGGCTTGGTGACAGGTGAGGCCCCTAATGGCCAACCTCTGTGCCACTGGGGAAGGACTCTACCATTACAGGCAG